>NC_041391.1:230210452-230296223 GCF_002162155.2 Triticum dicoccoides
ATCATATGAGGAGGTGGCCGTCCACCGCCCGGTGAGCGATGGCTTCTGTGATTCTCCTACATCGCCGTCCATACCGTCGATGTCTTCGGAGTCGAAGTCAAGCACGTCGGTTACATCATCGATCGTGGCAATGAAGTGGGTGGTGGGTGGGTAACGAATTCCGTTGTTTTCTGCTTCCCACTCGAGCCGGACATAGTTCGGCCCGGAGTCTCCTGACAAGGAGAGAGACTTCAATAAGTCCAGCATGTCGCCAAAGGGCGAGTGCTGGAAAACGTCCGCTGCGGTGAACTCCATCACCGGAGCCCAACCAGGATCGACGGGCTCGGGGGCGTGCGGACTGGAACCTACGTCCGGATATGAATCCGGGGGTCTGGAGTCACAGGTTCCCTCAGAGGTGAAACCTGTGTTTGGCTCCATCGCCGATGAAGGTACGGCCTGCGGGGCGGGGTCCAGCCCTCCGTCCTTAGGCGAAGCAACCTGTCCCGGATTTATATCCGAGGCTTCTTCCGGGGCGATATCCCGAGCGACGTTTGATAGCAGGTCTAAGCCGTGCTCATCGCGACTGTTCGGCGCTTCAGGCGCTGGCCCGAATCCGTTGAAGATCAAGTCTCCGCGGATATCCACCGGGTAGTTCAGGTTTCCGAACCTTATTTGATGGCCGGGGACATAGCTATCGATCTGCTCCAAGTGGCCAAGCGAATTGGCCCGCAGCGCGAAGCCGCCGAACATGAAGATCTATCCGGGGAGGAAAGTCTCACCCTGGATAGCGTCGTTAATGACGACTGAAGGAGCCATCAAGCCTGATGGCGACGTCACAAAGGAACTCCCAATGAAAGCACCAATGTCGGTGTCAAAACCGGCGGATCTCGGGTAGGGGGTCCCGATCTGTGCGTCAAGGCTGATGGTAACAAAAAGTAAGGGACACAAATGTTTACCCAGGTTCGGGCCCTCCCGATGGAGGTAAAACCCTACTTCCTGCTTGATTAATATTGATGATGTGGGTAGTACAAGAGTAGATCTACCACGAGATCGTAGAGGCTCTGGGAGCTAGCCTATGATGGTATGAATGTAATTGTGATCGGCCTTCTAAGGACCAACCTCTCCGGTTTATATAGACACCGGAGAGGGCTAGGGTTTACATGGAGTCAGTTACAAAGAAGGAAATATAATATCCGGATCGCCAAGCTTGCCTTCCACGCCAAGGAAAGTCCCATCCGGACACGGGCCGAAGTCTTGAGTCTTGTATCTTCACGCTTCAATAGTCCGGACGTTGTACACAGTCCGGCTGTCCGGATACCCCCTAATCCAGGACTCCCTCAGTTATCGCCGACTATCCCGGACTGCTACCTACGTCACGTGTAAGCCAAGCCGAAAAACCCTATCCTCCGAAGAGGACTCCTTTCAGATGTCATGCCTTACCCTTGAAGTGTCGTGTTTTTGCAGAGACGACGGTCGGAGCACGGGGCCGAGCCCCTAGGGACTCGTCGGACACGGGCGTCCGGATCGGGTAGGCTCAAGAGGAAGGCGGTTAGGGTCGACATGCCGCTACACAGGTACGGCAAAAACTTGTCCTGTGATTATTGTATTTGAAGTATAACAGCGCCCTTTGTGTCCCGGTAGGAAGAGGAGTAGCCGGACTATATCCGGGGATCCCGCCAATCACGCCTCCACCAGTCAGATTCCAGAACCGATTTCGAGAGCGGAGGCGGGAGCGGGGCCGATGCTGCATAGTTCTCCGACAGAGGACGCGGATATGCTCTCGGCCACGAATTATGAAGTAGAGAGCGCCATGAATCACCGGCGCGATGGGCCGTACTTCGGAACAACATCTTTTCCGAAGATGCATTTAACGCCTTCAATTCGGGAGACGCATACATCCGAGCTGCTCAAGGCGGGCTTGCCCGAGCGACGGACCAGTATATCAAAGATATACGGGTAAGAAAATTTGATAAGCATGTATAGCAGTATCCCCTGAGACTTGAAATGGTTGGAACAACTGTTTTAAGGATCAATTTATGCACAGGTCCTTGTTGATAAGAATGAGCAATTGTCTCGGGAGCTGGAGGAGTGCAAGGCCCAGCTGAGTGCCACAGTTGCCAAGTTAGAGGAATCCCAGAAGCCCTCATCTGGTAACATTTGTCTCAATTGTACAAAGATGCACTAGTTAGTAAATAGCTGATATGACAAGTCTAACAGAAAATTCTGCAGACAATCCCGGGGTGAATCCGGAGGGCGTAAGAGATGACGAGTCACATCTCAAAAGGCAGCTAAAGGCTGGCGAGCGTGTTCTTACGCAATTTAGGCAGGAGAAGAACAATCTTCAAGATGCCAAAGTCCAGCTGCGCGTGGAATTAAAAGACGTCCATGCTCAGCTGGCGGACTCCGTTAAGGAGAACAAAAGGCTTCGACGCGGCATTTATGGTAAGTGCCTAGACGAACTGTAGTATAGTTCGGCAAGGAAGTATATTGAAAGGATTTTGCTTGTAGGAATGTTAACGGGTCACCCTGAGGAGGAGATGCCCTCATCTGCAGGCGATTTACTACAAGACCTCTCACAACTGCATGAGCGAGCTCGGCAGGTGATGCAGGGTGTTGCTCAGGCCTTGTGGCCATCAAGCTTCCTGCCGAATGGCATGGGGGAGCTTGTGGATATGCTTCAAGGAGCACGGCGGCGCTTCCGATTGTGGAAGATGTCAGCCTTCCGGCAAGGTGCAAGAGAAGCCTTGGCTATGGTGAAGACGCGCTACACCAAGCTGGACCCGAACCATATGGCCGAAGTCGAACCGGCGGGGCCAGATGGGCAAGAAATTCCCGTGAGTCTGGTATATGACCAGGTAGTGTTAGCCGCAAAGTATTCTCAACAGGATTGTAAGCTAGATAGCCTGTTGGATGGTATAGAGGAGGAATATAGTCAGTCCAAGTGACTGTGTAATTCAATGGACATAAGTAGTCCCTAGCCGGATTAAAATCATTTGTCATGGCGGACCTTTTTGCTTCAGCCCCCGGATCCTATAGTCTGGGTTGTGTCCGAATACCCGATCAGTTATACAGAACCGGATTATGCGTGGAAACCTGGCGTAGGGGTCATAAGTGCTTGAACAGACAAGTACCCAACTAGTTATGTTATATTACATGGATAGTAAGAAACATCTTCCAGGGAGAATAGTTCCGTTAGGGGTTCCTTTCCCTGGGTACGCATGCGATGATGCACATGTCCGGACTGCGAACAAGGGTGCATGATGCAAAACTTTTGGGAATTTACGTTGTAATAAACGAATACATCTTTTGTTCACCGACCGAATATTCTCTTAAGGATGCTAGCTTTCGGCTTCACCCAGTCTGAGGTACACATCCGGCTGAACTGGCAGTAACAATCGCAGAGGTGCTCCCCTTATGCCCTAGCCGAATTAACAGGAATGTAGGGCATAAACACAAGAGCCAGGCAACACAGCTTGGCCACATCTTAAGTCATATCGATGCATATAATGGTGAAGAAAAGGCACATATGGAAAAAGAAACTCATATGTGATGGGCAAAAAGCCATTATAGTAATTATTTTAAGCTTCCATATAGGAAGCCCCCAGGTATTACTTACACACATAGTGCGGCCGGAGTGATCCAGGAGTCCTTACTGTATTAAATACTTTGTGTGAAGAGGAAAAAGGTCGAGAAGGGAAAGGGGAGGGGGCATAATTAAAAAGGAGGGGATAGGGAGACGAACACTGAGTTCGGCACTAGGCGTAGAATCTCCGGAGTCTGGCCGCGTTCCATGGGTTCGGCTCAAGTCTGTTATCGGATGCATTACGTAAGCGGTACGCTCCTCCGGTGAGAACTTTGTCAATGACGAAGGACCTTCCCACTTGGGTTTGAGCTTGTCCTTATTCTTCTCCGGTAGGCGTAGAACGAGCTCGCCAATATTATAAGTTTTGGCCCGCACTTCTCTGCTTTGGTATCGTCGAGCCTGTTGTTGATAGAATGCAGAGCGGGCTTTTGCGACATTGCGCTCCTCCTCCAGGGCATCCAAGTTATCCTGCCGATCTAACTCGGCTTCCTTCTCTTCGTACATGCGTACGCGTGGAGAATCATGTATTATGTCGCAGGGTAGTACTGCTTCCGCGCCGTACACCATAAAAAATGGTGTATATCTGGTGGTGCAATTCGGCGTGGTCCACAGCCCCCAGAGTACGGAGTCAAGCTCTTCGACCCAGTGCGTATCCGACTCCGTCAAGGATCGCACTAGTCTGGGTGTGATGCCGCTCATGATGAGACCGTTTGCCCGTTCGACCTGGCCGTTTGTTTGGGGATGGTAGACGGAAGCGTAGTCAAGCTTAATTCCCATTTTGGCGCACCAAGTTTTCACTTCATCGGCTGTGAAATTTGAGCCATTATCAGTGATGATGTTGTGGGGGACACCGTATTGGTCTACGACCCCGGATATGAAGTCTATTACTGGTCCGGATTTGGCCGTTTTGACTGGTTTGGCTTATATTCATTTGGTGAACTTGTCCACCATGACCAATAAGTATTTTTTCTTATGGCTTCCCCCTTTAAGAGGTCCGACCATATCAAGCCCCCAGACCGCGAAGGGCCAAGTTATGGGGATTGTTTGGAGAGCGGTAGGGGGCATATGACTCTGATTGGCAAAGAGCTGGCAACCGACGCAGTGTTGGACAAGGTCATGTGCGTCTGCTCGAGCCGTCGGCCAATAGAATCCTGTACGGAAGGCCTTGCTGACTAGTTCTCAAGCCGCGGTGTGGTGCCCGCCCAGTCCAGCATGGATTTCAGCCAAGAGCTGCCGCCCTTCCTCTTTGGAGATGCGCCTTTGGAGCACTCCGGTTGCACTTTTCTTATAGAGTTCCCCTTCATGGAATTTGTAAGCTTTAGAATGCCGGACGATGCAGCGTGCTTCATTTTGGTCTTCGGTGAGCTCCTGCCTATTTAGGTAGGCCAAGAAAGGCTCAGTCCACGGGGCGATTACAGCCATGATTTCGTGGGCCGAAGATGTTATTTCGGTGGTAGAGCCTCCGATTATGTCTGATAGTTCGGAATCTGGGGGTGTATTCGGATCCGTGTGAGTATTGCCGGACTCCTCTTCCCATACCACGGATGGCTTGAACAGTCTTTCCAGGAACATGTTAGGTGTGACAGGGTCGCGCTTAGCGCCGATGCGGGCGAGGATATCCGCCGCTTGATTGTTTTCTCAAGCCACATGGTGGAATTCGAGCCCCTCGAACCGAGCTGACATTTTGAGGACGGCATCACGATAGGCCGCTATTTTCGGATCCTTGGCATCAAAATCTCCGTTTATTTGTGATATTGCGAGGTTTGAATCCCCGCGCACTTCTAGGCGTTGAATGCCCATAGAGACTGTCATCCGAAGACCATGCAACAGAGCCTCATATTCGGCTGCATTGTTGGAGTCTGTGTATAATATTTGGAGGACGTACTGGACCGTGTCTCCGGTGGGAGACGTCAGGACTACACCTGCTCCCAATCCGGCCAGCATTTTAGAGCCGTCGAAGTGCATGATCCAGTTAGAGTATGCGCCATACTCTTTAGGGAGTTCGGCTTCTGTCCATACGGCGAAAAAGTCAGCTAGTACTTGCAACTTGATGGCCCGTCATGGCTTGTATGTTATGTCGAATAGAAGGAGCTCGATGGCCCATTTAGCGATCCGGCCCGTACCATCGCGGTTATTTATTATGTCATTGAGTGGTACTTCGGAGGCCACCGTAATCGAACACTCTTGAAAGTAGTGTCGTAGCTTCCGGGATGCCATGAAGACCGCGTATGCTATTTTTTGATAGTGTGGGTATCGGGATTTGCATGGGGTGAGGACTGTGGATACGTAATAAACCGGCTTTTGGAGCGGGAATTTGTATCCGTCAACCTCTCGTTCGACGACGAGCACTGCGCTTACAACTTGATGTGTTGCAGGTATGTACAGCAGCATAAGTTCGCCGATATTTGGCGCTGTAAAGACTGGATTACTGGCCAATAAGGTCTTTATTTCATCGAGTCCGGCCACGCCTGCATCCGTCCACATGAAGTGTTCGGTGCACCGAAGAAGGCGGTAAAGAGGTAATGCCTTTTCTCCTAACCTGGAGATAAAGCGGCTCAAAGTAGCCACGCATCCAGCTAGTTTCTGAATGTGCTTGAGGTCTGTTGGTATAGCCAACTGCGACAGAGCTCGGTTTTTTGCCGGATTCGCTTCAATTCCTCTATTGGAAACAATGAAGCCCAGTAGTTTCCCCGAGGGGACGCCAAAAACGCATTTTTCCGGGTTCAGCTTGATGTCGTATGTCCGGAGGTTATCGAATGTAAGCCTTAAGTCATCTATTAGGGTTTCGACGTGTCTTGTTTTTATGACCACATCGTCCACATATGCCTCCACTGTTTTGCCGATTTGCTTTTCCAGGCATGTTTGAATCATGCGTTTATAGGTTGCACCGGCATACTTAAGCCCGAAAGGCATAGTGTTGAAGCAAAAAGGGCCATATGGCGTTATGAAAGCTGTTGCAGCTTGGTCGGACTCTGCCATCTTTATTTGATGGTATCCAGAGTATGCATTGAGGAAATACAGCGAGTCGTGTCCTGCTGTGGTGTTGATGATTTGATCTATGCGAGGGAGGGGAAAGGGATCCTTGGGGCAAGCCTTGTTGAGGTCTTTGAAGTCGACGCATAAGCGCCAGGATTTGTCCTTCTTTGGTACCATTACCAGATTTTCCAGCCAATCCTGATGTTTGATATCTTTGATGAATCCGGCCTCAAGTAGCTTGGCTAGCTCTTCCCCCGTGGCTTGCCGTTTGGGCTCCGAAAACCGCCTTAGAGTTTGCTTGACAGGTTTGTATCCTTTTAGTATATTAAGGCTATGTTCAGCCAATCTGCGTGGGATGCCCGGCATGTCCAATGGGTGCCAGGCGAAAATGTCCCAATTCTCACGTAAGAAGTCTCGCAGTGCAGCGTCCATTGCGGGGCTCAACTGTGTCCCGATGGAAGCTATCTTCGTGGGGTCCGTTGGATGGACTTGGAATTTGACTATCTCGTCTGCGGGTTTAAATGAGGTGGACTTGGGTCGCTTGTCGAGTATCATGTCGTCCCTGTCCACGGTGGCCCGTAGTGTTGTTAATTCTTCGACTGCTAGGGCTTCGGATAATGCTTCCAGGGCTAGTGTTGCGGTTTTGTTTTCGGTGTGAAGTGCGACGTCCGGATCACTGGCTAGAGTGATGATTCCATTGGGTCTGGGCATTTTAAGCTTCATGTACCCGTAATGGGGTATAGCTTGAAAGCTTGTAAACGCGTCCCGCCCTAGAAGGGCGTGGTATTCACTGCTGAAAGGAGCCACTTGGAATGGGATTTCTTCGGACCTATAATTCTCCGGGGTGCCGAATACCACATCGAGTGTGATTTTTCCCGCACACCGCGCTTCCCGACTAGGGATAATCCCCCTGAAGGTTGTGCCGCTTTGTTTAATGTGGCTTTTATCAATTTCCATCTTGTTGAGTGTTTCTTCGTAGATCAAGTGTAATCCGCTTCCGCCGTCCATGAGTACTTTAGTGAGCCGAAAGCCGTCCATGATTGGGCTAAGGACCAGAGCGGCTGGTGCCCGGACGGTCTGGAATCGAGGTTCATCACTGGCATTGAAGGTTATAGCAGTGTTGTTCCACGAATTTATTTTTGCCACATGGCATATTTCAGCGGAGCTTCGATGAGCTCGCTTGCGCCTATTGTTTGAGGCGAAAGTCTCGAAGACTGTTAGTACCGTATTGTGTTCTTTAGCGGGATGTTGTTCTGCTCTATGGCTTACAAGGAGATCCTTGCCACTTTTTGCTACCTACTAGAGTATCCAACATGCCCTAAGGCTATGGGTTGGTGTTGTGTCCGGCGTACCATGGAGTTTACATGGCCCATTGAGCCATTCTTCCAATACGGTTCCACCCCCTGGGGTGGGTTTTGGCTTCTTGGGGATTGTATCGGTCGACTTTCGAGAGTTCGCCCGTTTAGCTCGAACAAAGGTTTTGGTGATAGCCGGACTATCCCAAAATTCTGTCTGGGTTTTCCAGGCGCTTTCCATTGCATAGTACTTCTGTACTATGTTTGCCAAGTCAGCAAAGTGTACTATGTTACGGTGACTTATGGCATTAAGAATTCCTTTATTCGTACAGTTTTTGCAGAAAAGTGAGACTGCGTCCTCCTCACGATAGTCCTTGACCTTATTTAGCACAAGGAGGAATCTGGCCCAGTAGCGATGTACTGTCTCATGGGGCTCTTGCCTGATGTGGGAGAGACGGTTTAAGTACGGGTGGGTGTTCGTGGCTGAATCCAGATCCTGATCCGATTTAGCGCCTAGGGGCAGGGGAGCTTCCGAGTTTGACAGCTCGGGATCCGGGGCGCTGCCCAATTTTTCTGGCTGAATACCCGATCATAAGTCCGGGATCTGGGTCATGTCTTCCCTTGAGCTGGAGTCCGGCTCAGGGAGCTCGGTGATCCGGACATAATTCGTCCTCAAAGTAGAGGGGTAATCCGTATGTGGTTCCTCCACTACCGCTATCTCATGGGTGGCCGGCGGGGATTTAATGTCCCTTTGGTCCGGTTTAAGCCCGATCCGGTCATAGTCCGTAGCGACTCACCAAGCGGCGATGCGATCCAAGAGCTCATTAAGGGAGGAGAGCTCTATCGGATCCATCTGTTCGGCGAGTTCCAGATTGATGCGAAGGTTATGCGTGACGACCCGAGAGGCCATCGTCGGCGCGACAGCCGATGGGGCGGCCATGACGAAGCCGCCAAGTCAGAGAGTTTGGCCTACAGCCAGAGCTCCCCCAGAGGTAATGTTGTCCTAGACAACAAGACGAGCCATCAAGCCTTGCAGCGATGACACAGAGGAACTCTCAATGAAAGCACCAATGTCGGTGTCAAAACCGGCAAATCTCGGGTAGGGGGTCCCGATCTATGCATCTCAGGCTGATGGTAACAGGAAGCAAGGGACACAAGGTTTACCCAGGTTCGGGCCCTCTTGATGGAGGTAAAACCCTACTTCCTGCTTGATTAATATTGACGATATGAGTAGTACAAGAGTAGATCTACCACAAGATCGTAGAGGCTAAACCCTAGAAGCTAGCCTATGATGATTATGATTGTAATTGTGATCGGCCTTCTAAGGACCAACCTCTCCGGTTTATATAGACACCGGAGAGGGCTAGGGTATACACGAAGTCGGTTACAAGGAAGGAAATACAATATCCGGATCGCCAAGCTTGTCTCCCACGCAAAGGAGAGTCCCATCCGGACACGGGACGGAGTCTTGAGTCTTGTATCTTCACGCTCCAATAGTCCGGACGATGTATATAGTCCGGCTGTCCGGATACCCCCTAATCCAGGACTCCCTAAGCGCCACCGACGTGCGAGGATTTGAGTGCGGGTGCCCTCCTTAGTTGACAGACGGGAAATGATCTCACCGAGGACACCATCCGGGAGGTCACTGATGCAGTCCGGGAAAGACTCCTGCTTCTCCGAACAACTGAGCGGGCCCGCGCCGCTTCTGGCCGCTACCGCCATGCCGCCAGAGGACAAAGTCACCGGTGGCCCGAACCTCGCCTTCTTGTTGCTCGGGGCACCTGGCCGGATCTCCATCCCGGCTCCGTTGCTACATTCGCGCCGCCTGCGAGCACCGCTATATGTGGCGTGGATCTGGAAAAACTAATAGGTCTTCACTGCGGGCAGATCCCGCGTGTGAGGAAAGGAGGGGAGCGGCGTCGACCAATTGGACGACAACTATAAATTATATTTTTCCTTCACTGTTGCGGTAGAAAACAAAGAACAATCATTTTCCTTCACTATTGCGGAAGAAAACATACACAGCCACGTGTGGACAGCCCAAGAAAGCATGGTGTGGTATTATATAGAGTCATGTTCGCTTGGGTTTGTGTTCCGAATGATTCCGTTGACTCGTTCAGATGGAGAGGCACGGATGTTTCGGCTCATAGGCACGAGCATGCAACGCTCAAAGGCATGGTTCGTGGTATTACATAGAATCATGCTCGCCTGTGACTCGATCAGACGGAGATGCACGGCCATTTAGCCCACAGAACTGAACCTTTGTGTTACGCACAGCCACGGGCGCTTACTCTGTGAGGCACGGAATGGCCTACGTCAGAGACGCTGACTCCTTGTATTTAAAAGCACGGACGTGAATTCCATAAGGACACGGCTCCGTATTGAGTCGCGTAACGCTTCTTTCTTAATTCTACGTATATTATTCGATAAAGGCGTGGACGTTCGTGCATGTCTGTGTTTCAGGGTCGCAAGCACAGGCATAAAGCGCTTAAAGGCATGGTGAGCTATTATATACAGTCATGCACAAAGATTTTCTGTTTGTATTCCGAATGGCTTGGTGGACTTGGTCAGAAGAAGAGGCACGCATGTGACGACCAAGGAGGCATGGGCACGTATGTGCGTTTATTACAAAAACCTAACAGAATCGGGTTTATATGTCAACACTTTCTGCTTACTCTGTGAGACACGAACAGCCAATTCAAGAGATAGAAAGGGGCACACGTTTATTGGCGCATTTCCACATGACTGGCGACTATGACATAAAGTAGCATAAACATAAAAAGACAGAAAGGTAGATTGATTTCATCAGTTGCAAGCTCCTTCGTGGCTGCTCACAGCACAAAGACACACAAAGCCTACAAACAGTGCAAACAGAACAACAGTTGTTCGACAAGGTTTACACAAAACGCGAACTCCAAAACTTCACGACAATAAAATACTCCCAAGAACATGAGCAACCATCTCAAGACCTATTCTTCGGCATGAACATCTGAATTGATCTGTCAAATCGAGATATTCAACACTCCTATTTTTTAAATACTGACGCACGCGGGTGCAACTTGGTAATAATCAAAGACGACCGGGTTTAGAAGCCTTATTGTGCCACTTCAGAACCCTTTGTTGCTCCTCGTAAAATACTTCCGTGAACTCCGCGGGAGGGTACAAAAACTTAATGTCAATGCTCTCCGGATCCTTTGCACATAGAACAAAGAATGCCGCAAATTCCTTGTTACACCGGCAAGGAATATAATCTTCCAGCGTTACTGTCTTCAGACAAATGTCGTGATGTTTGAGAAACTGCCGGTGCGTACGACGCCATATGTTTTTTTCAGAATGACACGTCAACCCTCCCTAAAAAATACATGAAAGGTTGAAAATACTTATTGTCCATAGAAAAAGATATGTATGTATGTATGTATCCACTTCAGTCAAATTTAACATAAACATTTTGAAATGGAAGGAGAACTATAGTATGCACATTTCTCAAGATCATCACCTCGACAAACAAGTTCTCCAGTTCACCACGATAATGTCCACCTTATAATCGATGTAGATGAACAAGGTCTTGACAGATTGCCGCATTCTTGTTAGACTGACTGCCCCAACACGCTTCATAAAAATTAACAGAAGATGCGTCACAAAACTAATAGATTAAAGGTTGGACGAAATAAAATTGGCTTCCTCTCAAACAAGATGAAGCTGGAAGTATTGTCAAAACTCAATACCGCAAGACATGTGAGACGACGTGGATACGGTTCAGGTGCAAAGACACCGGTTACCTCCAAATCCTCACCCTGCATGAAGCAAAGAACATAGTTCAACAAATTAATGGAACAAACATCGGAACAAGTCATCACCCTGTTCCAGAATCAGGGAAAGTCGGTACCTCAACACATGTGGGTGGAGACACGAACACGAATTCACCTAGTGTCCCCAGTTTAGGTGCAGAGACAACACTAATTGAACAGTGGTCGTCCTCTTTATCGCGGATCAACCGTTGAAGTGAAGGCGCATCCTCAATAATGAGTTTTCCGTTTTTACAACAAATGCCAATGCTTACAAGGTTATACGTGTTTATTGTGATGCGACGAACTCCCCCACTGAAAATAAGCAGCAGAGACTCAAGTGCAGGGCAACTAGAGTGGATTATGCTTTGAAGCGAGACCTCTGATATAAGAACTTCCACAAGTGATAGTCTTTTCACCAGCGGTAGCTTAAGTGTCCCTGCATAATTGTCTGGTATACTGCAAAGAGCAAAGCCGAGTGTGTGCAAAGAGGAGGAAAACCGAAACACGGACTCCGGCGCTGAGGGCACGATGAATACACCCAGTGGTGTGACCTCTTGCATCGCGAATCCTAGGAACAGATAGTAGAACTCAAGAATCAGGAGATTGTTGAGCTTTGAGGATCGGAGCCAGGCAGCAACGATGGCAGGTCTACACCGCAGGTAGCACGCCGGGATAGAGAGGTGGCTTACTGAGCCAGCATGACTGGACATGATGAATTCCGGAAGACTGACAACATTAACGACAGAATTTCGAGAGCGCCAAGTTTCGATATAACATCTGAAGACAGCCTCGGTGACGGCGGACAGCTTCAAGATGATGACACTATGAATTGTTTCTCCATCGTTAAAAGGACAGGCAACAGAGATCTCGCGACAGTCGAGATTCAGAGGAGCAGTGAGCCATAAAGGACGCCACCTACGAGCAAGGATTCGAGTACGGATGCCCTCCTTGATGGGGAGACGAGAGATGATCTCACCTAGGACGGCGTCCGGGAGGTCACTAATGAGGTCCAGACGAGACCCCTCTTCTTCATCCTTGGATCAAGGAAGAGCACACTTGCCGCTTCCCTACCCTAGGGTGACCAGCATACCACCAGAAGGCGGCGTCGCCGATGGCGCCACTCTCGCCCTCTTGGAGCTAGGAGTAGCACATTCCATCTCCATCTCCATCTCCATTGCAGGGGTCGCACCGCACACGACAAGTGCTTAGTGAGGTGGATCTGGAAAAATGGATTATAACCTGTCGACCCACGAAACAACTTAAATACTGAGGGGGACGGGAAAGGTACAGATTAATTACCTCTCCTTTATTTTTCCCATAAATTGTAGATGCCTGCTTGAAACATTAAATATAGTCACGGCTTTAATTATGCGAGATGCACTGTTGAACACGCAGACCAGGCACGGGCGTGCCCCTCCGTGTTTTTTTTTTACGGCACATACATACATTAAAAGAATATGTTCCACGCCGAAAGCACGGGTGGGCAGCACACAAACACATCGTGCGATATTATATAGAGTAATGTTAGCTCGTGTCTGTGTTCCGAACGATTCCGTCGACTCGTTCAGACGGAGAGGCACAAACGTGAACCCGTGGAGGCATGTTGTGGTATTACATAGAGTCACGTCCATGCGTTTACTGCAGAAACACAACGGAATTGGATTCAGATGTGAACCCTCACTGTTTACTTTCTGAGGCAATGAATGGACGATCTGAGAGACACTGTCCTTAAAAGCACGGGCAAGAACTCTGTACAACCATGGTTCTGTACCAAGGAGCCACTGTCAAACGCACGGAAGTGAAGCAACGAGGAACACGCTTTTAGTAATAGAAGAAGCACTCTATCGGCTGGCGTTGCTCCTTTGTCAGGCGCACAGTAGGACGGCTGTGGAAGGCACGCTTTTCAGGCAGAGAAGGAACGTCATGATGCCACGACAAGGTGAAATCATGGTTGTACAGATGCACTGTTGAATAGTCACGGCTTTGATTATACAATATGCACTATTGAACACGCAGACCAGGAATGGATGTGCCCCTCTGAGTTGTAATTTTTTACGACACATACATACATTAAAAGAATCTATTCCACGCTGGAAGCACGGGTGGGAAGCACACAAAGGCACCATGTGGTATTATATAGAGTCATGTAAACTTATGTCTGTCTTCCGAACGATCCCGTCGACTCGTTCAAACGGAGAGGCACGGGACGTCAACACGCGGAGGCCTGGTGTGGTATTACATAGAGTCACGTCCGTGCGTTTACCATGCAACCGTGAGAGTCACGGTTGAACATTCCCCAGTGGCATGTCCGTGGCTGCTCGTGCCCTTCGGTTATTTTTATCTCTCTGTCACGCAGCAGAGAAGCATGTTTGTATGCATACAACATCCACGTTCAGAAACCGACGCGGCTGCGGAAAATAACAAGGAAACCTGTGCCTCTGATATTTTTCTCCGCCGAGTAAAAATACATAAAGAAACAAAAGGCGTTCTTATTTAAATTTGTTTTGTTTCTATAACTGCAGCAAATTAACTTACAAGCCGTTCTTATAACCACACAACGAGAAAATAAACAATCGACACCAGCCCGCCCTCCCCACCGATCACTTGCTATTTCATCGGTCCACGTGCAGCCTTGTTTTTGAATGTTCAGCGATCCATTCTTCCTTCTTGACCCTTGTGCAACCCCACCCTTCTGCATACCTATTCAACCTATTTGCTTGTAATATTAACATTCATACATAAAAACAAAGCGAAAGATTGCGGTCATCACTGTTTTTTGCTTATGTCATGTTTAAGCTGCATTATTACCTTTTAATTTTTCTATTCGTACTGCTCTCCGGTACCAAAAAGTCTCCATTCAGACCTTTCCTTATTGAAAATGGACTACGCAGATTCCGTGCCTTGTCCCGGGCTTCCCTGCATGCATTCTGTGTGCCTGGCTTGTGTGATGTTCGATTTTGGCGTAGATGCAAGACTTTGGTAAATGCTCCCTGCTGTCGGTGGGGTCGCTGGAGTTGCTGGCGTATGATGTCTTCCTCCTGGTCTTGGAGTGCATTGTCCTGAGCCGTTTGGTGTCCTCTATGGTGTTGTCGGTGTTGTCGGCCATTTCATTGACCTTGCCCTCTTCTCCTGCTGTGATTTCCTCTTCTCCTCTTCAATCCTTACCCTCTCCTGTACTTCTGGGTTATCCGGGCAGTTTGTTTTCCTGTGACCCTTTACTCGACAACGGTCGCACTTGGATGTGGCTTTGTTGCCTTTTCCTTTCTTCTCAGAACCAGCTTTGATTCGATCTCCTTTTTTCGTGCCCTTTGAGCCACTCATGGGAGGGTTCTTGAGAGTTTCGGCAAGAATGCATGTGTCTGGTTCCTTAGCAAGTGCCGCCATGACTTTTATTTTCATATCTATCATACACTCACGCAGAACACTGTATGCCTTCTCTTTTTTGCAAGCATTTGAACAGATATCCGACAACTCAGCGTAAGCGAGGCCGAATCTCATAGTTTCATCATCTTGTGCGGTCATGCTATCACCCTGACTTGTAGACAGAACTTTCAGACTCTCTGATAGATTCCTGGTCCATTTGGGGATAACAAAGGATTTTGGAAGTTGATCGATCATGCTTGTTTGGTCCATCACCTTAAGCACATGGCATCACTGAATGCCATCCCTACTCATTTTCTTGCAGCTGCAACTGTATATTTCTTTTTGCTCATCCACATCTACCCTGAACTCAGACCTGTCAAATTCCTCACCCGGATATGGTTTCCACACTTTTTCTCCAAGCTCAGTAATCTTTTATAAAAACTACTGCATCCCCTTTGCCAGGTCAGAGCACTTGAAGTGGGTTCCGTAGCTCCAGCTAGAATTTCCTGAAAATTTCATTGGTGTATACTTGACATGCTTGTCTTTCAATCGGAAAACCCGTCTCTAGTGATGGCGCCTTCTCTTCTGTTCGGTGTCTTTTCTTGTCAAGCATGGCGAGGCAATTTTGCTGAATCGTGTGATACGCATTAACAAACCTTTTTATAGTGTCCTTCTGCTCGATGCAATTCTTCCACATCGAATTCGTGCTCTCACTGCGAGTGGTTATTGACGAGAAAGGATAGAAGCAGTCCTTGAAGTAAGTCGGCACCCAAAAATTTCAGAGTTCCCATAGCGTGTTCAGGTGTTTGTTGCCTTCCGCCTTGTGCACAGAAATTGCTGCTTTCCAGGCACACTCAAACTCGTCTTGATTTAGTGAGTTTTTGACGATTCGAAATAAATCATCAGACATCCCTGGGTGCTGCGCAAACACTACTGCGTTATTTTCCTTCAGGTTCTTCCTAATATGCCACCAGCAGAACCTGTGCCTCGTTCTCAGAAGAGCTTCCTTTATTGTAGTCTTCATCGCTTGGTCATGGTCTGTTATTATGTATTTCGGCTCTTTACCTCCCATTGCCTCAACAAACATGCTTAGGAGCCACTTGAATGATCCTATTTTCTCATCTTTCAAAAGGCCTAGTCCAAACAGGACGGTCGACCCATGGTTGTCGACACCTATAATTGGTGCAAATGGCAAGCCATATATATTCGTAGAGAATGTCAAAAGACACGAAATCTCCTTATAGATCATAATTCATCTTGCACAAGGAGTGTGTCCAAAACAGGTTTCGCACTACATTGTTCTCTAACTCTTCCACATGGTGGAATCCCGGCCTCCGCCTCTGCATATCGGCAAACAGTTTCATGGTGTCCTCGATATCAGTGTTGCGCTCTCCAGCCCTGTCCCGACATGCAATGTTGCTTATGTCAATCGTGTCGAACATAATTTCTCGCCTTGGTCTCCCCATGGCAGTAAAAATCTGCATAACCTTCCTCGGTTCTAACCTCGCCTTCTGCAGCACTTGTATAAAGAATTTCTCCTGAGGTGTCATCTTCTTATAGCATCTCATGAACTTCAGCATCCAATCTGATGGGTGAAGTTGGTGGTTGTACTCTAGGCGCACGTTCTTCAGATACCATTTCCTCCTATCTGCATCCCTCTTGGCTGTTATTTGGACTGGGCAGCTTGTCCGGATCAAGCAATTTCTCCTTCTCTCCTTAACATGTCTCTCAGTTGTTTTATTCTGCCCTTCCTTGGTGCACTAAAACACCTGCTTGTCAAGCTGCTGATCATATGTCGATCTTCTGCTTGTTGATCGCTTGGTAGCAAAGCCAACCTTTCTCATATATCTGCAGAAGAAGAAAAGGGACTCATCCAATGATCCAAATACCATGCCACCCTCTAGTTCAAGCGCTTCAGTGACCTCCTAAATCGTTGGGTATATGCCTTCTTTGAACATGTCGTCCATTTCTTTCTCTACAATGGTCGGCGGCGCCATGGTGATTCTGTCTACCGTGTCTTCATTCGTCTGATCGCATTCACTTCTGACGACATCAGTTTCATCGCCAGCCACAGGTCCACTTACAGCGGAGCTGCTGCTGCTCTGTTGTTTGTCACACGCAGCAGCGTCGTTTCTGCATGGCACGGTCAAATCCATAAATGACTCTGCCTCTCCACTAGCGCATTGTGCAATGCTGCTCCCTGTTTCTCTGGCACTCATGCAACCAAGGGACTGTGCTGCTCCTACCATGCAATCCATGCTGGCGTTCTACGCTACTTGCTGCTCTGAACGTTGCGTTCCTTTCGAAATGGATGGAGAACTATGATATTTCTTTGCCTCATCTGTTATCCCCTTCGCCAAATCCTGAACACATAGCACGAAACAGAATTAGATATCCAGAGCAGCATATGCATTCATTTTTTAATTTCTAATAAGCGGTACACCAGAGGCACTGTTCACATTACACCCAGCAGCACGAACATGACCATGCTACACACACATCTGGACAAAGAGGCATAGATGTGCTTCTCCTTACACCATACAACCGGAGAGGCACAACAACATCCTATACAATAGAACAACTGCACATACAGCCGCACCAGACGGACAGCCGTCCTCCTGTTTTGCACTTTACCCTGTTCTTCCATAAAACTGTTTGTGTGTTGAATTGAAAAATCATAGTTCCGACGTCACCTTTGTTTTCCCATGCCTCTCTTGTCCAGCAAATCTTGGCGACAACCTCCGTGCATTGGTAATTTCGTTGACTATTCTGAATGCCATCGGAGATCCTTTGGAAGGACCTCTCATGTTGAACGCCATAGGTGATCCTTTCAAAGGACCTTGCCTCATGTTTTCATCGATCCGTGGACTACCGCGATACTTGCTTCCTTGCTCGTACACATGCGTGTGCAAGATACTACAATTTAAATATACCAGACGAAAACAAAGAAAAAATTGCTCACAAAAAAATATGCATTTGCTTTAAATGTTGTTGCACGTTCGTATTTGCTGTCACCTGTATTGCTTTCTGGTGCTGCTGAACAGTAAAGTTTACATGTGCAGACCATACCGAATCATTGAACACTAATGCTTTTGTTTCCAATGATCCTTCTGCTTGCATCAAAGCAAATTCTGTTACCATGTACCTCTTCATTATGACCGCCTTCAAACGCTGGGGCGTCACAACGCCTGCTCTGCACCTTTGTGGACAACTGTGTCTTGAAACCAAAAAATAATTAGAGGCACATGCGAGTATTATGAAGAATTAGCACGTAAAACTTCCACGCATGTTCAAAACCAGCGTTTGAAGTTTTCGTCGTTACCTGCACAATCTGCTTAGTGGAGTCTCTGCTGCTTAGAATGCTCCTCTTCGCAGGTGTCTGCTGCACACCATGATCCTGGTTGGGACGTTTGCCAAGAACTTGTATCTCACTCTTGACTCCAATTACTCCAGCCCACATGGCATGTGTGTGTTTGACAGCATCTGCATCCTTGATCTTCTTCTCATTTTGTAGTGATTTTTTTTCTTCCACCTCTCGATACTCAACTGCAGAGTAGATGCACAGGATAAACAGATATTACAGCATTCATCCAGGATATATTAGTCATTTTTGTTGTTCTTAATGATCTACTAATTGGTGTTCTCAGTGGTGACACCTTGACAGCAAACGTCACAGAAATAAAAGACCAAACCCTAATGTTCAACTGCCTTGCTATTACCTGCCTCCCATAATCCTTGCCGATGTCGTTCAAAGACCGACCATCCCTGTTGTCCTGACTAGATGACGCACTCCTGAACATCTGCCCGAAAAAGTTATAAACCTTCAGTATCAATGTTGAAAATTTTCAAAGTCGATCTCAATCTTTCTTACTAACGTACTACACTTACCACGCAACAGAGATATATTTATACTTATATATAATTTACATATATAAATATATACATATATTATTTTTTAATTAAACTACAACCTCAGCCAAAGTGAGATCCTCTGATGCTAGTTTGCTTGTGCAACACTTAACACAAAGATAACCATTCAAATGTAACAAAAGTAACAAGCTCATATTACAAGGACGAGAGTACACAAAACAAAAAACAAACTCAAATCAGAGCTACAATGTAAAACTAAACAATTTTATTCTATGAATCCCGACCACAAGAAATTCATACACGAATTGAATCTCGTGTATCAGGAATCACCACGCAAAGGTGCGTTGATAAATTTTTTACTAACCTTTGATTGCCGAATCCTATGCGTTGATTGTTCGGAACTCACACCTTTCTAAATTGTGGGGGGATCTGCTTCCCTGCAGTTTGTCAGCGATCTCCTTCAATGATTTTGAATCTGGGAGAGAGAGAAAAGAGAAAGAGAGACGGAGAGAGAGAGAGAAGGAAAGAAAGAGGCTACTTCGATTTTTTGCGTGCAGGAGAAGAATAACCTGATAGGTGGGGTGAGTTTTGGGACGCATGAGAGATGCACATACTTTTTTTGCGTGACGAGATGTGGTAGGTCGACTTCACTTGACCGTCGATGAGACTGACAAGTGGGCTCTCAGTTACTAATTCCTCTAAATCTCTCACTAACTTGTGGGGTCGGCCTTATATGAGTCCTACGAGGAGTACCTCCATCTGGGGTGAGAAAATGTGGTAGGTGGACTTCGAAGACATACTGACATGTGGGCTCTCAAATAGTTCCTCCAAGTATTTGACTAACTTGTGGGGTCATCAGCAAGATGAGTTCCAGATCTCTCTCCATCTAGCATCGGTGGCGACGAGCGAGGCATATTCTAGCTCTCCAAAGGAAAGCCAATCCTGATCCCTCCACAGAGTTCGCTCGTCACTGAAAATTTATCGGTCTCCTTCATATCACTCGCCGTGGATCTCCTGTTAAGGTAATCCATTGCATCATCACCATGATTATGCCACCGATTCAACGTTTGAACAAAAAAATTACCGGTACTAGCAATTCCGCGGGCTGCGTACACACCGCATCTGTGCAACACAGCATGTGGGGCGCGATTTGAATATCGGTTCCGGATCCAATTATCTTCAGCTAGTCCTTGCTCAAACTGTTGCACCATCTTAACAGCAGAAGGGTTATGGATTTAAAATTAGGACTCAGCTGACCTCACTTTAATCATGCCAACTGCATGCTTGCGCCGTGGTTTTGCTAAGTTGAGTTATATCTCCAGCCATGCAAAACTTAAGCACTCTCGTGACCACATATTATATTAGTTGCGGAGCTCAATGAAACTGCAGTCAAAATTCACTATCCTGATCCCTAACACGAGGTCATAGGTCAAATGATTGTATAGGTCCGCAATCTATAGCAGAGATCCAAAGGACTTACATCCCTTTTTGCAAAGCAGTTACTAACTCGGAGTTAGAAACCGTCTTACATGGACCAAGCTGTTGATGATGGTCTCACATGGACTGCTAACAACTGTCTTACATAGCTGACCTGGTAACGATGATGTCTCGTGACCTCTTATGTAGAGTTCGATGAGATGGACTCCATCCCACAGCTGTCGGAGACTCAGTCCCAGTCTGTCGATGGCACAGAGATTGTCACCCAAGATTCCATGGTTCGTGACCAGCTAGAAACAGAGAGACTAAGGATCGAGTTAAAACGTGCAGCGCACAAAAAGCTTGTTGAGGATTACAAGGCAAAGAAGGAGCTTGCTGCCTCGAAGTAGGTGTTTTTTATCATGCATCTTGCATGTGTCGTTGAAATTTCTTTGGAAATCAATGCCTCTCATTCTAGCTGCATTTTTAATCATGGCTTAAATATTTGTCTCTGTTTTGCTGACTCAGTGTTTGTATCTAAGCTTCTACCAGAAAAGCATGTGGTTCAACAATACATTTGCTAAAGGTCATTTCTTATCTTTGTCCACAGAGTTGTTACAATGGGTGAATATGAAGAAGAGTTCAGCACAAAACTTAGCTTCCAGAAATTCATTACTGTCTGTGAAAAGCTAACAAAACCACAAAAGCAGCTTGTCAGAGATATTGGATTTGGATACCTTCTAGATCTATGCTGTCGCGAGCTTCCAAGGTGTTTCGTTCGCTGGCTTGTCCGCTATTTTGATTGCCCTTCTAGGTGTTTCATACTGCCTAGTGGATACAGATTCCTCATCAACTTGTACACCGTGCACCGGATCTTACGAATTCCACTTGGCGGGCAGATTATCCCTAGAAAATGCTCAGAAGCTTTCAGATGTCAGGTTAAGTCTGAAACTCGGTGTGCTAGGCACGCTCCAAACATCAGAGAGTTAACTGATCTCATAACCCCAGAGCTGACAGGAGATGTGTTTCAACGGGTTTTTGTGATGTTTGCAACAGCGGTATTTCTATGCCCAACGACATATGACTGCATTAGCCCCGAGTATTTAGCCGCTCTAGAAGGACCAGCAAGTAACATATCATCATATGATTGGTCCAATGTTGTCACAGAGAAACTGGTGGCATCACTCCAGACCTTCAAGGACAAAGGATTCGCAGGCGCCCTGTGTGGCTGCCTCCTGATTCCAGTGGTTCGTTCACTAACTTGTACATTTCTTTATACACACAAGTAGCTACAAGAACATGATTCATTTTTACCTCTTCCCCACTTGCAGATAACGTATTTTGAGTACCTGGATACGAAGATTATGGACCTGGAACCTGACACTCCTGCAAGACTTGTCATGTGGGACACACAGGCCATTGAGAATTATGCTAACATAGACAACCTGTCAACAGAGGGCGGAATTTTTGGGAAACACACGATGAGTCAACTTATCATCATTTTCCTTTGGCGAAGTTTTCGACTCAACATAAGAACTTAGCTGGAATGTATTAACTTGACTTGACTGTAATTGTTTCCTTTTCCGCATGGCAGCTGAAAGACATTAGGCGCACGCCTTTCCAACCACCGCCTGGCTTTCAGGCGCTATTTTTTCAAATGAGTCCCAGACTAGAATCCTACATAGAAGAATTTGTGCCTCAAGAAAAACTTTGTTCTGTAAGTGATTTCCAGCTACTGCACCTGATTTTATGTTTGAAATGATGCTCCCTAAGTTTTTACAAAAAAGATACATGTTCTATTGTGTTCATCCAGACAGTTTCCTATAGTACGTTAGCTGTGCTTTTGTGTTAAAACTAGAAGTGCTTCATATAGGACGTTAGTTGTCCTTTCGTGCTCATCCAGACAGTTTCCTATAGTATGTTAGCTGTGCTTTTCTGTTAAAACCAGAAGTGCTTCCTACAGGACGTTAGCCGTGCTTTTGTGTTTAATATAGAAGTGCTTCCTATACTACCTTAGTTGTGCTTTTGTGTTAAATATAAAAGTGCTTCCTATAGTATCTTAGTTGGGCTTTTGTGTTAAATACAAAAGTGCTTCCTATAGTACCTTAGTTGTGCTTTTGTGCTAAAACTAGAAGTGCTTCCTATAGTACGTTAGCTGTGCTTTTGTGTTAAAACCAGAAGTGCTTCCTACAGGACGTTAGTCGTGCCTTTGTGTTTAATATAGAAGTGCTTCCTATACTACCTTACTTCTTCTTTTGTGTTAAATACAAAAGTGCTTCCTATAGTACCTTATCTATGCTTTTGTGCTAAAACTAGAAGTGCTTCCTATAGTACCTTAGTTGTGCTTTTGTGCTAAAACTAGAAGTGCTTCCTATAGGACGTTAGTTGTGCTTTTGTGTTAAAACCAGAAGTGTTTCCTACAGGACGTTAGCTGTGCCTTTGTGTTAAATAAAGAAGTGCTTCCAAAAGTACGTTAGTTGTCCTTTTGTGTTAAATATAAAAGTGCTTCCTATATAGTACGTTAGTTGTGCTTTTGTGTTAAACATAGGAGTGCTTCCTATAGTACGTTAGCTGTGCTTTTGTGTTAAATGTAAAAAATGCTTCCTATAGTACGTTAGCTGTGCTTTTGTGCTAAAACTAGAAGTGCTTCCTATAGGACGATAGCTGTGCTTTTATGTTAAAACCAGAAGTGCTTCCTAGAGGACATTAGATGTGCTTTGTGTTAAATATAGAAGTGTTTCATATAGTACGTTAGCTGTGCTTTTGTGTTAAATATAAAAGTACTTCTTATATAGTATGTTAGCTATGCTTTTGTGTTCAATATAGCACTGCTTCCCTGTAGCGGTAGGTCAACCATGCTTCGTACAATATGTCAGGTGTGCTCTTTCAAGGAATGTGTTGACCATGATTCAAGGACCTTGTTACCCACGCTTCCCTGCAGCATATCATGTGTGATTCGGCAATTCTTGACAGAATGTACAGTAGCTCACAAGATATTTTTCATTTTCGGTATTAATAACTAATTTTCATTTCCAGTATTAAAAATTTCTGATGTTTTTTTTCAATTACAGGCCAAGGTGAAAATTGCAAAAGTTATCAATGAAATGTACACAGAACTTTTCTCACAGTTTCAACCAGTTCTCGAGCAGAAATTGGAGAAGCTCCTTTCACTTGGTAGGGATCTTAGTACAAAAGAATCCAAGACCAGAGATCGGGGTGTTTATTGTAACTTGCAACAGGACAACTCGAATGAAAAAGAAACTTTTTCATCAGCCCCTTCAACATATTCTACGCTTCCAAGTTCTAGCACGACAAGCAGTCAAAGTTCTTCCAGCAGTGGCTCAACCAGTGTCCTTCACGCCACGTCATACTCCCTAGAAAATTTAAAGGGTTGCTGCGATACCCCTGACCCAGACTCCCAGAATCCATACGACAAAGAGCAGTCCCAAATTCGCCTATCTTCATGGCTAAAATCATCAACTCAGATTAAGTTGCTACTAGAGGTGAACAGGATCGACCACAACAAAGAGGATATTGATGAACAATCCAAGATTCATCTGGACAAAGTGCATAACCATCTGCACAACTGCCTTGATGGCTTGCCGGTTCATGAGCAATTCGTGCCAACGTCTGAGATGCTGTAGAGCGGGGCAATTATAATGACAGGCGAAAATTCATCTGAGTGTTCTGTACGGATTGAAACCCAAAATTCTGCTAGAGGATCTGCAGACCACAACTCTCTAACAAGCCCACTGGAAAAACTCTTGGAGGAAACAGTAAAACCTACTGCAACAGAAACATCAACCTCGCACTCTGTGGTTGACAAAAAGTTACTGACTGGTCCAATCTCAAGGGATACACTTGGAGCACCTGTTCATCACATTGGGAAAACGTCACCAACTACTGCACGGTCCAGCAGTTCTGATAGCGCTCACAAAAATTTTTCAACCAACACAAAGAGCCTCACTGTATCCCAACCTGCACAAAAGTTAAACATTGTCACTGAACAATGTTCTTCTTCACTGCCAGAAGCTAAGGTCCATCTTGTTTCAATTTTGAGAGATGAGAAGACGATTGCTGAAACCGAATGCACCAGAGCTACTTCCTCCCTTGCTCCTAGAGTAGCCGTCACCACTGATTCTGACAGCGGTTCTGGCACAGTATTGGACACGAGAAAAGCACTTCCATCCACTAGTGATGCTCCAATCATTACTACCACATCTATCGATGCGGAAAACAATAACATTGCAGAAGAACATGAACAATGTACCAAACAACCACGTATTGATCCCACAGACAGCGTCCCTCTTACCACAACCGCACATCCGCCAGAACTGGAAACACAAATGGCAGCTCACAAGAGGTCCTTACAGCAGTCAGAAGATCTAGGAAACAATAATACGGCACCTCCTAAGAAAAAAGTTAGAATACTGGAGCCTCCACATAATTCAACAGAAACTGCAACCAATCAGTCTCTACAGGCTGACAACCATAGAGGCCTCCTTGATACTGGATTCATTGATGATGATGAAATATGGTCTGACCCATCTATCTATGAACAACTTGACAGAGCCGTTGAAGAAAAGAAGAAGCAACCCTTTCATAACCAAGTAGCATCCCAACGATGCCAACCTGATACTATCTCACACTTGACCAAGAATCCAACATCGCCATCTAGATCTTGCCTTTCTAACTATCAAGAGCCACATGTGCCCAGCAGATCAGGCTCAATGCCAGGCGGTAGCCACCTCTCACAGACTTTTGATACATCATACTCCACAGGTTTAACTCAAACTGTCTTGTCCAGCAGTTTGCCAGCAACTGCTTTGTCCCAACAGTACCAACCAGTTCCTACTCTCAAAAACAACTACTACCGACGTCCTAGTGCTCAGAATAACGGCAGCTCAAACAGCAGCCAGCACTCACCTTATGCAATGAACAACCAAAGTCACAGACAGTACCACCAACAAACCCCTGTCCACAATGCCCACTACCCCCAACACAATGATGCTCAGAATAACAGCACTGCACGGTGCTAGCAACGCCAACCTCAAGAGCAGAACCATCAGCAACCACGGACAAGCGAGTCTCGTGGGCAAAGTTATAGTGCCTTGCAACAACAGTTCAACAGCATGCAGTATTCCGGCCATCCTCTGCAACATTTTCCAACAGATATTCCTTCGAGCTCAACCGGTGATCCAACTGTCAGAACATTACAAGTGTGCATGCAGCACCAACCACAAGGCCTAATAGTCCAAAGAAACAACAATTGTAATGAGGGTCATCTGCAACTTAGTAATGGTCAAATGAACTCCCGTGGTCATGTCTTCCAGCCTCATCAACATCATCCTCAGCTAGAACAGACTCGATTCACTCACCAAGGGAATGGCCATCAAGATCACTGCTAACTTTTGGAAATAAGAGATTATACAACGCAGGAGAAAGAAGTGTATGAAACAATCGTCGATAGTACACCAGGCATTAGTCAAAATGATAGGTAATGAATTAGTTCTTCCTCTTACAGTTATGTTTTGATCCTTTCTTTTACTACTGCAATGCATTCCGCCTGAAGCTTTCAAATTAAAGAGTTTCAGCTCGATTATTCTACTATTGCAATTGAATACTCATCAACTCTAATGTTAAATAATAAAATCATATGATTTAAAATGCATTTATCTTTTTTGGCAGCAAGAGGATATTCTACATCGAACGACGTTGGGCCGATCATCGAACTTTAGGTTTGTCAATGAAGGTCGGATATATCAACTCATTCGTGGTCGATGCTTACTCAGAGTTGCTGATGAAAGAACAATTCTATGCAACGC
Source organism: Triticum dicoccoides (assembly GCF_002162155.2). Lineage (NCBI taxonomy): Eukaryota > Viridiplantae > Streptophyta > Magnoliopsida > Poales > Poaceae > Triticum > Triticum dicoccoides. The sequence goes on from NC_041391.1 coordinate 230,236,548, forward strand.
CAACATCTGTGCACTGTAAGTTCTTGCTTCTCATAAATAATAATAGCAAACCACATTTACTACTACTAGCACGCTGAGTGACGCAGCTTCAATTTACTGCAGGATAAATTTCAAGTTCTAGGAGCAAGCACTGAACTACTCAAGGAACAAATTGCAGAAAAAACTATTGGGTTTAGGCTGCCAAACAAATGCAACATCGTGATTTCACCCTACTCACTCTATCTGTCGAGTGTTTGTCTTCAATTCTACCAGATTTTCTTGTTACAATGATATAACTTCATGTTAATTGTTTTAGGTCTTAATACCTATGAGAAAGAAACCACATTTTATCTACCTCATAATCGTGAATCTTGAAATGCGTCGCTTCGAAATTCTGTGTCCTTATATCAATTGCGACGGTATAAAGGAACACTCGGACATTGTCATCGAAAACTTCAAGAGAGCTTACCATTCTGCTTACAACAACTATCCTCACACAATGGCCTCCTTTCATGTCAAACCTGTGCAGAGTGTATGTAACTCAGATAGAGAGTGAGTTTCTTTTAATTGTAGCTCTACCTCATTTACACCATGCATTTTTTTGTTCCACTACATATCCCATATCTACTGTCCACCTTCTAACCAATAACATAATGCTCTCAAATTTCAGGGATGACAGTGCTATTTACACCATGCATTTGATGCCCCTCGTTAATTTCAATAAGAATTCATTTTTTATCAATAATGTAAGTTCACTCTCATTGACAACACATCAACATACGTTCATCCAAGCTAGCTGAACATTAAGTTTTACAATAAATTTTATTAGTTTGTGCTCTTATTTGTTTTGCAGATCCATGTGAAACCGACGAGAGAACAACTAACTTTCAAAATGATAACATCGAACTACAACACAGGCCATGTATTTGAGGCACTGAGCATCATACTCAACAAACACAACATCCGGCGCGAAAGAAGAAGAGTTGGAAGAAGATGACTACTGCTTAAATGTGCCTTAATTTAGATGGAGACATCCGAACATTGTTTCAGCCATATCGACTCATGTAATCACAACAATGTTTCAGCTATTTTTGTGTCGGTCCAAGATATCTGCTATGGATCCCATTAACCATAGCTGTGCATTCAAATGGTCAAGTCTTAAATTCCTGACATTGTATTTTTTCAAAAATAAGAATCATATTTTTTTGGAAAGTTGTAAAGATCATATTCAAGACATCAATTCCTTGCACTAGAACACCACTCACTTCGACTAGACATAAAAAAGAAACAATTGGAACACAGAGGAAAAACACTATCGATTCGTAAGCATCTGACGAAGGAGCTAAATGACTCACCTCCAGTAATGCTGGTCACAGAGGCACTGTCGTGCCTCTTATCCACGTAGAACGTGCCACTCTTAACACGGACAACTAACCTAACACACACAAGTGCGCCACCAGTTAACACAGGACCGTCCCCTCGATAGCTTAACACCGGTCCCTCTACCAAGCCAACGAGTCATGGAAGCACGACCGTGACTTCAACCGAAAAAGGTCCGTGACCTCACAAGTTTCACCGACGAGTCTCTCTCAGCAAGTAAGTGAAAGCAAACGTTTCGAAAGAAAGACATGACCGTGCCTTTGAATAACATCGTATATGTGCCTCTCCGAACAAACGTGTCAGAGAAAGCATTTGCGAACGACACACACAACTCTGACTCAACATAACATAGGACATGCCTCCACTAACTGGACATACGTGAATTCACTAGCCAGACTAACTAGAAATATTACAGAACATACAACCATGACAGTGACTCATACTAACATAACGCAGTGCCTCTCCGAATTTAGTACCCAAAGGAAGGATAACGCCTCTGCCAAACATACGACAATGCATCCAATACCTTCACGACAATGCCTTTAAAAATCAAAGCACCACCACAATAATTGGAACACAAAAATGCAACCGTCACTAACACAATACTCCCACAGCAACTCTCACACTGGATTATCGTCCGCAAAACAGACAACATATATTGAAAAAGGCAGCACAATGAGAAAATCTGAAGAATCTTAAACACACCCAAGCTCTGCATAAAAACATTTCAAACACACAACCACAACCGTATATTTGTTATAAAAACAACCGTGCCAAACACACTACAAACACAAAGTGAAAGTGACGCCCCTACCTGTCAGTGTGACCATATTGAGAGAAAAACTGAAGCAGCTAGCAAACTAATAATACCAGAGCGTGCCTTGCCTAAAACAAAAACAATGCATCCCTGAGCAGACGGTTGTGCGCTGCCTAGATTCACGAAAGTGCACATCTGAGTGGTCCTCTTAATACATCTCATCTTATACCAATGAATAGCAAGAAATCATAGAGGAAAATATTCTTGAAGGCACCCAGTCAAGAAAAACATAATGGAACGAAAATAAACTTAAATTTCCAAACCAGTCAACTCCATCTGGTTCAAAATAAAACCACCACAATTACAAATTCATCAGTCGATGTAATATTACCCAATACAATAACTATCAAATAACCAATCCATCACACAATCCTTAGAAATGTCCTCGCCATCTGACATCAGGAAGACAGCGACGATGCAGGATGTCCCACATCGACAGAAACCGGTGGTACAGCTCATAGCTCACATACCCTTCCTAAAGGAAAAGCAAATGAAAACATCAATATACCAAAAAATTAAAAAAACATATTGTTCTTGCAACAAAGGCAGAAACTAACGAAAATGAAATCTTCACTTACAGTAGCTCCATATTTCAGGTGATCAAAGGTAAGTGGCTTCCAATCCTAGCAGTGACGAAGAAGTTCTGGAAAAGAGGACTCCAGCTTGGAGTAGGATTCATCAATGATTGCTCCTGCTAAGTCCTCCATGGAATCCCTTTCTTCACCGCCTTTTATCATGAACTTCTCTTGGATGTCGACGTGGTACCCTTCTAGAATTCGGATGAAATCTTGAAAAAGAGCATCTCTAATATTCCTGACGCCCACACTAGAGAAAGTTATACCTCTATTCTCAAGGAAATCCTTCAGGACAGGGCACTCTGTCCTGGCCTTGCAGAAGTGATAGACCAAAACATGATTCCGCATAGCCAGATGCATGACGGCGACTTTTCTACGCCCATAACAATCCTTTCGTGTGAACTCCATGCCGAGACCAACAAACATGTACTTCTCCTCGCGCAACCAGTCCTTGTACAAGGCAGTGATCTCCTCCACCTTGTCAGGCTCGTTGGTGTACCACAGGTCGAGCTTCGTGTTACCATCGACAACTATCGGATGGTACTCGGTGGTGTTCAAAAAGTCGTCCATGGCAGCTGGCAGCAAGCAGCAAGGTGCCAATGGAGACTCCTGAGACCCTGCGACAAGGTTAGGGAGTGGTGAGGAGGGTGGAAACTGCCTGATGTTCTGCGGCTACAATATGACGTGGAGATCTCACAAACATGGCCAGTATTTAACCTTGGTGAGGGACGTTTGAGTTACCATACACATTAACGTGTGAACTAGGAGAAGCGTATAGACAGTTGTGCTTCCGAAGCTCATGGAACCATGCACTTCCTAAAGTCACGGCTGTGCACAAATAATTGATACCGCGGAGAAACCGAGGAGCCTCTAACTTTATTTTACGGTAACTGACACACTGAATAGTCACATCGAAGAGCCACCACATCAGTCATCGATTCCTCCTTTGAACAAAGACCACCGACGGAAGAATCCAATGAAGCAAACGAACAGCCTGCCGTACACCTTAGATCCGAAGGCCAAAACTCATCCGTCCCTCATCTAGCTATATTCACACCATCTGTCCCTCGATAGTCAAGGTTGGTTTCACGTGAGGCACAGGTATGCAGGCACAAGACGCACATACATGTCTATTCCATAGGCACGGGCGTACAAATTTTCGAGATATCGGTCGGTATCACAACAGGCACGTACACATACAGGCAGAAACTCACCGGAAACACGTGAATGCAGGCAACGAAGGCACGGAAACGTAGCCTCTACAGGCACGTGGATCGGCTTCGCGAGGCACGTGATCTTTTCCGTCTTGTTTTTCAGTCTCGACCTAAATCCTCTGGATACAAATCATCTGAATGCAAAAAAGAGACCTGGAAGAGGCACCGGTGAGAACACTCTGTTCAAGAGTCATGGCATGTATCACGTGAGATACATCAATACTTGAAGCAAATCAACGACACAAGTCGGAGAGCCACAGTTTTAAAGTCTTCGGACGCACAAGCGTGTAGAAGCACAGGCATGACAAGTAACAGTCACCGCATCCCCTCACGGACGGGCGTCTGACACCACGGGCACGTAGAGTCACAGCCAGTGTGTCCCCTGAGAAATGTGAATGCAGGTACAGGAGGCACAGAACTGCAATGTATACAGGCATGGAGTTTAGGCTTCTCGACGCACAGGCACGGCTTTGGAAATGGCGTTCTCGAGGCACGGGTACAAACCAGCTGGATGCACAAAAGAGTGGTGGCAGAGGCACGGTTGTGCAGTCTCAAGAGAAACCGCCGTGTGACACCAGCACATACACACATCAGGTGTGTTGCGTGAGGTACAGAAATAGCGGAAAACAAGCCACGGGAGTGAAGCCTCCACAGACACGGATGCTGGTCTTCTAAAGGCACGGTCCCGAAGAACACAAAGACAGGATACTAAAATGTTGCCTCGTATGTTAGCAGACATGCCACTCTCGTGCGAATGTGTAAAACACAACAATACAAACACAAACAAACGGCGCTGCATATAAGCCAAACAAAAAACACACTTCTCCCAAACAATACATATGCGTCACGTCACGGACGGACGTCTGCACCAGAGGCACGTAGAGTCACAGCCAGCATGACGCCTGAGACACACAAATGCACATACAGGAGACACGGAATTGAAGCGTATACAGTCACGCAATTGCGGCTTCTCGGAGTTCTCGAGGCACAGGTACAAACCAGCTGGATGCACAAAAGAGTGATGGCAGAGGCACGGTTGTGCAGTCTCAAGAGAAACTGCCGTGTGACACCAGCACATACAGACATCATGTGTGTCACGTGAGGTACAGAAATAGCGGAAAAGAAGCCAAGGGAGTGAAGCCTCCGCAGACACGGATGCCGGGCTTCTAAAGGCACGGTCCCAAAGAACACAAAGACAGGGTACTGATATGTTGCCTCGTACGTAAGCATACGTGCCTCTCTTGTGCGAACGTGTAAAAGACAACAATTCAATCACACACAAATGGCGCTGAATATAAGCCAAACACAAAGCGCGCTTCTCCCAAACAATACATATGCGCCACTTCAATAGGTTACCTAAATGTACATGAACTCGCGCAAACATCAACAATGAACTTGTAACATGAAAAAACATAAAAAAAATATTTTCACATAACATGAGACAAGCCAAACACGATACTGTGAAAATAAAAAACCAAAATAACAAAACGGTACTCCATAGGATTGAACTAAAAGTACTCATTAATTATACAAAAAAAGAAATGAAAGTCTTCCAGGAGTCCATTCCGCTCAGAAACTTCCACATAAACGTCCATCGTGACCGTTCTACTCAGTTGGAGTTCTGCTCTGAAACATCAACGGCCTCTGTGGTCGGGAAGACAACGAGGATGCATCATGTCCTTCATCGACAAAACTCGATGGTAGAGCTCGTAGCTCACATACCCATCCTAAAACAAAAAACGGATGAGAATGAAGATATACGTAAAGAGGGAAAAGTACTATTGTTGCAGTAAAACAAAAATATAACGATAGAAAATCATAAAAAATGAAGTTTTCACTTACAATTGCCGCATATTTCAGGTGTTCAAGGGAAAGCGGCTTCCATTCCTAGTAGTCATGCAGACCTTGTGGAAAAGTAGACTTCATACTCAAGTAAGATTTGTTTATGATGGCTCCTGCCAAATCTTCCATGGAATCCCTTAGATTGCCTCCTTTGATCATGAGCTCCTCTTGAAGATCGATGTGACACTCTCTTGGGATTTTGAGGAAACTGTTTGCGAGAACATCCCTATCATTCCTGACGTCGACACTAGCGAAAACGATACCTTTGTTTCGAAGGAAATCCTTTAGAGGAGCGCACTCCGTCCTGGCCTTGCACAAGTGATAGACAAGAACATGCTTGCGCATTGCCAGTTGCATGATGGCGACTTTTCTACTACGATCAAAACAATCCTCTCGTGTGTACTCCAGATCAATACCAACAAACTTGTACTTGTCCTCACGCAGCCATTCCTCATAAAGAGAAAGAATCTCCTCCGCCTTGTAGGGCTCGTTGGTGTAAAACACCTCGAGCTTGGTATTACCATCAGCATCTATAAAGAGATGCTCAGTAGTGTTCCTGAAGTCATCCATGGAAAAGAGGGTGACACGACAATGGAGTCTGACTGTGCTTCTCGTACGAGGCGAGGATGATGGGAGCTACCTGCACTTCTCTAGAGAGAATAAGACGCGATAACCTCCCGGAATAGACCACTACTTAACCTTGGGGAGAGACGACTCAGTTACCATGCGCCCATCAAATTGCATCGGGGACAGTGTGAATGGACGGTTGTACTTCTGCAGCTTATGAAACCATGCACTTCAAAAGTCACGGTTGCCACGCTATAATCGAGGAGCCTCTAGGTTAACTCTAGCACGGTATCTGGCACAATGAATACTAACAATAAATAGCCATCCCATCGGTCACCAGCACATCTTTTGACCGAGAGAACAATGAGAGGAGGCAAACTAGATGACCCTGTCGTATAAATACTACACGGGGAGTGAACCAAAGTTGAAGCACGGTTCGGCCAGCACAAAAGCCACACGCGTGCCTCCACTTTGCTTAAAGACAAACCTCAGTGATATCAACGGACCTGCATCTATATGCCTGCGTACCACCGAAAACATTGCCAAAACAAAAGCACGTCCATGCTTCTGACATACAGATAACTGTGCGCTATTATACATATTCCCGCCTGAACCCAACGTACATAAAAGTAGTGGCTCCCTGGGTCAACGACTACTTGATTTTTTTTTTGCAATAATAGAGTCACGAACCGTGGCTCCATTCCAGATGCAAAAGTTCCTCTCATTAGGAACCATCATGCCTCCCGTCAATTTGCCTCCCCCGACATATTGACCATGCCTCTCCTGCTACAACGACCGCGCATCTAATAACATCATCACCGTTCCTCTCCTAAAAACACACCCAACCATACCTGATTAAACATGCGATTAAAAAAATTAAAACACAGAAGCACGAGTATGCTTTTTAGCATGTATAACCGTGCCTCACAAAAAGTATGTAAGGCAGGATAGGCACGTAAAAGACTCCGCTGGGAGGTAGCACAGCTGAACAACTATAATGGGAGGCAGCTGGACGAGTCAAACATCTCGTGTCCCCATAACACCTCGGAATGCACGCACACCATCTACAATCAGCATTCAATCCATTTCGCAGAATAAAAAATAAAACAAGAAGCACTCATTACTACTCTTGCTCTCTCCCGTCTCCTTTATATTTCTATAAGCTCCGACTCCCTTAGCCACATCGAAACTCATTTACCTTCTCCGTCGCCTGCTTCTAGGGTTCGTCCTTCTTCTCCATCGCCTGCTTCTAAGGTTTGTGCTTCTTCCCAGCACACAATCGATTAATTTCAAGCCATGCATCTCTCCTACATTGCTGGCCGTGGGTGCTTGCCCTAAGCTTCCCATCACAACCCATCTGCCTTATCCGACCACCTACTTCTAGGGTCCGTGCTTCTTCCCCGCACACAGTCTCATTTCAAACAAGTTATTGTAGAGTTTTTATTGGGTCTCTCGATTAACTTCTAAGCCGTACTTCTCTCGTAGATTTGCTAGCCGTGTGTGCTTTCCCTAAGCTTCCCCTACCCCAATCTCCGTTCGTCAACCCTCGTTCTTCTTCTCTCCCAGGTAAAAAGCATATGCATAAGCAGCATGCTCCGATCCGTATTTACGTTTTACGTTTTGGTTTTTCATTTGATAGTTATTGAAGCATCAGATCCGGTACAACGACTTCATTCTCTAAAGGAATATAAAAACCATTTGAAAATCTAAACAAGCGTTCTAAACTCTGTCATACTGCTTTTCTGGAAGGAGTAGATGAGAAGATTTCTGGTAAATTTGTAGTTGTTGCCTGCCTTCATACGGATATTTTAATATGGCTAACATAGTTGTAGCTAGTCGTTGTCTACCTTCAATGTTGAAGCTTGTTTTTAAATTGTTATGATATTCTTGTTTTCTTAACATAATTGTTCTGAATTATTTAGGTATGATTTGCCCTACCTGCCGCCAACCAGGCAGCCCTTGTGAACCACACCCTGAAGTTCTCCAGGAGTTTGAGGTTATTCTTGATGAAAATTGCTGGAGCCGCATGGTTAGTAAGCATCACTAACATATTAGTTGCCTACAACACAGTAGAAATCGTCACTGTTACTCATACTCCCTTGCACCTACACTAGGTTCCCCTGCTGTCACTTCTTCGCACCTACCTTGTGTTTTCATTTTCCATTAGTTTGCCTGCCTATGCCCTGATTAATATAGTCCATTAGTTTTGCCTGCCTATGTCTTGATTAATATAGTGCATCTTCAGTTCTAATTAAAACTAGTCAACATATGCCAAAAATTTGTATCCATTAATTTATAATACTATTATGTTGTTATCTGTAATTCTTATCAAAAATTCATATCCAAATTAAGAAAACTTTTAACATTAATAGTATGCGAGTTCAAAGTTATACTTACAGGTTGTTATTTTTACTATTTTTTCCAGTATGTACCTTGTAACGTCAGAGCTTTTCTCGCTGACTACATTGACGAGAGGAAGGAAGAAGCAAGAAAATTGCGTAAAGAGCAGGTAGAGCCAGCCCTTCTTACACATGAAGTAAGGTCTTACAATGCTTTGTTTAAGCATAGGGCAAACTACACAAAGTTCTGCGGTGGTGAGTGGAACACCTTTGCGGATGATTATCAACTTCGTTCTGGAGACCGCATAGAATTTGAACTACCACACGAGGGTCTCAATCTCGAAATACAAACATATCGCAATGACAAAAGGTTGCTTCCATTACCCCACGTTGGTACGTATTTAATAATACAAACTTATCTTCTTTCGCTGTATTTTGATATGCATGCATCGAACTGAATAATATTAACCATTGTTACATAAAACTTTATCTAACATTAAAATCTTGTTCTTTTTCTAGCTCTCGACGACCTTTCTTCTAACAATTTCGACCATGTTCACTGCTGTGTCTACTTTAAGGATATTGAGCTTACCTACAATCAGACACAATTCTTTCTACAACGCCTTTTCGGAGATACTTTCATCCGTTACCGTCCATTTGTACACGTCTTGACTCCCATAACACTAAAGACTGTGTCAAGGTTGGTTACATCTGTCCTTGTTAAAATACCAAACGTATTTTGCTCATATATAATATAAAAAATATTGACAAAATCTTGCTTATATGTAAAATTATAAAGAACCTATTTATTCAAACCTAAAACAACAAAACTTTTGTTGTTCTCTTAATATGTTGTTTTGCGCACTCACCGTATTCAGCCATTCTTTTATTTGTTGTCCAAGTGGCAATTCAACGGTTTTAATTTCCATTTAATTTCGATTTCTTCTAGGAAATTCTGAGGAGCATTGTCTCGACACTGAAGAGATGGGTGGACATGCCAACAATGGCACGGTGACCCTTGAAGCTCCTGATGAACCTACCCATGTCATCACTCCTTCGTCGTACTACATCTGCAAAAACAACGGCAGGATGGAAATAGAAAAGTCTTCTTTCAAAGACTTCATATCAGCTACTCCCTCCGTTCGGAAATACTTGTCGGACGAATGGATGTATCTAGATGTATTTTAGTTCTAGATACATCCATTTTTATGCATTTCTCCGACAAGTATTTCAGGACGGAGGGAGTACATCCTTTGTTGAAAAGAACGTTGTTCTAATCACTTTCAAAGAGCGCCATGACCGTTCTGTGTCCATCATCATTCAACGCATTCTGTAGATTCCGTCGGAACTTGCACCTAAAATGGAAGCAAACAGTGTATCTCCTAGGATGTTCAGCGCTCATTTCAAGATGATGCCTCCGAGGAGCAAAACACTGGTTAAAATAAGTTTGCTAGTTAGGATGGTAGAGTAATATAACTATTATGGACCATGTGCTTGCTTGAATTATCCGAATGATCTTTTGGAACTTCTGTAGCTCTTACGGACCCTCTACTCACAATTTCAACCATCGGAATGATCCTTTGCAACAAATGTTGTTTGAACTATCAGAAGGATTCATTGGAAAAAATGTAGTTCTAATACTTTGAAAAGTTCACAATTCAAAAAAACAAAGAACAGAAAGAACCATTTTCAAAAATCAAACGAAACAAGAATCAGTTTTTGATCCAAAACCTATAGAAATGCCATGTTATCAAACTTATTCAAACGATCTACTGAAACATATCTCAATTTAAAACCAAACAGGACTCCATTTTCAAGTGCAAACTATGTTTACTTCACCAACTTTTCATGAACACATAGTTGTGCACCGAATAATATAACAACAGTGCCTCCCTGACCAAGGAAGATTGTTAATTGAAAAAAATGTTTTCACAACAAAGGCACGACCATGCATCCGCTGAGTGTTCTACCATTCACACGACTACTTTCACAGCCAAAGATGGAATACGCACATATGGATCACGCACGCAGCACGCAACGAATAAAAAAATTCAAAGAACAAGATAAGTGAAAATCTTTAAAAAAATAGATAAAACAAATGCTTGTTTCCGAAAATCTACGCCTGGAACCGCCGGGTGACTAGCAACTGCTCTTTAACGGTTTCCTTTTTTGCACAACAAAAGATCCCTTTCACTTTTCCGACTCCATTCGCATTCTCTTCCTCGAAAGTTTCTCGCCGGCCACAGTTCACCACCGCACACCTCCAGCCATGGATGATGGGAAACTAACAACATTCACCGAGCACATCACTACCCATGGTACAACCATGCTAGAGGTGGTGTACACCAACGACCCAAGGACCATGGAGCGGATCATCAAAAAGTACGAGTAATGGCTAAAGGAGGAGAAGAACAAGTTCGTCGGCCTCAACCTCGAGTACACGCGTAAGAGAAGTTACGTACGACAAGGGATCACCGTCGTCCAACTTGCCATGCGCGAGCATGTCCTTGTATACCACTACTGCAGGTCTGAGCGCTCCTAGGCATTAGTTGACTTCCTGCAACGGAAAGCGGTAACTTTCACCAGCGTCGACACCAGGAACGACAAGACCATGCTTGCCCGTGCATGCATCAAAATTCCAGACGAGCACCACGTCGACATCCAGAGGCTATTCTGCATCAAGGGTGGTGGAGAAAGAGACTCCATGGCTGTTCTTGCAGCGGCCATCATCGACCCCTCATACAAGAACATGAAGAAATCATTCCCAAAGGAGAAGCACCAATTCTGGGAGTGGAAGCCGCTTTCCCCGATACACCTTGAGTACGCGGCAAAGGATGGGTATGTTAGCTACGAGTTGTACCGTAGAATCCTAATCATCAAGAACGGGCTACGTCACCTCCACCAACAACCAGTGAAAGAAAGACTCTGCCCACGTAAGAACAAAGACGAGGGATCTTCCAGTGACTGGAAGCGCCGGAAGGGAAACAGTGGTTGGTAAATTGCGAGAAAATGGATAGTGTCGTGATTGATTGATCTGCCGTGATCGAGTGATCGGGTGCGTGGCACAACTATTATGATAATTTAGGTTGAATGAACCCATGTTGTAAATGTGTTTGTTGTGGCTCAAAGATGATGTCTGTATTGTTTTACTATTTTACGTCTGAACTTTGAACACAGTGGTGTGCGTGTCTAAATGTAATTAGTAAGTTATGTCCCAGTATTGAGCAACCATATATTGTATCCATGACTATAGAATGAGAGATATGTCGCACGGCATTGTATTATAATTTTCATACTCAACCTTTACAAGATGCACCATCCATTTACAAGAATATGTGATGGTATCGTTGTAAACTTTCAGTAGAATGCTTATTCAACATTGGCATGAACAATTCATAAATATTGCAGAAGAACATTCGGTACACAGACGCAAGGGACAAGAACTTTGTTACTTTGACCACATTGAAAATAAATTAAAATCACACAACACAAACATTTCACATCAAACACCGCTCCGTCCATTCATAGGTTCCTCTCCGTACACCAGTTCTCCACGATGCCACAAAACTACACTACCATGTCCAACTGACCCATGTACAACCGTGGCTCTCTAAGTGTCAACTCAACCCATGCCTCTGGTGCCACGCACCCATGACCCTAGAGACTTCACACCTGTGCATCCACAACCGAGCCTCTCTAACCAAATATTCGGACCGATGCCTCTGCTGCCATACATTCGTGCCTCTAGACACTTGACAACAGCAAGAGGGTTCAAAACCGTGCATCCACACAACCGTGCTTGTACTGACTGCACTTCGGTGCCTCCGTTTGCTCGATCGACGTGTCTCACATGAAACCCACAGTAACTCTACGTGCTCCGCGCGAGTGATCGTCCGTGCCTCCGCACAACCGTGCCTGTACTGACTTCAATTGCGTGCCTCCATTTGCTCAATACACATGCCTCACATGAAACCCACTGTAAATCTACGTGCTGCACACACACGTGCCTCTCGCATGAAACCCACAGTATCTCTACGTGTTCGGCACGCGTCATCGCCCGTGTAACTTTGGTATTGCACACACATTCCTCTCAGTATACCCGTGTTCCAAACAATCGTGCCTGTACTGACTGCAATTCCATGCCTCTGTTTGCTCAAACCACGTGCCTCACATGAAACCCACAGTAACTCTACGTGCCTCCACACAACCGAGCCTGTTCTGACTTGAATTCCGTGCCTCCATTTGCTGAATCCAGGTGCCTCTCACATAAAAGAGATGCACAGCCATGCCTCAGAGTAAACAACACACGTGCCTCTACTGTATTTATAACTGTGACCACAATTAAATAACATCCGTCCAAAAAAACATCTTTAAAAGAGATGCACAGCCAAGCCTCTTATACAACATAGATTTTTAAACAAAACCCATTATGTTCAAAGGCTATAACTAACATCACTGCGGCAGAAGATTGAAGATAACAACAATCCACCCAACATGTTGTTTGAAAGTTATCAGCACCAAGTTGTTTACTTCAATAGACGATGCCTGGAGAAAATCACTAAAACCTTCCTGTTTGAACACCATTCTATTACCCAAACCAATGAAGTAGGAGCAAGGAGTGCTCATATATATATCATCATCACCAGATTACAGAGTAACTTCAAGAGTTAAAACGCCAGTTCTAGGAAAAGTCACAAACTCCTTCAAACTCCTCTCAACAATACCAGGAATAACCTGACAAAAAACATCAAGCTATCAGAAATAGAATAAAAATTCAAAACTATAAATAGAAGACGTAATAAAAATAAATAAATAAACAGAAACAAAGAAAAAACAATTGGAAAAAATCTGACCATATGATGACCATTAACATTCATGGAATCAATCCCGTGAACAAAACAGGGTATGTACTCATCATCAAATAGTTGACACCTCATGAAATACATCTGCTGATAATTAAGAAAAACACCATGGGTGTAATAACAACTCCCAACAAGTTCCTTCTCGGAGTCGCTCAAACCATGTAGAGCTACAAAATATAATTACACAGGCTCAAGGGAACAGAAAAATCAAAATGTACAATAAAACAAGATAAAAACTTCCTTAAAAATAAACCTTACCAACAGACGATAAAGGAGATAACGCATCTCCACGACCAACACGATAAAAATCAATACCAATCCAAGTTCCATAATGTTCAAGCCTAATGGTCATTATATCACGAGGACGAACACCATAATCACTGACCAATCTTTCCCAGGAAGGACCATGGAATTTGCTCCTCACCCGACCATGACTAAACAGAACACCATACAAATAACCCTCATTGCACTGAAGAGCAAGATCAGTATCTTCTCACCCCTCCTTATGTCTAAAGCCCTATACTCCTCGATGTAACAAGCAAGATGAGCTCTAACACTGTACGGAACATACTGCACAACAAATCAAAACAAGGATCATAATCAAAATCTAAACAGCATGGGCAGCACCAAAAGAAATAAGCATGTGTGCAAAAAATTGAACAACTATAAAATGATTTTCTTACAACACGCCTCCAACAACGCCGATCCAGGACCACACTGAACCCATCTACAGAAGAATCAACAGAAGAACACGGGCCACCAGGCATACGGCAAAAAGGACAAGCCATAACTGCAAGGAACACAATGGTTATCAAGAACTAATCCCACAAAACCCAGTTAAAACTTGACATCTGATATTGGTAGTCCCCACCCGTAACTACCCCATAAATCTCCATATCCCGGAAATATAATGGGAACAAAAAGAGAAAAGAGAAAGGGAAACAGGAAACCCACGAAGGCAACCAGTAGGGAACGACGATATCACGAAGGGGGAAGCACACTCGACGCTAAAGAAGGACCGCCATAAGAGCAGGCAACAAGCGCGGCGGCCGGAACAGCTGTCGTCATAACCACAAGACAAGAGCAGCGGCGGCGACGGGCGGAGACAACGGCAAAGAAAGAACAGTGCGCGACGAGGGTTCGCCCACACCAGAGAGAAACAGATCTCAAAACAGATCAAAAGGTTACAAAACATCCAAAATATAAGGACTAAAGTGAAAAAAGAACAAACCACAAAGGAAAACCGAAAACAGGAAATCATGGAAGAAGCCGTGTGCACGCCAAGTGTCACGCGCGGAGCGCATCGGAAAAGTCTCAGGAGCGCTCCGCGCATGACACTTGGCGCGCGGGGAGCGCTCCCGACTAATCATTGCGGGGAGCGCTCCTCAACTAGTGATTTCGAGACGACACATAGCCCCAGGGACGAGGTGTTTACCATGCGAGGGGCGATAAGGCAAGAGGTGGGGGGAGTTTATTAATTTCCATCTGGCCACATAAGCAAAGCCCAGGAACCAATCGCGCGGGAGGAGATGGCCGACGGAGAGGACGCTGGCGCTGCCCGCTGACGCACCGCCGTCTCCGACTACCGGAAGAAGATGCGCAAGTTGAGGGACTCGTGCGTCGGAGCTGGTAAAGACGCACAGTCTCCCGTCCCTACTCCGTTCTGATTCGAGATGTGTTCCGTGATACGTCGGGGCGTTGAGGCCTGGCCTGCGGTGTTGCCTCGATTCTGCTCATCCAGGGGTTATCATTGGATGTTGCATTAATTGTTATTTTAGGGTTTAGGGTTATTTAGGTGGACAAATCCTATTTTATGATAATGGCTATCTAAGGGCTCATTCGGTTTAGGATTTTCAAATCAAAGAAATAGAAAAGTTATTATTTTTTGAACCGATTGTTCTACGGTATGAATTAATTAAAATAAAAATATTTACAGAAGTTTACAAATCACAGAGGACTAAGTCAACCAATTCCTGCTCTATCAAATCCCAACATGTTATGAATGATTGGGATGCCCCCTTCACATTAGTTCTGAGGAATTTTCCATGAGGTATTTTACCTAACGCTAAGAATTGGGCTAATATTGACACAATTCTACAGAATCTAGTACCTCCATGTTAGGAAATTAGGCAAATTTCGTTTAAGCTTAATCCATATTAGTAACAGACTAGGAACATCTAGCACATACACATATAGAGCAATGGCACATGTCAAGAAAGAGAGGGTCAAAACATGCGAGGGCTCCGGAAACTCCAGTGCAGCAACATCTTCGGCCATGGTGGTGAAGACATGGTGGTTGTCTGCCGTAGGGGAAATAGTCGAAGCAGCCGGACGGACATAGAGGATGTAGTCGAACTTGAGGGAGCGGTCGCGCCGAGACACTCCTCAGAAACCTTATCGCCCCTCGCATGGTTCAGGTTCTCAAGGGATGTGGTTTCGGAGGCCTGCTTTTCCGGACGGCTGCACAGTTACAGGGATGGGATCGTCCGAGAAGCAATTCAGCACTAGGAACTTGGTCCGTGTGCGTGCGTGTGTGCGCGCGTGCGTGCGCGCGCGTGCGCACACGTGTGCGTGTGTAGCTTCTCTCCTCTACACAGAGGGGATGCGTGGGAGAGTGAAGAGATGCAACTGACACATGATGGAAGAACTAGAAAACATGATGAGCTCGAGTATTGACATGTATGCACTTCCGAGCAAAAATTTGATTCTTCCAAGGTAAAAATTACACCCGAAAAGACGAGGGAGAAAAATTACTCACCCGATAGGTTGGAGAAGGAAATATGTACTTATCTCTTTTCTACTGACCTTCTCGCTGTATATGCAACTACAATGGTGCATTTATAAGTGATGTGAAAACCCTTATCGAGTCGGCCTGGACTAGTTTGACGAATTGTCCATGGCCCTTGTAAGGAATTCTTAAGTAAAAATACTTTTAGCCATAATGTTTTCTTGTTTTCAAAGGCATACATTTCCATTATGATTAGCTTGATTTCTCATATGACACACGGTTCATCTACATGCAGTGAACGAAAACTTAAAAAGTAATCAGGATTTTGCAAAGATTGAAGATTACTTGGAGCCACTTCAAACTGTTGGAGAGCTAACATGAGAGGTTCTCTGTCCTTTTGACAACGAACATTGTAAGTGAAGAGCCTTTCTTTCAGTGTTGTTTCATCTATATACTTGCAGGCACAATTGTTTTTCACTTGTCCTGGAAAGTTAAACGCCTCCCATGAGATCCTTGTCAAGTTTGTAAATTTCTATACTTCCAAAATTCCCAAAACAATAATTTTTATTTACATGTACAATTTTTTTGGAAAAAAGGTTATGATCATGTGCAAAATATGTATAAATATATGAAGTTTTATAATAATAACAGAGACGCCCGTGTCTTTTGTTCCACAGAAATTCCAGAGAACGAACGTTCTCTGTATGGTCTTTCAGCGCGACGACCTACGTGTCATTGAATTTTGCTCGTGGTGTTTGGGCATGCAGGGATGTACTCCCTTCGTTCCTAAATATTTGTCTTTCTAGACATTTCAAATGGACTACCATATACGGATGTATGTAGACATATTTTAGAGTGTAAATTCATTCATTTTGCTCTGTATGTAGTTATTTGTTGAAATCTCTAGAAAAACAAATATTTAGGAGCGGAGGAAGTAATTATTGTATTTCAACCGCATGACCTGGTTAAACTCCCACACGGTGTTGCGCGGAGTAGCCATCGTGCCGGTGTCTTCTATGGCATAATAATTTATTTTGTAATGAATTTTGCTATGAATTAACTACCAAATTTACCCGCTTTACTTTGCATTTCTGCATGAGGATGGCACGTGTAGTTTTTGCTTTTCTTAACTAAAATAGAAACTGAAATGCCTATTTCTCCAAGTTATTGTTGAGGCTAGTTGCGGCCCAAGATGCTCTCGGAGTTATCCGCCAAAAAAAAAAAGATGCTCTCGGAGTAAAGTAGACAAGGAGAAACTAACTCCTGGAACTCCCGTCAGGCTGGACATGAAAACTTTAACAATCACGCATACTCTGGAAATGCAAGGCGAGGTATATAATTAGTGTTGAAAATATGAGCAATTTACCGAATGATTTTATTAACAGAAATACTAGATAAAGCGTGACTAGTATAGCAGTGATAAAACAAGCCATGCAATTTGACAAAGAGAAGGTAAACAACATCTTCATATATGAATCGTAACTAAACATATCTTGAGCAGACAGTATAGCAAGTTGCATATATGAAATAGAGTCTAACATATCTAGGGCAAATATTAGAACAAGGAACTATAGCAGAACCTCCAATAGAAAGGGTACGAACACGTACGGGGCAGCAGCAGCAGAAGCGCTGGACTTGGGGTCGGTGTCCTCGCCAGCCATGTCGTCGAGGAGGTCGTGGACGTCGGGGAAGAAGTCGTCGTCGGGGAAGTAGTCGTCGGAGTCCGGGGCGTCCGTGACGAAGAAGTCAGTAGTCGCGTGAAGCGCTCCCCAAAAACCTTATCACCCTTCTCCCGTGCAGGACTCAAAAGGTGCGGTTTCGGAGGCCTACTGTCCCGACCTACGGTGCACGCCGCAAGCCAGGATGGGAAAGATTGTTGCAGCAGCGCAGTGCTCAGGAACTGTGTGGCGAGAGAAGAGGACCTTCTGATGTGTCTCTCTGGAGAGGAGCGACCTCTCTTATATAGGCACAGGATAGGGACGCGAACAGGCTGCGACGGGAGGTGAAGCAACGAAGGGAGACGAAGTGAACAGGCAGCACGCGAAGAGGTGCGCCGTTCGTATTCATTATCCACTACCGCAAAAACTTTTCAGCTCCCAAGTGACATTTCGTATACCCATAGTGCGTGGCAAAAATTAGACATCGGCTCGACTCATTCCCGCAACCCGCGGCGCAGCGCGGCGCGGCGCGTCATGACGAGGCGTGGCGTGGCGTGGCGGGCGGCGGAGGAGGAGCGCGCGTGGATGTCCCTCTTGTTCTCATGCTCATACAAGTGGGGAAAAAACCTCCCTTATAAGGAGGTCCAACTCTCACTAAACTAGCAATGTGGGACTAAACTTTAGTAGTATCCTTTGCCTTGCACAAATGGGCTAAGTGGGCCTCTAGGATTTATTTAGGAATTTCTGAAATAGTTATTGGGCTGTCCCAGAATAGACTAAATTCCAGCAATCCCCCACCAGATCCCAGAGGTACACAAAATTTGCCTTTGGTTCCAAAATATTGGTTTATATAACGGTACTGCAGTGGAGACTGTTAAGTTGAACTTCCACCTAGGACTCTATGCTACACTAGTAAGCAACTTGAACAATGGACTGGGCCTTGAATTGCAAGTTTTCTGCGAATCTAGCTTCACATAAAGCCTTGACCGATACGTGGCTACCGTGGGTCTTCCCCGCGGGTGGAGCTTATGCGTCATACTCCGAGACCTTTGATGAGTTTACTAGGGAGAACCCTACTCTCATAGATTGCGACATTTAACAATCAGACTCATATAGGTGCGTTCTTCAAAAGATGTTCTGCAGGACAACATCTCTGCTTCAAAGAGCCACTTAGAACACATTAAGATATACATCAACCTGCCATGCAGATTAGGAGAGTATTGCATCTTCATGGAGTGGTATTTTTAACAGTAAGGATACTCTTCTCCCAGTTGACCAACAGCTTGTCTTTCACATCTAATTCATGGGATCTCCGATCACAAACAATAGGTTACCACTGTGAACAACTCATATTGTGGGTCTCATACCCATCTCCCTCATTGCATTACCTATCACATTACGTGATATACCCTTAGTAAAAGGATCTGCCAGATTTTTAGACGTTTGGATATAATCCAATGCAATAACTCCGGAGTTTTTCATTTTTCTGACAGACTTTAACCTTCTCTGAACGTGTCTTGATGACTTCATGTTATCCTTTGAGCTGCTCACTTTAGTGACCACAGTTTGATCGTCACAGTTCATAAGGATACCCGGTATAGGTTTCTCAACTACTGGCAAGTCATTCAAGAGTCGACGAAGCCAATCTGCTTCGACCGTTGCTGTATCTAGTGCTGTGAGTTCTTCTAACATTGTTGACCTTGTTAAGATGGTCTGCTTGCAAGACTTCCAAGAAACAGCGCCACCTCCATGAGTGAATACATATCCGCTCGTGGCCTTTATCTCATCAGCATCTGAGATCCAGTTTGAGTCACTATACCCTTCAAGCACCTTTGGGTGCCCGGTGTAGTGAATTTCATATTCGCAGTGCCTTTCAAATAACGCAAAACTCTCTCTCGAGCTTTCTAATGCACATCTCCTGGTTTTGAGACAAACCGACTCAGTTTGCTAACAGCAAAAGAGATGTCAGGTCTTGTAGCACTGGCTAAGTACATAAGCGAGCCAATAATCTAAGAATACTTCAATTGATCTCTAGCAATTCTTCGATTCTTTCGAAGTAGCACACTAGCATCATATGGTGTTGAAGAGGGCTTGCAGTCACTATCGCCAAAGCAACTCAAGATATTTTCCACATAGTGTGATTGAAGTAATGTAATCCCACCATCATCATCTCTCAACAACTTGATGTTCAGAATGACATCAGCCACTCCTAAATCCTTCATCTCAAAACAGTGAGATAGGAAATCCTTGACCTCCTTAATAACATTCAGATTTGTTCCGAAAATCAGTATGTCATCAACATACAAGCAAAGCATAACTCCCTCGCCCCCACCATGGCGATAGTACACACATTTGTCAGCTTCGTTCACAACAAAGCCTGCAGCTGTTAAAGTTCTTTCAAACTTCTCATGCCACTGTTTGGGTGCTTGCTTGAGTCCATACAAAGACTTCAGCAACTTGCACATTTTCCTTCCTGACCATCTATTACAAACCCATCTGGTTGTTCCATATAAATTTCCTCATCCAACTCTCCATTTAGGAAAGCAATCTTAAAATTCATTTGATGAACGAGAAGACCATGTGAGGCAGCTAGTGAAAGTAGAACTCGAATAGTGGTCAGTCGAGCCACAGGCGAGTAAGTATCAAAGAAGTCTTCACATTCCTTTTGGGTATAACCCTTAGCCACGAGCCGAGCCTTGTACTTTTCGATAGTACCATCAGGCCTAAGCTTCTTCTTGAATATCCATTTGCATCCTATAGGTTTGCACCCTCAAGGACGATCAATTATCTCCCAAGTTTCATTCGCCAAGATGGAATCCATCTCACTACGAACCGCTTCCTTCCAGTAGTCAGCATCTTCCGATGCATAGGCCTCTGAAATACAACTGGGAGTATCATCTATGAGATACACAAGAAAATCATCACCAAAGGACTTTGCTGTCCTCTGTCTCTTGCTCCTAGTAGGAACTTCATTTTTCTCCTCCACAAGACTTTCAAAGTGTTCCATCAAAATGGCAAGTTCGGTAATTGTAATTGGTTCCTGATTCGATGAACTAGGCATCTCCTAATTAGATGAGGTAGCCATATCCTTCATGGGAAAGAAATCTTCAAAGAAAGTCGCATCATTCGACTCCATGATCGTACCGACATGTATGTCCGGTACCTCAGACTTTACAACCAAGAATCTATAGCCAATGCTATGAAAAGCATATCCCAGGAAAACACAATCCATAGTCTTTGGTCCAAGCTTCCGCTTCTTTGGAATTGGAACATTGACTTTCGCCAAACAACCCCATGTTCGCAGATAAGAGAGTTTTAACCTTTTCTTCTCCCATTCCTCGAATGGAGTTATCTCTTTGTTCTTTGTGGGGACTCGATTTAGGACATGACATGCTGCCAATATCGCCTCCCCCCACCATGCCTTGGAGAGACCCGATATATCTAACATGGCGTTAACCAAATCAGTTAGAGTACAGTTCTTTCTTTCGGCCACCCCATTTGACTGAGGTGAGTAGGGAGGCGTCCTCTCATGGATTATACCATGTTCCACACAAAAAGCATCAAAATCATTGGAAAAATACTCTCCACCACGGTCGGACCTAAGCCTCTTGATTTTTTGATCAAGTTGGTTTTCCACTTCAGCTTTATAGATCTTGAAAAAGTTTAAAGCCTCATCCTTAGATTTCAGAAGATACGCATGGCAGTATCTAGTGGAGTCGTCAATTAACGTCATGAAATATTTCTTTCCACCTTTTGTCAAAACACCATTCATTTCATACAGATCTGAATGTATAAGTTCTAGTGGTGCAAGATTTCTCGTCTCCGCAGTCACGTGAGACTTACGAGGTTGCTTAGCTTGCACACACACTTGACACTTAGATCCCTTGACAGTGGTGAAACTAGGGATTAAGTTCAACTTCTCTAGTCGCGACATGCAACCAAAGTTAACATGACAAAGATGTGAATGCCACACATTTGATTCACTATTGTTGCAAATATGATTAACAACTTTATTGCAAATGTCTGATAAGGATAAATGAAACAGGCCTCCTGACTCATAGCCTTTACCAACAAAGGTTCCATACTTGGATATTACAAATTTATTCGACTCAAAGACAAGCTTATAGCCATCTCTACACACAAGAGATCCACTAACAAGATTTTTATTGATGGAGGGGACATAATGCACATTCTTCAGCCGCACGATCTTCCCCGAAGTAAACTTCAGATCGACCGTGCCAACACCATGAACAGAAGCACTTGAACCATTGCCAATTAGCACGGTTGAAGTCCCTGCGGTCTGATAAGATGAAAAGATGAAAATATCATCGCATACATGCACATTAGCACCCGTGTCAATCAACCAATCAGGAGAATGACATACTGAAAGAATAGTGGGAAATATACCATACCTAACATCCTTCATGTCAGTGTCTCCAATGACAACATTAGCGGTCTTGCCGCCTTTCCCAGGATGACGCTTGTCATAGCGATTAGGACAACTAGGAGCCAAATGATCAGGATCTCCACACACATGACAACCACCTTTCTTCTTGTCACTCTTCTTCTTGAAGTTCGTCTATTGTACAGCCTTGTTCTTCCCATCAAACTTTGCTTTACCATCAAGCTTGCCCTTGTTCTTGAACTTGTGGGACTGGAAGTTTTTCTTCTGTACCAGATTGGCACTAGATCCTCCCTCAATACCTCGAGCACGTGTGTCCTTTGCTCTCGCCTCTTCTTCCACATCAAGAGTACCAATGAGATCCGGAACGGAAAACTCCTGTCTCTTATGCTTCAGTAAGGTAGCAAAGTTCCTCCATGAAGGAGGAAGCTTAGTGATGATACCCCCGGCAACAAACTTCTCCGGTAGCATGCAATTGAAGTGCTCAAGTTCTCTAGCAAATGACTGTATCTCATGAGCCTGCTCAACCACGGAGCGCTCTTCAATCATCCTGTAATCATAGAATTGCTCCATGATGTACAGCTCAGTGCTGGCATCCGAGACCCCAAACTTGGCCTCAAGTGCGTCCCACGTATCTTTTCCATTATCAATTGATGCATAAGCATCAACTATGTTCTCACCAAGAACACTCAAGAGAGCAGCCTTAAACAGAGTATCCATTTTCTTAAAAGCTTGTGCCTGTTGAGCATCAAGTTCTCCTTCAGGTCTGCCAAGAGTGGCGTCATAGCAACTCATGGTTTGAAACCATAAGACTGCTCTCACGCGCCACCTCTTATAGTGGATACCCTCAAACATAGGAGGTCTCATGGAAGCAGCAAAACCACTTGGGGTAAATTGCCTGTAATAAGGTTTTTGGATTGTTGGAAATATGAGCAATTTACTGAGTGATTTTATTAACTGAAATACTAGATAAAGCATGACTAGTATAGCAGTGATAAAACAAGCCATGCGATTTGACAAAGAGAAGGTAAACAACATCTTCATATATGAACCGTAACTAAACATATCTTGAGCAGACAGTATAGCAAGTTGCATATATGAAATAGAGTCTAACATATCTAGGGCAAATACTAGAACAAGGAACTGTAGCAGAACCTCTAATAGAAAGGGGACGAACATGTACGGGGCAGCAGCAGCAGAAGCGCCGGACTTGGGGTCGGTGTCCTCGCCAGCCATGTCGTCGAGGAGGTCATGGACGTCGGAGAAGAAGTCGTCGTCGGGGAAGTAGTCGTCGGAGTCCGGGGCGTCCTGACGAAGAAGTCAGTAGTCGCGCGAAGTGCTCCCCAAAAACCTTATCACCCTTCTCCTGTACAGGACTCAAAAGGTGCGGTTTCGGAGGCCTACTGTCCTGACCTGTGGTGCACGCCGCAAGCCGGGATGGGGAAGATTGTAGCAGCAGCAGTGCTCAGGAACTGTGTGGCGAGAGGAAGAGGACCTTCTGATGTGTCTCTCTGGAGAGGAGCGACCTCTCTTATATAGGCACAGGAGAGGGACGCGAATAGGCTGCGACGGGAGGTGAAGCAATGGAGGGAGACAATGTGAATAGGCAGCACGCGAAGAGGTGCGCCGTTCGTATTCATTATCCACTACTACAAAAACTTTTCAGCTCCCAAGTGACCTTTCGTATACCCGTAGTGCGTGGCAAAAATTAGACATCGGCTTGGCTCATTCCCGCAACCCACAGCGCGTCGTGATGAGGCGAGGCGCGGCGTGGCGAGGCGAGCGATGGAGGAGGAGCGCGCGTGGATGTCCCTCTTGTTCTCATGCTCATACAAGTGGGAAAAGAACCTCCCTTATAAGGAGGTCCAACTCCCACTAAACTAGCAATGTGGGACTAAACTTGAGTAGTATCCCTTGCCTTGCACAACTGGGCTAAGTGGGCCTCCAGGATTTATTTAGGAATTTCTGAAATAGTTATTGGGTTGTCCCAGAATAGACTAAATTCCAGCAATCCCCCACTAGATCCCAGAGGCACACAAAATTTGCCTTTGGTTCCAAAACATTGTTTTATATACCGGTACTGCAGTGGAGACTGTTAATTTGAACTTCCACCTAGGACTCTATGCTACACTAGTAAGCAACTTGAACAGTGGACTGGGCCTTGAACTGCAAGTTTTCTGCGAATCTAGCTTCACATAAAGCCTTGACCGATACGTGGCTACCGTGGGTCTTCCCCGCAGGTGGAGCTTATGCGTCATACTCCGAGACCTTTCATGAGTTTACTAGAGATAACCCTACTCTCATAGATGCGACGTTTAACAATCAGACTCATATAGGTGCGTTCTTCAAAAGATGTTCTACAGGACAACATCTCTGCTTCAAAGAGCCACTTAGAACACATTAAGATATACATCAACCTTCCATGCAGATTAGGAGAGTATTGCATCTTCATGGAGTGGTATTTTTAACAGTAAGGATACTCTCCTCCCAGTTGACCAACAGCTTGTCTTCCACATCTAATTCACGGGATCTCCGATCACAAAGAATAGGTTACCACTGTGAACAACTCATATTGTGGGTCTCATACCCATCTCCCTCGATGCATTATCTATCACATTACGTGATAGACCCTTAGTAAAAGGATCTGCCAGATTATTAGACATTTGGATATAATCCAATGCAATAACTCTAGAGTTTTTCATTTTTCTGACAGACTTTAACCTTCTCTGAACGTATCTTGATGACTTCATGTTATCCTTTGAGCTGCTCACTTTAGTGATCACAGTTTGATTGTCACAGTTCATAAGGATACCCGGTACAAGTTTCTCAACTACCGGCAAGTCATTCAAGAGCCGACGAAGCCAATCTGCTTCGACCGTAGCTGTCTCTAGTGTTGTGAGTTCTGCTTCCATTATTGACCTCGTTAAGATGGTCTGCTTGCAAGACTTCCAAGAAACAGCGCCACCTCCATGAGTGAATACATATCCGCTCGTGGCCTTTATCTCATCAGCATCTGAGATCCAGTTTGAGTCACTATACCCTTCAAGCACCTTTGGGTGCCCGCTGTAGTGAATTCCATAATTCGCAGTGCCTTTCAAATAACGCAAAACTCTCTCTAGAGCTTTCGAATGCACATCTCCTGGTTTTGAGACAAACCGACTCAGTTTGCTAACAGCAAAAGAGATGTCAGGTCTTGTAGCACTGGCTAAGTACATAAGCGAGCCAATAATCTGAGAATACTTCAATTGATCTCTAGCAATTCTTCGATTCTTTCGAAGTAGCACACTAGCATCATATGGTGTTGGAGAGGGCTTGCAGTCACTATAGCCAAAGCGACTCAAGTTCTTTTCCACATAGTGAGATTGAAGCAATGTAATCCCACCATCATCATCTCTCAACAACTTGATGTTCAGAATGACATCAGCCACTCCTAAATCCTTCATCTCAAAACAGCGAGATAGGAAATCCTTGACCTCCTTAATAACATTCAGATTTGTTCCGAAAACCAGTATGTCATCAACATACAAGCAAAGCATAACTCCCTCGCCCCCACCATGGCGATAGTACACACATTTGTCAGCTTCCTTCACAATAAAGCCTGCAGCAGTTAAAGTTCTTTCGAACTTCTCATGCCACTGTTTGGGTGCTTGCTTGAGTCCATACAAAGACTTCAGCAACTTGCACACTTTCACTTCCTGAGCATCTATTACAAACCCATCTGGTTGTTCCATATAAATTTCCTCATCCAACTCTCCATTTAGGAAAGCAGTCTTAACATCCATTTGATGAACGAGAAGACCATGTGAGGCAGCTAGTGAAAGTAGAACTTGAATAGTGGTCAGTCGAGCCACAGGTGAGTAAGTATCAAAGAAGTCTTCACCTGCCTTTTGGGTATAACCCTTAGACTGTTGGGGAACGTTGCAGGAAAATTAAAATTTTCCTACGGTTTCACCAAGATCCATCTATGAGTTCATCTAAGCAACGAGTCAAGGGAGAGAGTTTGCATCTACATACCACTTGTAGATCGCGTGCGGAAGCTTGCAAGGTGATGATGTAGTCATACTTGACGTGATTCGAATCACCGATGACCAAGTGCTGAACGGACAGCACCTCCGCGTTCAACACACGTACGGGATGGGAGACGTCTCCTCCTTCTTGATCCAGCAAGGGGGAAGGAGAGGTTGAGGAAGACAGCTCCACCGGCAGCACGACGGCGTGGTGATGGTGGAGAGGCAGTACTCCGACAGGGCTTCGCCAAGCACACAACGGAGGAGGAGAGGTGTTGGGGAGGGGAGGGCTGCGCCTTGGAGGGTGGTGCGGCTGCCCTCCCCTCACCCCTCTATTTATAGGGGGAAGGGAGAAGGGGGCCGGGCCCCTAGAACCCATCTAGGGGGGGTGCGGCGGCCTAGGGGAGAGGGGAGAGGGTGGCTTGCCCCCCAAGCCAAGGGGGGCGCCCCCTCTAGGGTTCCCCCCTCAACCCTAGGCGCATGGGCCCAAGGGAGGGGGTGCGGCCAGCCCACCAGGGGCTGGCTCCCTGCCCCACGCAGCCCATGTGGCCCCCCGGGAGGGGTGGCCCCTCCCGGTGGACCCCCGGAACCCTTCCGGTGGCCCCGGTACAATACCGGTATGACCCCGAAACTTCCCGATGTCTGTTTGACAACTTCCCATATATAAATCTTTACCTCCGGACCCTTCCGGATCTCCTCGTGACGTCCAGGATCCCATCCGGGACTCCGAACAACATTCGGTAGTCACATACTAGTCTTCCTAATAACCCTAGCGTCACCGAACCTTAAATGTGTAGACCCTACGGGTTCGGGAGACATGCAGACATGACCGAGACGCTCTCAGTCAATAACCAACAGCGGGATCTGGATACCCATGATGGCTCCCACATGCTCCTCGATGTTGTCATCGGATGAACCACGATGTCGAGGATTCGATCAAACCCTGTATGCAATTCCCTTTGTCAATCGGTACGTTACTTGCCCGAGACTCGATCGTCGGTATCCCAATACCTTGTTCAGTCTCGTTACCGGCAAGTCACTTTACTCGTACCGTAATGCATGATCCCGTGTCCAACACCTTGGTCACATTGAGCTCATTATGATGATGCATTACCGAGTGGGCCCAGAGATACCTCTCCGTCATACGGAGTGACAAATCCCAGTCTCGATCCGTGTCAACCCAACAGCTACTTTCGGAGATACCTGTAATGCACCTTTATAGTCACCCAGTTACGTTGTGACGTTTGATATACCCAAGGCACTCTTACGGTATCCGGGAGTTACACGATCTCATGGTCGAAGGAAGAGATACTTGACACTGGCAAAGCTCTAGCAAAATGAACTACACGATCTTTTATGCTATGCTTAGGATTGGGTCTTGTCCATCACATCATTCTCCTAATGATGTGATCCCGTTATCAACGACATCCAATGTCCATAGTCAGGAAACCATGACTATCTGTTGATCACAACGAGCTGGTCAACTAGAGGCTCACCAGGGACATATTGTGGTCTAAGTATTCACACGTGTATTACGATTTCCGGATAATACAGTTATAGCATGAATAAAAGACATTTATCATGAACATTGAAATATAATAATACTTTTATTATTGCCTCTAGGGCATATTTCCAACAGTCTCCCACTTGCACTAGAGTCACCAATCTAGTTACATTGTGATGAATCGAACACCCATAGAGTTCTGGTGTTGATCATGTTTTGCACACGAGAGAGGTTTAGTCAGCGGATCTGCGACATTCAGATCCGTGTGCACTTTGCAAATCTCTATGTCTCCATCTTGAACATTTTCACAGATGGAGTTGAAACGACGCTTGATGTGCCTGGTCTTCTTGTGAAACCTGGGCTCCTTTGCGAGGGCAATAGCTCCAGTGTTGTCACAGAAGAGTTTGATCGGCCCCGACGCATTGGGTATGACTCCTAGGTCGGTGATGAACTCCTTCACCCAAATCGCTTCATGCGCTGCCTCCGAGGCTGCCATGTACTCCGCTTCACATGTAGATCCCGCCACGACGCTCTGCTTGCAGCTGCACCAGCTTACTGCTCCACCATTCAACATATACACGTATCCGGTTTGTGACTTAGAGTCATCCAGATCTGAGTCGAAGCTAGCGTCGATGTAACCCTTTACGACGAGCTCTTCGTCTCCTCCATAAACGAGAAACATGTCCTTCGTCCTTTTCAGGTACTTCAGGATATTCTTGACCGCTGTCCAGTGTTCCTTGCCGGGATTACTTTGGTATCTTGCTACCAAACTTACGGCAAGGTTTACATCGGGTCTGGTACACAGCATGGCATACATAATAGATCCTATGGCTGAAGCATAGGGGATGACACTCATCTCTTCTTTATCTTTTGCCGTGGTCGGTGACTGAGCCGAGCTCAGTCTCACACCTTGTAGCATAGGCAAGAACCCCTTCTTGGACTGATCCATTTTGAACCTCTTCAAAATTTTATCAAGGTATGTGCTTTGTGAAAGACCTATGAGGTGTCTCGATCTATCTCTATAGATCTTGATGCCTAATATATAAGCAGCTTCTCCAAGGTCCTTCATTGAAAAACACTTATTCAAGTAGGCCTTAATGCTGTCCAGAAATTCTATATTATTTCCCATCAAGAGTATGTCATCTACATATAATATGAGAAATGCTACAGAGCTCCCACTCACTTTCTTATAAACGCAGGCTTCTCCATAAGTCTGCATAAACCCAAACGCTTTGATCATCTCATCAAAGCGAATGTTCCAACTCCGAGATGCTTGCACCAGTCCATAAATGGATTGCTGGAGGTTGCATACTTTGTTAGCGTTCCGAGGATCGACAAAACCTTCCGGCTGTATCATATACAGTTCTTCCTTAAGATGCCCGTTATTGAATGTTGTTTTGACGTCCATTTGCCATATTTCATAATCATAGTATGCGGCAATTGCTAACATGATTCGGACGGACTTCAGCTTCGCTACGGGAGAGAAAGTCTCGTCGTAGTCAATACCTTGAACTTGTCGATAACCCTTAGCGACAAGTCGAGCCTTATAGATGGTAACATTTCCATCCGCGTCCGTCTTCTTCTTAAAGATCCATTTGTTTTCTATCGCTCGCCGATCATCGGGCAAGTCTGTCAAAGTCCATACTTTGTTTTCATACATGGATTCTATCTCGGATTTCATGGCTTCAAGCCATTTGTTGGAATCCGGGCCCGCCATCGCTTCTTCATAGTTCGAAGGTTCATTGTTGTCTAACAACATGATTTCCAGGACAGGGTTGCCGTACCACTCTGGTGCGGAACATGTCCTTGTGGACCTACGAAGTTCAGCAGTAACTCGATCCGAAGTACCTTGATCATCATCAATGTTTTCCTCTTCAGTTGGTGTGGGCATCACAGGAACGGTTTCCTGCGCTGCGCCACTTTCCCGCTCAAGAGGTAGTACTTCATCGAGTTCTACTTTCCTCCCACTTACTTCTTTCGAGAGAAACTCTTTTTCCAGAAAGCATCCGTTCTTGGCAACAAAGATCTTGCCTTCGGATCTTAAGTAGAAGGTATACCCGACAGTTTCCTTAGGGTATCCTATGAATACGCATTTTTCCGACTTGGGTTCAAGCTTTTCAGGTTGAAGTTTCTTGACATAAGCATCGCATCCCCAAACTTTTAGAAACGACAGCTTAGGTTTCTTTCCAAACCATAATTCATACGGTGTAGTCTCAACGGATTTAGACGGTGCCCTATTTAAAGTGAATGTAGCTGTCTCTAGAGCGTATCCCCAAAATGATAGCGGGAAATCGGTAGGAGACATCATAGACCGCACCATATCCAATAGGGTGAGATTACGACGTTCGGACACACCGTTTCGCTGAGGTGTTCCAGGCGGCGTGAGCTGTGAAACGATTCCACATTTCCTGAAGTGTGTACCAAATTTGTGACTTAAGTATTCTCCTCCACGATCTGATTGTAAGAATTTTATCTTTCGGTCACGTTGATTCTCTACCTCATTCTGAAATTCCTTGAACTTTTCAAAGGTTTCAGACTTGTGTTTCATTAAGTAGACATACCCATATCTACTCAAGTCATCAGTGAGAGTGAGAACATAACGATATCCTCCGCGAGCCTCAACGCTCATTGGACCGCACACATCGGTTTGTATGATTTCCAACAAGTTGGTTGCTCGCTCCATTGTTCCGGAGAACGGAGTCTTGGTCATTTTGCCCAAGAGGCATGGTTCGCACGTGTCAAACGATTCATAATCAAGAGACTCTAAAAGTCCATCGGCATGGAGCTTCTTCATGCGCTTGACACCAATGTGACCAAGGCGGCAGTGCCACAAGTATGTGGGACTATCGTTATCAACTTTAAATCTTTTGGCATCTACACTATGAACATGTGTAATATTACGCTCGAGATTCATTAAGAATAAACCATTGACCATCGGAGCATGACCATAAAACATATCTCTCATATAAATCGAACAACCATTATTCTCAGACTTAAATGAGTAGCCATCTCGTATTAAACGAGATCCAGATACAATGTTCATGCTCAAACTTGGCACTAAATAACAATTATTTAGGTTCAAAACTAATCCCGTAGGTAAATGCAGAGGCAGCGTGCCGACGGCGATCACATCGACTCTGGAACCATTCCCGACGCGCATCGTCACCTCGTCCTTCGCCAGTCTCCGTTTATTCCGCAGCTCCTGCTGTGAGTTACAAATATGAGCAACGGCACCGGTATCAAATACCCAGGAGTTACTACGAGTACTGGTAAGGTACACATCAATCACATGTATATCAAATATACCTTTGGTGTTGCCGGCCTTCTTATCCGCTAAGTATTTGGGGCAGTTCCGCTTCCAGTGACCCTTCCCCTAATAAAAGCACTCAGTCTCAGGCTTGGGTCCATTCTTTGACTTCTTCCCGGTAACTGGCTTACCAGGCGCGGCAACATCTTTGCCGTCCTTCTTGAAGTTCTTCTTACCCTTGCCCTTCTTGAACTTAGTGGTCTTATTGACCATCAACACTTGATGTTCTTTCTTGATTTCAGCCTCTGCTGACTTCAGCATTGAGAACACTTCAGGAATGGTCTTTTCCATCCCCTGCATGTTGTAGTTCATCACAAAGCTCTTGTAGCTTGGTGGGAGCGACTGGAGGATTCTGTCAATGACCGCCTCATCTGGGAGGTTAATGTTCAGCTGGGTCATACGGTTGTGCAACCCAGACATCTTCAGGATGTGCTCACTGACAGAACTGTTTTCCTCCATCTTACAACTGTAGAACTTGTCGGATACATCATATCTCTCGACCCGGGCATGAGCTTGAAAAACTAGTTTCAGCTCTTCGAACATCTCATATGCTCCGTGGTGCTCAAAACGCTTTTGGAGCCCCGGTTCTAAGCTGTAAAGCATGCCGCACTGAACGAGGGAGTAATCATCAGCACGAGACTGCCAAGCATTCATAATGTCTTGGTTCTCTGGGACGGGAGCGTCACCTAGCGGTCCTTCTAGGACATATTGTTTCCTGGCAGCTATGAGGATGATCCTCAGGTTCCGGACCCAGTCCGTATAGTTGCTGCCATCATCTTTCAGCTTGGTTTTCTCTAGGAACGCGTTGAAGTTCATGTTGACATTAGCGTTGGCCATTGATCTACAAGTCATATTTGCAAAGGTTTTAGACTAAGTTCATGATAATTAAGTTCTAATAAAATTATGAACTCCCACTTAGATTAGACATCCCTCTAGTCATCTAAGTGTTACACGATCCGAGTCGACTAGGCCGTGTCCGATCATCACGTGAGACGGACTAGTCATCGTCGGTGAACATTCTCATGTTGATCGTATCTTCCATACGATTCGTGTTCGACCTTTCGGTCTCCGTGTTCCGAGGCCATGTCTGCACATGCTAGGCTCGTCAAGTTAACCCTAAGTGTTTTCGCTGTTGTAAAACTGTCTTACACCCGTTGTATGTGAACGTAAGAATCCATCACACCCAATCATCACGTGGTGCTTAGAAGCGACGAACTGTAGCAACGGTGCACAGTTAGGGGAGAACACTTCTTGAAATTTTATAAGGGATCATCTTATTTACTACCGTCGTCCTAAGTAAACAAGATGCATAAACATAATAAACATCACATGCAATTATATAGTTGTGACATGATATGGCCAATATCATATAGATCCATTGATCTTCATCTTCGGGGCTCCATGATCATCTTGTCACCGGCTTGACACCATGATCTCCATCATCATGATCTCCATCATCGTGTCTTCATGAAGTTGTCACGCCAATGACTACTTCTACTTCTATGACTAACGTTTAGCAATAAAGTAAAGTAGTTTACATGGCGTTATTCAATGACACGCAGGTCATACAAAAAAATAAAGACAACTCCTATGGCTCCTGTCGGTTGTCATACTCATCGACATGCAAGTCGTGAATCCTATTACAAAGAACATGATCTCATACATCACAATTCATCATTCATCACAACTTCTGGCCATATCACATCACATGATCAATCGCTGCAAAAACAAGTTAGACGTCCTCTAATTGTTGTTGCATCTTTTACGTGGCTGCAATTGGGTTCTAGCAAGAACGTTTTCTTACCTACGAATCACCACAACGTGATTTTGTCAACTTCTATTTACCCTTCATAAGGGCCCTGTTCATCGATTCCGCTCCAACTAAAGTGGGAGAGACAGACACCCGCCAGCCACCTTATGCAACTAGTGCATGTCAGTCGGTGGAACCGGTCTCACGTAAGCGTACGTGTAAGGTTGGTCCGGGCCGCTTCATCCCACAATACCGTTGAGCAAGAAAAGACTAGTAGAGGCAAGTAAGATGACAAAATCCACGCCCACAACAAAATTGTGTTCTACTCGTGCAAAGAGAACTACGCATAGACCTAGCTCATGATGCCACTGTTGGGGAACGTTGCAGAAAATTAAAAATTTTCCTACGGTTTCACCAAGATCCATCTATGAATTCATCTAAGCAACGAGTCAAGGGAGAGAGTTTGCATCTACATACCACTTGTAGATCGCGTGCGGAAGCTTGCAAGGTGATGATGTAGTCGTACTCGACGTGATTCGAATCACCGATGACCAAGTGCTGAACGGACAGCACCTCCGCGTTCAACACACGTACGGGACGGGAGACGTCTCCTCCTTCTTGATCCAGCAAGGGGGAAGGAGAGGTTGAGGAAGACAGCTCCACCGGCAGCACGACGGCGTGGTGATGGTGGAGAGGCAGTACTCCGGCAGGGCTTCGCCAAGCACACAACGGAGGAGGAGAGGTGTTGGGGAGGGGAGGGTTGCGCCTTGGAGGGTGGTGCGGCTGCCCTCCCCTCACCCCTCTATTTATAGGGGGAAGGGAGAAGGGGGCCGGCCCCCTAGAACCCATCTAGGGGGGGTGCGGCGGCCTAGGGGAGAGGGGAGAGGGTGGCTTGCCCCCCAAGCCAAGGGGGGTGCCCCCTCTAGGGTTCCCCCCTCAACCCTAGGCGCATGGGCCCAAGGGAGGGGGTGCGGCCAGCCCACCAGGGGCTGGCTGCCTGCCCCACGCAGCCCATGTGGGCCCCCGGGAGGGGTGGCCCCTCCCGGTGGACCCCGGAACCCTTCCGGTGGCCCCGGTACAATACCGGTATGACCCCGAAACTTCCCGGTGTCTGTTTGACAACTTCCCATATATAAATCTTTACCTCCGGACCCTTCCGGATCTCCTCGTGACGTCCAGGATCCCATCCGGGACTTCGAACAACATTCGGTAGTCACATACTAGTCTTCCTAATAACCCTAGCATCACAGAACCTTAAGTGTGTAGACCCTACGGGTTCGGGAGACATGCAGACATGACCGAGACGCTCTCAGTCAATAACCAACAGCGGGATCTGGATACCCATGATGGCTCCCACATGCTCCTCGATGTTGTCATCGGATGAACCACGATGTCGAGGATTCGATCAAACCCTGTATGCAATTCCCTTTGTCAATCGGTACGTTACTTGCCCGAGACTCGATCGTCGGTATCCCAATACCTTGTTCAGTCTCGTTACCGGCAAGTCACTTTACTCGTACCGTACTGCATGATCCCGTGTCCAACACCTTGGTCACATTGAGCTCATTATCATGATGCATTACCGAGTGGGCCCAGAGATACCTCTCCGTCATACGGAGTGACAAATCCCAGTCTCGATCCGTGTCAACCCAACAGCTACTTTCGGAGATACCTGTAATGCACCTTTATAGTCACCCAGTTACGTTGTGACGTTTGATACACCCAAGGCACTCTTACGGTATCCGGGAGTTACACGATCTCATGGTCGAAGGAAGAGATACTTGACACTGGCAAAGCTCTAGCAAAACGAAATACACGATCTTTTATGCTATGCTTAGGATTGGGTCTTTTCCATCACATCATTCTCCTAATGATGTGATCCCGTTATCAACGACATCCAATGTCCATAGTCAGGAAACCATGACTATCTGTTGATCACAACGAGCTGGTCAACTAGAGGCTCACCAGGGACATATTGTGGTCTAAGTATTCACACGTGTATTACGATTTCCGGATAATACAGTTATAGCATGAATAAAAGACATTTATCATGAACATTGAAATATAATAATACTTTTATTATTGCCTCTAGGGCATATTTCCAACATAGACACGAGCTGAGCCTTGTACTTTTCGATAGTACCATCAGGCCTAAGCTTCTTCTTGAATACCCATTTGCATCCTATAGGTTTGCACCCATAAGGACGATTAGTTATCTCCCAAGTTTCATTCGCCAAGATGGAATCCATCTCGCTACGAACCGCTTCCTTCCAGTAGTCAGCATCTTCCAATGCATAGGCCTCTGAAAAAGAACTGGGAGTATCATCTATGAGATATACAAGAAAATCATCACCAAAGGACTTTGTTATCCTCTGTCTCTTGCTCCTAGTAGGAACTTCATCGTTCTCCTCCACAAGACTTTCAAAGTGTTCCATCAAAATGGCAAGTTCGGTAATTGTAACTGGTTCCTGATTCGATGAACTAGGCATCTCCTGATTAGATGAGGTAGCCATATCCTTCATGGGAAAGATATCTTCAAAGAAAGTCGCATCATTCGACTCGATGATCGTACCGACATGCATGTCAGGTACCTCAGATTTTACAACCAAGAATCTATAGCCAATGCTATGAAAAGCATATCCCAGGA
This sequence comes from Triticum dicoccoides, assembly GCF_002162155.2. Classification (NCBI taxonomy): domain Eukaryota; kingdom Viridiplantae; phylum Streptophyta; class Magnoliopsida; order Poales; family Poaceae; genus Triticum; species Triticum dicoccoides. The sequence goes on from NC_041391.1 coordinate 230,272,126, forward strand.
AAACACAATCCATAGTCTTTGGTCCAAGCTTCCGCTTCTTTGGAATTGGAACATTGACTTTCGCCAAACAACCCCATGTTCGCAGATAAGAGAGTTTTAACCTTTTCTTCTCCCATTCCTCGAATGGAGTTATCTCTTTGTTCTTTGTGGGGACTCGATTTAGGACATGACATGCTGTCAATATCACCTCCCCCCACCATGCCTTGGAGCGACCCGATGTGTCTAACATGGCGTTAACCAAATCAGTTAGAGTACGGTTCTTTTTTTCGGCCACCCCATTTGACTGAGGTGAGTAGGGAGGCGTCCTCTCATGGATTATACCATGTTCTGCACAAAAACATCAAATTCATTGGAAAAATATTCTCCAGCACGGTCGGACCTAAGCCTCTTGTTTTTCGATCAAGTTGGTTTTCCACATCAGCTTTATAGATCTTGAAAAAGTTCAAAGCCTCATCCTTAGATTTCAGAAGATACGCACGGCAATATCTAGTGGAGTCGTCAATTAACATCATGAAATATTTCTTTCCACCTTTTGTCAAAACACCATTCATTTCACATAGATCTAAATGTATAAGTTCTAGTGGTGCAAGATTTCTCGTCTCCGCAGTCACGTGAGACTTACGAGGTTTCTTAGCTTGCACACACACTTGACACTTAGATCCCTTGATAGTGGTGAAACTAGGGATTAAGTGTAACGCCCCGGATGCAACTTTCCATATTCGTAACTCCAACTCTTGCCTTTCCCGGAGATGCTATATGATATTTCCTTCGTGGTTGGGTTTTATCTGTTGTTTTGCATTTTGTTCTTGTTATGCATCTCATCTCATGTCATCATCTGCATTTCATCCGCATGTTTTTCAAAACTTGCATCCGTTCGGGTTTCCGCCAGTTCTCTCCGTTGTTCGTTCTGAGCCCGACCACACTCGCACGCGCCCGCGGCACCTCTGAAATATTATTTTATAAGTGGCATAAAAATGTTCTCGGAATGGGTTGCAACTTGTCATGCGGTCTTATTATAGTGTAGACAGGCCGCCTGCCAAGTTTCATCGCATTCGGAGTCCATTTGATAGCCCAACCGTTAAATATATAGCGGCACCGTCGCCGGTTCATTCGTCGGACGCTTCGGTCTCTGAAATCGTGTCGGGCTGCATTTCTCCTCTCTCTCCTATCAGCCCAAGCCTCTCTCTCACACAGCCCACTAGCCCACCTATCTAACCCCCTCCGCTCCGGACCGTTGGATCGAGATCCGATGTCCGAAAACGGAGCAGAAACCCCCCCTAACCCTAGCCCCTAGCCTATTTAAACACCTCCCCATGCCATTTTTGGCCCTCTCCTCCCTCCTCCTCGTTTTCCGCGCCGCCAGCCACCTCCTACCTCGCAGCCGCCGCCCCCTCCTCCAAATCCATGCCTGGCCACTCCACCTCCTCCACTTGTCGCCGCCGCCGCCGCGTCCCGGACAAATCCGGGCGCGACACGTCGCCTCCCAGCGCCCCGCGGCCAACCCCAGCGCGCCGCGCGTCCTCCCCCGCGCCCCACTTCACCGCTGCCTTGCCAGGCCCATCTGGGCCCCGCCGAAGCCCGCCCGAGCCTGTTCGCCGCTCGATCGCCCCGCGAGCCCCTGGCTCCCTCCTCCCGCTCGATCCCGAGCTGGATCGAGACCGCCGCCTCGCGCCTTCCGCCGGTGACCCGGCAGCCCCACCGGAGCCAGCAGGTCAGCGCCGCCCCGCCCCGCTCTCCCTTCCTCTACTCTCCTTCCTCCTCTAACCCCCCTCTCCCTCTTCTACAGCGCCGCCATGGTCTCCATGGAGCTCGCCGCCGCTGCGAGTCGCCGGCGCCAGAGCCCTCCAACCTCCTCCCGCGGCCGGATCCGGCACCGCGCCGCCCTGATCCGCCCGTTCCCGGCCCTTCGGCCTTGCCCCGCTCGCCGGAGCGCTGTCCCGCCTCGCCGGCGCAGCGCCGCCGCCTCCCTTGCGTCGGCCACAACGAGCAGGAGCTCGACGCCCCGGTGCCCCGTTGACCGTCGACCCCCCTGTGGGCCGGCCGCCCCTCCCCTCCGGCCCAGCGCGCCTCCCAGGCCCAAGCCGGCCTCGCTCGGCCTCTCCATCAGCCTGGGCCCTGGCCCAAGGGTGAGCACCTCCAGCGCCCCTCTCCTGTACACTGCTGGCCCAGCCAGATTCGGCCCAGAGTAGTTTTTTTTTTGTTCTGCGATTTGCTAATTATCCAGAGATTGCATATTTACAGATTACCCCTCCATGTTCATGCATTAATAACTCTTGAACCGTGCTTCATATTAAAATGATTTATATATGTAAAATGCTCAGAAATTTGTGTAGATTAATAATATTCCATTTTCATCCATGTTTAAAATGGTTAACTTGTTGTTTGGTTAAATTTGTAAATGCCATGTTAAAATGATTTATTTCATAACTAAATAACCGTAGCTCCGTTTTAAATAAACTTTATATGTAAATGGGGTGGAAAATGCCTAGTTTAACATGGTGCACTTTATTTTCCTGTTTAACAACAATAAAATTGTGTTTAGGGCAGAACAGTACCGAATCTAAAATATGCATATGGGGATTTTCCGGACTTGTTATTTGTTATTCCGGCCTCATTTAAACTTGCCTAAATAGTTAGTTTACTTATGTTTCACCTCTTGCCATGTTTAACAACATTTAATATTGTTGGGTACATAAACGAGATTAAACTAAATATGTCATGTGGTGTTTTGTCAATATGCAACTCGTTGCATATTGAGCTCCACTTAATTTGTAGTGTTGTTGGTTGCACTTTGCCATGCCATGCTCTTTAGACCGGTCATGCATCATACTTGTTTGTGCATCATGCCATGTTTATGCTTGTGCATTTACCATATTGTTTGTTTTCTTTCCGGTGTCGCGTCTTACTTCCGGTAATGTTGCGATTGTGAGGATTCATTCGACTACTCCCGTTCGTCTTCTTCATGGACTCGTTCTTCTTCCTTGCGGGATTTCAGGCAAGATGACCGCTACCCTGGATCTCACTACTATCATTGCCATGCTAGTTGCTTCGTTCTATCGCTTTGCTGCTTTACCTATATTTTGCTCCTCAAGCCTCCCAAATTGTCATGTCAGCCTCTAACCTTTGACACCGTTCCTATGCAAACCGTTGCTTGGCTATGTTACCGCTTTGCTCAGCCCTCTTATAGCGTTGCTAGTTGCAGGTGAAGTTGAAGATTGCTCCATGGTGGACAGGATTTTGGTTGGGATATCACAATATCTCTTATATTATTAATGCATCTATATATTTGGTAAAGGGTGGAAGGCTCGGCCTTTTGCCTGGTGTTTTGTTCCACTCTTGCCGCCCTAGTTTCCGTCATACCGGTGTTATGTTCCCGGATTTTGCGTTCCTTACGCGGTCGGGTGATTTATGGGACCCCCTTGACAGTTTGCTTTGAATAAAACTCCTCCAGCAAGGCCCAACCTTGGTTTTACCATTTGCCTCACCACCACCTATATTTCCCTTGGGAGTAATTAACCCAAGGGTCATCTTTATTACAGCCCCCCCCCCCCGTGCCAATGCTTGTCTAAGTGTTGGTCCAAACTAGAGCACTGTGCGGGACCATTTCCTTGGCAACTTGGATTCGTTGGTTCCTGTACGCTTCGCTTATCCGGTGTTGCCCTGAGAACGAGATATGTGCAGCTCCTATCGGGGTTGTCGGTGCATCGGGCGGTCTTGCTGATCTTGTTTTACCATTGTCGAAATGTCTTGTAAACCGGGATTCCGAGTCTGATCGGGTCTTCCTGGGAGAAGGTATATCCTTCGTTGATCGCGAGAGCTTGTCATGGGCTACGTTGGGACACCCCTGCAGGGTATAATCTTTCGAAAGTCGTGCCTGCGGTTATAGGCAGATGGGAATTTGTTAATGTCCGGTTGTAGATAACTTGACACCAGATCCGATTTAAAACGCATCAACCGCGTGTGTAGCCGTGATGGTCTCTTTTCGGCGGAGTCCGGGAAGTGAACACGGTTTCTGGGTTATGTTTGACGTAAATAGGTGTTCAGGATCACTTCTTGATCATTACTAGTTGACGACCGTTCCTCTTGCTCTCTTCTCGCTCTTATTTGCGTATGTTAGCCACCATATATGCTTAGTCGCTGCTGCAGCCTCACCACTTTACCTCTTCCTGTCCCTTTAAGCTTTGCTAGTCTTGATACCCATGGTAATAGGATTGCTGAGTCCTCGTGGCTCATAGGTTACTACAACAACAGTTGCAGGTACAGGTTATGCGATGATCATGACGCGAGAGCGATGCTTGCTTGCGTTGAGTTCTTCTTCTGCTTCTCCGATCAGGGGATAGGTTCCAGGTCGGCAGCTTGGGCTAGCAGGGTGGATGTCGTTTGAGTTTCTGTTTGTGTTTCATCCGTAGTCGGATGATGCTCTTATGTATTGTGATGTTGTATTCATGTGGCATTGTATGCCTCTTGTATGTATCCCCATCTATTATGTAATGTTGATGTAATGATATCCACCTTGCAAAAGCGTTTCAATATGCGGGTCTATCCTTGGTGGGACCTTCGAGTTCCTTTTTGGATAGGGTCGCATATTGGGCGTGACAAGTTGGTATCAGAGTCTCGACCGACCTTAGGAGCCCCCTTGATTGTTGGCCGTTGTTGAGTCTAGAAGAAAACTATTTTGAGTCTTAGGATTATATATATCGGAGAGTAGGATTCTTTTTACTCCTCAGCCCCTTCGTCGCTCTGGTGAGGTCTCCTGACGTAGATGTTTTGACTTTCCTCTCCTCAAATTTCACTAAAAAAAATTTAGTATCACGCGGGTATCTTGGAATCGTTCCGATGGTTTTGTGACGAGAACATTGTTCTTGGTGCCTCCTGTCTATTATGTGGCTTTGACCCGGTGAGTTGAGCTCCGAGGTGTTGTCGTCACAATTTTATCGTTGCAGTTCTGGAATAAATGAGTTTTGCCGACATCGAAAATCTGTTTTATGCAGTAGTTGGTGAGATAACCTCGACGCCACCCAGTACTGGGGAGTTCGGGAGTATTGCCATAACTCGTATAACGGATGCTTTTCGAAGGTTGAGGTACATGATTTCCGGAGTTTCCTTGGTTATGTGTTGATGGATGGATACAGCTGGATGTAGGTATTGTTAGTTTGGGTGAGATATATTGCTTCCCCTGTATCCCCAACACCAGATTGCATAACCAGAAAGTTTCGGGAGTTTATAGGTGGGAATTCAAATAGCTCCTAGGATATCTTTCCGACAGATGCATGATATGGGATTGGGTAAATCTCTATCATATGTATTTGTTCCGGCTTATTTCTGCAAGCCAATCCTTTGTTTTGTTTTATTTGTGGTATTCGAGTTGCTTTGAAGTCAAATGTTGAATCCATACCTTTCCTAAACGGTGTTCTCATATTGCTATGTGAATACTAATCCTTCTTGATCATCGAGGTCATCATGTTAATTCTTTTTCAACTGGTGTGCTTCTCTTCAAGTGGTTCCAATCATTTTCAACATCCGCAAGATCAACTCTAAGTTTTCTCACCGGTGCTTGTTTCGTTCATCCCAAGTTGTCTTTGTTTTTCCCCACCCTCCCACCCTTTTTCTTCAAGGACTCAGATTTTTTTAATCAAGTATCCATTTATTCATGTGAAGTCACTTCACTCTTTTCAATCAATGTTCTGATCCGGTGATCCCTCGTGAAGATGCTCACGAGCTTCAAGTTCATCATCCTTCGTTCTTTTTTCTTCTCCGGTGGATCCAATTCAAGCTTTCAGTGTTGACCATATTCCTTTCCTCGTGTCAAATGCTTTCTCATGCCGGAGCACCTCTCAATCACTCACCTCTTGCTATTCATTTGTTCTGGAGTGCTCAAGATATCTCAGAAGACTTGTGTTTCCATTCTCAACCCGTTCAAGATATTTCGAGGTTGTTATCTCATTCAAGCTATTTAATTCTACCGGTGCAATCTCTCTTCAAAATTATTTCAATGGTGTATCTTTTGAGTGGGCCCTAACCCACAGGTCTTTTCCCAGGATCTTACCTGACTCTTCTAATTTTCTCGGAGCCATTCCCAAAGTCTTTCGAAGTTTGACGTAAGAATGAATTATCATCAGTCATATGTCTTTCTCCAAGATCTTTCAAATTCTTTTCATCGTTGGCTCAACACCCTTCCTCTTTTTCATTCTCCCGGAGTATCTCGGTAATTTTGGTGGTGTTTCTCATCGTCAGTTGAAGATTGAAGAAGTGTTTCCTCTAAATCTTGTCCCTTCTCTCAAAGATTCATGGCTCTCTTAAATTCTTTTCACCCATCCGGAGCAATTCAAGAGTCTTTTCAGATTGATTCTCCGTAGCCCATCATCTTAGAATTATTCATTCTCAGCTTTCAACTCTCGTTCTGGAATTCTTCCGATGCATCGTTCAAATATCCTCTAATCAGTTCATGGCCTCTTCATTCTCTTGTATCAAATTCCCCCAAGTGTCTTCATTCGTTCTCTAATTCTTACCGGTGATTCACCCCTTTACTTTGTTCATTTTCAATTCTTATGGTGGGTTCGTTCAAGATTTCACTTCCTTCGTTATCATATCAAATATTCGTTGTTTCTATCCCACCGGTGGTTCCATCAATACCTTCTCAAGTTTGTGCCATATCTCTTTTAATCCTTTCTATGAGAATAAGTAGTATGCCAAATCCATTGCTTGTCATCAATTTAATTTGATGAAGGATAAGCATACAATAAATCTTATTCTTATTTCCTCGAGGTGATTCAATTCTTTTCTTCCGGAGATTATTCATGATGAATAAATTCTTGAGTACAAGTGATTCATCTTTCTTTCCGGAATTCCAAGTTCTCTCGGTTATATCATCGCAAAGCTCCATCTAAATCATTGCAAGGCTTCACCTTGTGTTTCCAACTTCTCTTTCTTTCTATCATCCTTTTATTATCGGAGTTCTTCATGGAAGATCTACATGATGGTTCATCAAGGATTTCTTTCATTCTCATTTTGTTCTTCAAGATTTCTCTCGGAGTTAAGATCCGCCAAGCTATACTCTAAAATAAACATGGTGCTCAACACATGTTTTTGTTTTGAGGAGCTCAAGTATTCTTCATCTTGCATTCCAAAGTGCAATTATTTCTACCTTATCTTTTGAGGTGGTGTTATGTCACTCTTGACAATTTCATTCATGTTTCATGATTCATATGTTGTCAAGAATGAGGTAGTTAAACCCATCAACTCCTTCGAGCATGAGTTCTTGTCAGTCCATCAATCTCTTCATTGGAGTTATCTTGTGTCAGATTTCACTTAAAGCCTTCCCTAAGGAATGTTGCTATTGTGGTGCTTATCAATGATCCAAGTTTTCTCCTATCCTCTCGGCGAAAGCAGTTTTCATCTCTTCTTTGATCTCAAACAAGCAATTGTTTTTCGTTAGTGGCAGAATGTCATCTCATAGTCTTGAGATGTTTCCATAAGCCCACTACAAGCTTATTCTTTTCATTGTTGGTTTTCCAACAACCCCGTTGTAACCATCTTGGAAGGGTGCTTTCCAAGCTCATTTGTGGCACAAGTTGGCATTTTCTTCTCCATTCTGTTATTCCAATGATCTATCTTCTATTCTTTCTCCCGGAGGCATTGTGATGTTGATCTCTTCACTCATCATCTCGAATTGTGAGGATCATGTTCTTTTCATGCTTATCCATTTACCCGGAGTGTTGTGCCATCTTTTCAAGTTCTTTTCATCTTATCAAGTCTTGCATCTCTTTTCAGTCGGAGTGCTGTCAAAATTATATCATTCTTATTCATTCTTATCTCGTTTCAACCAGAGTGGTTCCAATTCCTTCTTGTCCATTGTGCTCGTCATTCATGTCTTTGCAACCTCTTGGTTCTCGTTGTATCCCTTGTTCCTCTTTTCTAACGGAGTGTTTTCAACTTTGTTCATCTTTGTTGTTTTCTTTCTTTCATTTTGCTCAACCTCTCAAGGTTCATGGTTTCACTCGTTTGTCAAAGAAGCAACTTAGTTTACCTCTTCTCTTCCTCTTCCTTTTCCCTCCGGTGCCATCCTGGATCTCGGGACGAGATCCTCTCGTAGTGGTGGAGTGTTGTAACGCCCCAGATGCAACTTTCCATATTCGTAACTTCAACTCTTGCCTTTTCCGGAGATGCTATATGATATTTCCTTCGTGGTTGGGTTTTATCTGTTGTTTTGCATTTTGTTCTTGTTATGCATCTCATCTCATGTCATCATCTGCATTTCATCCGCATGTTTTTCAAAACTTGCATCCGTTCGGGTTTCCGCCGGCTCTCTCTGTTGTCCGTTCTGAGCCCGACCACACTCGCACGCGCCTGCGGCACCTCCGAAATATTATTTTATAAGTGGCATAAAAATGTTCTCGGAATGGGTTGCAACTTGTCATGCGGTCTTATTATAGTGTAGACAGGCCGTCTGTCAAGTTTCATCGCATTCGGAGTCCATTTGATAGCCCAACCGTTAAATATATAGTGGCACCGTCGCCGGTTCATTCGTCGGACGTTTCGGTCTCCGAAATCGTGCCGGGCTGCATTTCTCCTCTCTCTCCTATCAGCCCAAGCCTCTCTCTCACACAGCCCACTAGCCCACCTATCTAACCCCCTCCACTCCGGACCGTTGGATCGAGATCCGATGTCCGAAAACGGAGCAGAAACCCCCCTAACCCTAGCCCCTAGCCTATTTAAACACCTCCCCATGCCATTTTTGGCCTTCTCCTCCCTCCTCCTCGTTTTCCGCGCCGCCAGCCACCTCCTACCTTGCAGCCGCCGCCCCCTCCTCCAAATCCGTGCCTGGCCACTCCACCTCTTCCACTTGTCGCCACCGTCGCCGTGTCCCGGACCAATCCGGGCGCGACACGCCGCCTCCCAGCGCCCCGCGGCCAACCCCAGCGCGTCGCGCGTCCTCCCCCGCGCTCCACTTCACCGCGGCCCAGCCAGGCCCATCTGGGCCCCGCCGAAGCCCGCCCGAGCCCGTTCGCTGCTCGATCGCCCCGCGAGCCCCTGGCTCCCTCCTCCCGCTTGATCCCGAGCTGGATCGAGACCCCCCTCTCCCTCTGCTGCAGCGCCGCCATGGTCTCCATGGAGCTCGCCGCCGCTGCGAGTCGCCGGCGCCAGAGCCCTCCAACCTCCTCCCGCGGCCGGATCCGGCACCGCGCTGCCCTGATCCACCCGTTCCCGACCCTTCGGCCTTGCCCCGCTTACCGGAGCGCTGTCCCGCCTCGCCGGCGCAGCGCCGCCGCCTCCCTTGCGTCGGCCGCAACGAGCAGGAGCTCGATGCCCCGGTGCCCCTTGACCGCTTTGACCCCCATGTGGGCCGGCCGCCCCTCCCCTCCGGCCCAGCGCGCCTCCCAGACCCAAGCCGGCCTCGCTCGGCCTCTCCATCAGCCTGGGCCCTGGCCCAAGGGTGAGCACCTCCAGCACCCCTCTCCTGTACACTGCTGGCCCAGCCAGATTCGGCCCAGAGTAGTTTTTTTTCGTTCTGCGATTTGCTAATTATCCAGAGATTGCATATTTACAGATTACCCCTCCATGTTCATGCATTAATAACTCTTGAACCGTGCTTCATATTAAAATGATTTATATATGTAAAATGCTCAGAAATTTGTGTAGATTAATAATATGCCATTTTCATCCATGTTTAAAATGTTTAACTTGTTGTTTGGTTAAATTTGTATAAATGCCATGTTAAAATGATTTATTTCATAACTAAATAACCGTAGCTCCATTTTAAATAAACTTTATATGTAAATGGGGTGGAAAAATGCCTAGTTTAACATGGTGCACTTTATTTTCCTATTTAACAACAATAAAATTGTGTTTAGGGCAGAACAGTACCGAATCTAAAATATGCATATGGGGATTTTCCGGACTTGTTGTTTGTTATTCCGGCCTCGTTTAAACTTGCCTAAATAGTTAGTTTACTTATGTTTCACCTCTTGCCATGTTTAACAATATTTAATATTGTTGGGTACATAAACGAGATTAAACTAAATATGGCATGTGGTATTTTGTCAATATGCAACTCGTTGCATATTGAGCTCCACTTAATTTGTAGTGTTGTTGGTTGCACTTTGCCATGCCATGCTCTTTAAACAGGTCATGCATCATACTTGTTTGTGCATCATGCCATGTTTATGCTTGTGCATTTACCATATTGTTTGTTTTCTTTCCGGTGTTGCGTCTTAATTCCGGTAATGTTGCGATTGTGAGGATTCGTTCGACTACTCCCGTTCGTCTTCTTCATGGACTCGTTCTTCTTCCTTGCGGGATTTTAGTCAAGATGACCGCTACCCTGGATCTCACTACTATCATTGCCATGCTAGTTGCTTCGTTATATCGCTTTGTTGCTTTATCTATCTTTTGCTCCTCAAGCCTCCCAAATTGTCATGTCAGCCTCTAACCTTTGACACCGTTCCTATGCAAACCGTTGCTTGGCTATGTTACCGCTTTGTTCAGCCCTCTTATAGCGTTGCTAGTTGCAGGTGAAGTTGAAGATTGCTCCATGGTGGACAGGATTTTGGTTGGGATATCACAATATCTCTTATATTATTAATGCATCTATATATTTGGTAAAGGGTGGAAGGCTCGGCCTTTTGCCTGGTGTTTTGTTCCACTCTTGCCATCCTAGTTTCCGTCATACTGGTGTTATCTTCCCGGATTTTGCGTTCCTTACGCGGTCGGGTGATTTATGGGACTCCCTTGACAGTTCGCTTTGAATAAAACTCCTCCAGCAAGGCCCAACCTTGGTTTTACCATTTGCCTTACCACCACCTATATTTCCCTTGGGAGTAATTAACCCAAGGGTCATCTTTATTACAGCCCCCCCCCCCCGGGCCAATGCTTGTCTAAGTGTTGGTACAAACTAGAGCACCGTGCGGGATCATTTCCTTGGCAACTTGGATTCCTTGGTTCCTGTACGCTTCGCTTATCCAGTGTTGCCCTGAGAACGCGATATGTGCAGCTCCTATCGGGATTGTCGGTGCATCGGGCGGTCTTGCTGGTCTTGTTTTACCATTGTCGAAATGTCTTGTAAACCGGGATTCCGAGTCTGATCGGGTCTTCCTGGGAGAAGGTATATCCTTCGTTGATTGCGAGAGCTTGTCATGAGCTAAGTTGGGACACCCCTGCAGGGTATAATCTTTCGAAAGCCGTGCCTGCGGTTATAGGCAGATGGGAATTTGTTAATGTCCGGTTGTAGATAACTTGACACCAGATCTGATTTAAAACGCATCAACCGCGTGTGTAGCCGTGATGGTCTCTTTTCGGCGGAGTCCGGGAAGTGAACACGGTTTCTGGGTTATGTTTGACGTAAATAGGAGTTCAGGATCACTTCTTGATCATTACTAGTTGACGACCGTTCCTCTTGCTCTCTTCTCGCTCTTATTTGCGTATGTTAGCCACCATATATGCTTAGTCGCTGCTGCAGCCTCACCACTTTACCTCTTCCTGTCCCTTTAAGCTTTGCTAGTCTTGATACCCATGGTAATGGGATTGCTGAGTCCTCGTGGCTCACAGGTTACTACAACAACACTTGCAAGTACGGGTTATGCGATGATCATGACGCGAGAGCGATGCTTGCTTGCGTTGAGTTCTTCTTCTGCTTCTTCGATCAGGGGATAGGTTCCAGGTCGGCAGCCTGGGCTAGCAGGGTGGATGTCGTTTGAGTTTCTGTTTGTGTTTCATCCGTAGTCGGATGATGCTCTTATGTATTGTGATGTTGTATTCATGTGGCATTGTATGCCTCTTGTATGTATCCTCATCTATTATGTAATGTTGATGTAATGATATCCACCTTACAAAAGCGTTTCAATATGCGGGTCTATCCTTGGTGGGACCTTCGACTTCCTCTTTGGATAGGGTCGCATATTGGGCGTGACATTAAGTTCAACTTCGCTAGTCGCGACATGCAACCTATGTTAACATGACAAAGATGTGAATGCCACACATTTGATTCATTATTGTTGCAAATATGATTAACTACTTTATTGCAAACGTCTGATAAGGATAAACGAAACAGGCCTCCTGACTCATAGCCTTTACCAACAAAGGTTCCATACTTGGATATTACAAATTTATTCGACTCAAAGACAAGCTTATAGCCATCTCTACACAGAAGAGATCCGCTAACAAGATTTTTATTGACAGAGGGGACATAATGCACGTTCTTCAGCCACACGATCTTCCCCGAAGTAAACTTCAGATCGACCGTGCCAACACCACGAACAGAAGCACTTGAACCGTTGCCCATTAGCACGGTTGAAGTCCATGCGGTCTGATAAGATGAAAACATGGAAATATCACCGCATACATGCACATTATCACCCGTGTCAATCAACCAATCAGGAGAATGACATACTGAAAGAATAGTGGGAAATATACCATACCTAACATCCTTCATGTCAGTGTCTCCAATGACAATATTAGCGGTCTTGCCGCCTTTCCCAGGATGACGCTTGTCATAGCGATTAGGACAATTAGGAGCCCAATGATCAGGACTCCACACACATGACAAGCACCTTTCTTCTTGTCACTCTTCTTATTGAAGTTCGTGTGTTGTACAGCCTTGTTCTTCCCATCAAACTTTGCTTTACCATCAAGCTTGCCCTTGTTCTTGAACTTGTGGGACTGGAAGTTTTTCTTCTGTACCAGATTGGCACTAGATCCTCCCTCAATACCTCGAGCACGTGTGTCCTTTGCTCTCGCCTCTTCTTCCACATCAAAAGTACCGATGAGATCCGGAACGGAAAACTCCTGTCTCTTATGCTTCAGTAAGGTAGCAAAGTTCCTCCATGAAGGAGGAAGCTTAGTGATGATACCCCCGGCAAAAACTTGTCCGGTAGAATGCAATTGAAGTGCTCAAGTTCTCTAGCAAATGATTGTATCTCATGAGCCTGCTCAACCACGGAGCGCTCTTCAGTCATCCTGTAATCATAGGATTGCTCCATGATGTACAGCTCAGTGCCGGCATCCGAGACCCCAAACTTGGCCTCGAGTGCGTCCCACATATCTTTTGCATTGTCAATTGACACATAAGCATCAACTATGTTCTCACCAAGAACACTCAAGAGAGCAGCCTTAAACAGAGTATCCATTTTCTTAAAAGCTTGTGCCTATTGAGCATCAAGTTCTCCTTCAGGTCTGCCAAGAGTGGCGTCATAGCAACTCATGGTTTGAAACCATAAGACTGCTCTCATGCGCCACCTCTTATAGTGGATATCCTCAAACATAGGAGGTCTCATGGAAGCAGCAAAACCACTTGGGGTAAATTGCCTGTAATAGGTTTTTGGATTGTTGGAAATATGAGCAATTTACTGAGTGATTTTATTAACTGAAATACTAGATAAAGCATGACTAGTATAGCAGTGATAAAACAAGCCATGCGATTTGACAAAGAGAAGGTAAACAACATCTTCATACATGAACCGTAACTAAACATATCCTGAGCAGACAGTATAGCAAGTTGCATATATAAAATAGAGTCTAACATATCTAGGGCAAATACTAGAACAAGGAACTGTAGCAGAACCTCTAATACAAAGGGGACGAACACGTACGGGGCAGCAGCAGAAGAAGCACGTGACTTGGGGTCGGTGTCCTCGCCAGCCATGTCGTCCGTGACGAAGAAGTCAGTAGTCGCGTGAAGCGCTCCCCAAATTAGACATCGGCTCGGCTCATTCCCGCAACCCACGGTGCTGCGGCGCGGCGGGCGGCGGAGGAGCACGTGTGGATGTCCCTCTTGTTCTCATGCTCATACAAGTGGGGAAAGAACCTCCCTTATAAGGAGGTCCAACTCCCACTAAACTAGCAATGTGGGACTAAACTTTAGTAGTATCCCTTGCCTTGCACAAATGGGCTAAGTGGACCTCTAGGATTTATTTAGGAATTTCTGAAATAGTTATTGGGTTGTCCCAGAATAGACTAAATTCCAGCAATTAGTTTTTGTTACTTTGGTGCATTATTTATCATCAGTTTATTTTAGAACCATCTGTTATGTTTAAAACTGGTTCCAGTGATGCCGAGTGAACCCTAAACGTGACCCTTCAGGTGGACCCTGAGGTATCGCTGGTGCTTGATGAACTCAGAAAGATCATGGAAATGCTCGAGATAGCATCAATGCATAGTCAAAGATTGCTCCGTGCGCTTGGAATTAAGCCCCGAATGTGAATCTAAGAAACAAAGCATCGATCCATTCTGGAGGACTCCGCCCCCGTAACGTGCTTCGGATGGATCACCGCTCGAAACAGAAATGCCCGGAGATGCCCCAGCGCCGCCACTGCCGCCGTACAAGAGGAGACCACCGATGGCAGTGGCAGGGATAGGAAGAGGGGCGGAGTAGTGGCGCTCAGGATTTAGCTTGCGAGTCTTGCTAAAGGAATTATTGCCTTCAAGTTTTGTTTCATGTGCATATGGCCAAACATACACTGATATTGATTTGGGAAATCTAACACATACTCAACATAATTTTGAATGTTCTATTGCAGCTATTTTAGACCCAGTTTTCCTTGGTAGTTTTACACCATTTAACATTGTAGAAAAAGCATCATAATTGTTTTTTCTTGACATAAAAGCATCGTAATTACTGACACTGGATAAACGTGTGGAAATCGCACACTCACACAATTATTTCAAAATAGAACAAACCATTAATGGTTACCTCTATACATTTACATAGTTCAGTAGCAACACATGAGTTTATTTAAATAGTATATACTAGTACATCCGTTCCAAAATAATTGAAGTTCTAAGTTTGTTCTAAGTTAAACTTTTTTTAATTTGACTAAGTCTAGAGTAAAATATATTAGCATCTGGAACACCAAATTACTCTGATAAGATTCTTTATGATATATATTCTCGTACTATGTGTATTTGGTGTTGTAGATTTTAACACATCTTTCTATAGAGTTGGTCAAACTTAATCAAGTTGGCTTAGGACAAAACTAGAACTTTAATTATTTTGCAACTGAGGGAGTGGTACATAAGGTACTTGTGGCTACACTTGTATATTCTGTTTAGAGGGCCTAGTTGATGCTCCTAAACAAGGCGATTTTAAGATATTTTAAAATACCACAACTATGTTGTACTCCTACATTTGCCAAGCATAATTATCTAAGTGGTTATTAGAAGAGGCTATCTAGGCAATGAGAATGCAATGAGTTGAAGTTATGTTGTTTACTTGTTTTTGAAAGAAGATTTAATTTCGAATATTGCCTATGGAGGCCGAGATCCATGGAGCTCGGTTTTGAAAAATTCAAATTCATCAAATTTCATATTTTCTACATTTTAAAAAGTTCTGAAAAAATTACAGATATAGATGGAGTCATAACATACATGAGTGTAAATTTTCAAGGCAAAATACAATTGAAATGAGAGTTGTGCAAAAAAGACAAATATGAGGCTTTTTAACACATGATACTATTCATCCTCTCAGGACATGAATTTGTCTTTTTTGTGCAGGTCGCATTTCAACGTATTTCATCCTAAATTTTATACACATACACATAACATCCTTATTTACTTGCGCAATTTTTTTTCAGATTTTCTTGAAACCGAAAAGTTTGAATTTTGTTTTTTTTTTCAAAAAAAAAACCTCCATGGAGGCCGAGAGCCAAACGTCCGTTCTCATTTGATTTTCACTATCAAAATTATGAATGCATAGACCTTTTTTATGTGAACATCATGCTGGAAGTATCACAATCAAAGCATGATGATGTGTTCATAGTACCCCAAACATAACCCCTCCAGGTTCTTTTCACCGTATGAGAAGTGGCATCGGTCATTTGGAGTTCTGGGGATGAATTAAGGATGTTTCTAGCAGGGAATCAAAACTGTTGGATCTAAATTAATTTTTAATCAATATATAAGTTGCTTTTATGTGAACAAGCATGATGTTCACCTTTTAAAAATATAAGAAAGATGTCCGATAATTGAGCAATAATGTCCATAATTATGCAAGAGTGATTACTAAACAAATGCAAGAGACAATTAAGTATCACATTGCATTAAGCTCTTTTTCCGTGCGAAGCGTTTCCACAACTTCATTTTCTAAGGGCTTTACCAAGCATACTTTGTGGTCTCTGAATTGTAAGGTGGTTACTTAATACTCGTTTACAAAAAGTCAGAACAACATAAAAAAGTTACTCCATTTGAATGAAAATACAGACGAAGATCCACTACTAGAAAAGTTTTGCCATTGACCCCTCATTACTGACCGGCCCAGGAGCACCCTCGCAGATGAGGCTCATCGCTGGGTCGGTTGAGACCCGTCAGTGAGGAAGCCCCGGAGATTGGGCTAGGCAGATATCATTCATTGGCGGACCAAAATAAGGTCGGTCAAAGATAACTTGTTCACGCCACTCCGGGTACCCAAATTCGATTGTTGTTATCACAAACAGATTGCTTTTTTTTAATACAGTACAGACGCAAGCGCTCATATATACGTGCATACACTCACCCCTATGAACACAATACAGTCGCAAGCGCTCATACATACGCGTAGACAAACAAATTGCTAGGCTGGGCAGGTCTGTGATGTGTTGTTAATATTGATTGTCCTATTTTAGGGCCTATGTTGATGTGGCCCCTTAAATTTTCTCAACTCTTTGTTTCCCTCTCAAAACCTCCCGTCCACTCCATACGTACCTGACACCACTCCCTCCGAGCATTCACCGTCTCCTATCATTAGTTAACATGGATCTTTCTTCCAGCCCATACATGTGGTCCTTCATCTTGTACCTCTCCTCCCTCCCTGCGGCGATCCCTGTCTGACACCATGGGCGGCGATGTGTGTCAGGTCGACGCAGATCGGCCCTTGCCGTGTGTCACTCGTCATGCCACGGGAGCCAGTGTCTCCCCATCATCGCTACCACCCAACATCGTCGCACCTTCACTCTCATTGTTTCTGTCGTGTCATCAATAGTGAGGCGTGGGCTTTGTCTGGCCATTGCAGTCTCGGATATCGGGTCTCCCGCAACGTCATTGTTGGTTCCGTCTTGGACCACATTGCGCGTCCCATGGAGGATAATAGGAAGATTTCAAAAGACTTGTCATACAAGACAAGAAGTTGGATTCATGGAGGAAACGATTGCATTTAAGCTGGATTCATGATTCGAAAAGGCTTGCCGTAAAAGAAATGAAATGCTACATTTTAATCATAAACTATTTCTTTTTATCTTTTCCAAGATGAAGATCAATTAAGATGAATTGAATAACTACTATAAATAGATAGATAGGTTTTAGTTTAGGTTTAATTCATTTCTTCTTTTATTTTCATTTCTCCAATCTCATGTAATCTCACAAGACTTGGTAATGGTGTTTCAATTAATAATTTTTTGTTCACTTTGTATCATCAACTTTCTACTATTTATTATTTATAATAAAGTTTGTATTTCAATTATCTTTATCTTGTATTTAAATGCATTTCCTATTCGTAATGAATTGTACTTTAGCACTTATGTCCTTCACTTATATTCTTATTTGTATTCCAAACCAAAACTCAAATATGAGTGAAGGTCATGTCAAGTTTTATATTTGAATGCAATTAAGTAAGTTTAAAAGGAAGTTTTAAATTTAACCCAAATGTTGTATGCATGAATGCAAAGCTCAATCAAGAGAAAAAAAAAACCCGACTCTCATATAACTATAGGCCACTACACAAATGGGCCTTCTCCAACGACACTTCCTACCAGTGGATGTTTATGCCATCACTCGCATCCACACGTCGCTTCGGGTCCTTGAGGACACTATTGCATGGGCGCCGGAGAAATCTAGCATCTTCACCGTGTGTTCCTCTGACAACTTCTCCATGGATGAGCGCAAGTCCATCGCCGAGGGCATCGAGTAGGGAACTGGATGGTCACCACACCATCTGGAAGATCACATGGTCGTCGCGCCATCTGAAAGACCATATGGGAGTGCCCTGATCCCCTTGAAGGTACAAGTCTTCGCTTAGAGGCATGTGTCCAACTCTCTACAACTTTGGCAAATAAATTTTCTTGACACTTCGAGCCCACATATGTGTGTCCTATTTTTGGTGTGGAACTGAAGGATGGTTTTCATGTAATGTGTGGACGTTGGACTGGACACTTTTCGGCTACCGAAGTGTCTCTTGATCTTGTTGGACCACTACCAGACATGGTGTGGATGGTGATCCTAATGACTATGTGGGGGCATGGAATGTCCGCAATGAGCTCACACACGGAAAGGAAGCGCCCCGACAGAAGCCTCATGACGATTTCTTCATGGCTACATCAACTCCTTGTTATGTATTTAGTAGCACCCACAAAGGGAATATGGAGAAAGAGAAGATGGCCATTCACTTGCCAAGCATCCAGGGCGCTAACGTGGCGTTGAGGGCCATGCAACCTCACGGGGAGCTGCGCTGGACATGTCCACCTGACGGATGGACTAAGCTGAACACTGATGAGAGCTTCGTGGCAGAGACCGGAGTGACCAAGGGTGGCATGGTGTTGTGCGATGATTCTTATGCTATCATTTTCACAGCTTGCAGGGATTTGATCATATATGATAACAGACTTGAGGCCGATCTTGCGCGCGTGCAGGGAAGGCCTAGCGATTGCCCTGTGAAGGACCCAATTTCCCATTGTCGATGAAATAGATCGTGCGCAGACGGTGGCAATGATTAATACCCCCATAAGGAAGCGGCCGAGTCTCGTGGTGCTTGTGCAAGAAATCTGAGAGATGATATCTAAGAGCACGAGGGAGATTATTATCAATCAGATTAGTCCCTCACAAAATGCATCGCCCCCGCTCGGGCGACTCGGGCGGGATCGCAAACCCTAGCCGCCGGAGGCTTCCCTCCTTCCATCCCTCCCTCTGCCACTGCCGGAGGACGCCGCCGGCCTATAGCCCAGGGGCTGACGGCGGTGGCGGGGCCCTTCCCTCTCTCCTGCGCCATGGGGGCGGTGCGGAGCCCCACGACGTGGGTGGCACGGCCGATCTGGCCTTGGTGGCGCAGCGGCTGCCTCGGCCTAGGGCGGCGATGGTGGCGGGTGCGGCGGCCGGCCCTGCTTCGGGCAGCAGCCTTGGCGGCGTTCAGCGGCGGTGGCTGTCGTGGTTCTAAGCCTGACAGTAGAGTGGGGGGTAGGTTTGGAGAGGCAAGGTCCTAGCTATGGAGAGGTTGTAAACACAAGGGATGTACGAGTTCAGGCCCTTCTCGGAAGAAGTAACAGCCCTACGTCTCGGAGCCCGGAGGCGGTCGAGTGGATTATGAGTATATGAGTTACAAGGTGCCGAACCCCTCTGCCTATGGAGGGGGGTGGCTTATATAGAGTGCGCCAGGACCCCAGCCAGCCCACGTAGGAGAGGGTTTAAGGTGAGTTAAGTCTGGGGCGTTACTGGTAACGCCCCACATAAAGTGTCTTTACTATCATAAAGGCTACTTAATTACAGGCCGTTGCAGAGCAGAGTGCCTCTTGACCTCCTGGTGGTCGAGTGAGTCTTCGTGGTCGAGTCCTTCAGGCCAGTCGAGTGAGTCCTCGTTGGTCGACTGGAAGGCGACCTTTTCTAAGGACGTCCTTGGGTAAGTCACTTGGATCAGGTCCATGACCCTACCCTAGGTACATAACCCCATCATTAGCCCCCGAATGGATTGAGGCTTCGAGTGAAGAAGGAGTTGATGTCGTTTCCGATTAACCTTTGCGCTCTGGTCGTGCATTGTTCTGGACCAAAGAATCTCTTCGTCGATGGTGAGCAACTTGTCTTCAGTCGACTCGATTCATTCTCTTCTTTTGTCGAGTGATCTTTCAGGCTTCGACGATCCCCGAGCGACGGATCGCGGGAAACTCCGCGTCTGACAGATTGATCTGCCGTTCGCGGATTCCGCGGGATGCGAAATTTGGGGACGCGCGCGAAGTGGAGCGGACCGCGGCGTTCGGATGGGACGGGACATAGACGCCTCGATCTCCGTGCCGCTTTTTTCGCCACGTATCCCGTCTGCATAACTGCTCCCGGATATGATTAGATCGACCGGGCCCACCTGTCATCCACTCGGAAGGGACCTTATAAATGCACCCGGCGGGGATTTCTGTGCTGCGCCTCAGCATTCTCTCTCTCTCTCTGCTCCCTTCGTCCCCGCCCAGCGCGCTCGCTCTCGCCCCCGCACAACTTCCCTTCGCGCATCTCGCCGGCAACCATGGCCAAGGAGAAGACGGCGGCGCTGGAACGTGCGAAGAAGGCGTCGGCGTCGGAGAAGGCAAAGGGGAGATCTACCACCCGCGGAGGGTCCTCGTCCAGATCCCGCCTGCCGAAGGGCTGGGTCCAAGGAGACTGGATCCAGTCGACCATCACAGAGAATGACCTCCTCGACATGGCCAACGAGGGTTTGATCCCTCATGGAGCTGCGAGGCTTCCGGGGAAGGAGTGGCAGCCCCAGCCAGAAGAGGGTGAGTGTGTGCTCTTGGCCACCCATGTTGATCGTGGATTTTCCTTGCCGCCGAGTGTTTTCTTCCGTGGCTTCTTGAATTTCTTTGGAGCGCAGCTCCACCACTTTACCCCAAACTCTATTGCCTATCTTGCCGCGTTCGTGTCCATGTGTGAGGGTTTCCTGGGTTGTCGACCGCACTGGGGTTTATTCAAGCACATATTCACGTGTCGCTCTCAGACCGTGAAGAAGGCGAGCCTAGGCGATGAAAGGACCCGAGTCGTCCAAATGTGTGGGGGTCTGGGCATCCAGGTGAGGAATAAGAGCACTTTCCCGCCCATGACCTTCCCCGAGTCAATCAGAGGCTGGCAGTCGACCTGGTTCTACTGCCAGGACCAATCGACGCCGGGGCAGTCGAGTGGACTCCCACAGTTTACCATGGACCGAGTGAACAAGCCATCCTCTCTGAAGTTGATTCCGGAGGAGAAAGCTGACGTGAAGATGTTGATGGAGCGCGTGGTGCAGTTGGTTCGGGAGGGAGTGACGGGCATGGACCTCCTGGAGGTCTTCCTCAGGCGTCGCATCCAGCCCCTTCAGTTCCGGAGCCACTGCATGTGGTTGTACTGTGGGACTGAAGACGAGACTCGAGTCCATCCAGAAGCAGTCGACGATGCCACTCTGGAAAGATGGATGGTAGCCGTCACCGGGAACAAGGACAACCCACGCGGAGCCAGAAGGATTCCTCCACTCGACCACCACAGCGATCCAAACAAGGTACACTTGCTCTGCTCTCCACTGCGTTCTTGTCGCATTCATTTCTGTTTACTCTGCCGACTGGCCGACTGATTCTTGTCTTGATATCTGCTAGGCCCTCACCGAGCTGTACTCGATGCCCAATGGGGCACAAACTCCGACTGAGGAGGGTGAGGCGAGTGGGGGCGAGAGCCAGGACGAGGAGGAATGGGACTCGGACATTGCAGAGGGCGATGATGATGATGACGATGATGGCGGTGATGGAGATGACGTTGAAGACGAGGAGGAAGAGGAGGAGGAGGTCGTACCACCGCGCTCGGAAAGGCGGTCGAAGCTTGTCCACGACCCTTCGACCGAACGTGGTAAGGGGGTTGCGACCGCCGCTCAGTCGACCAAGCGCCCTCGGACCACCTCTCCGGTGCCGACTGAAAAGGCACCGAAGCACCCCAGGGCGGCCTCGTCGAAGCCGATCAAGCTCCTGCCGAAGATGAAGGTGTCCATCCCCACCATATCAGGGTAATCGTGCTGCTTAAGTCTTCTTATTTTGTGTAAACTTTGTCTCTGGTCGACGCTGAAGTTAGTCGACTGATCCTTTGGAGTTGCAGTGCTGCCACTTCTGAAACCTCAGCCCGGGCTGATGACCACGAGATGGAGGACGCAGCAACTTCGAAACCAGGTACTGTTATTCTTAACGCCGTTCTTAGTCGACTGACTTGCGATCTCTGATCCTGATTCTTCTCCGTAGCCCCACCCAACGTTGTTATCGATCTCCCTGACGATGATGAGGATGAAGAACCACTGAAGCGCAGGAGGAGTCGGAAAGCGTCCGCCAGTAAGATGCCTCAGGATGTGACGGCGCCTGAGATTCCGACTGCGGAGGAAGGGAACACCACTCGACACACGGTGTCCTTCGCAGATCCATTGACGAGTGCTCAGCAGCCCTCCCTCTTCACAACGCACCATGTCCCGGAGGACCAAGCTGGCGCGGCGAAGGAGGCAATACGCCAGGCGGGAATCATGATGGAGTAGCTGAAGACCATCCGGGATGCGAGCCAGGCGGCATATGACGCCAGTTCTGCCCTCCAAAGCAATGTTCAGGTCAGTCGACCATCGTTTGCTCTGTTGGATATGTTACCAAAAACTTTTCCTTTCCGGGATTTATAGTAGTCACCCAGTGGGTGTGTCGATTAAACTCCGTGTTAGCGGGGGCACGCTGAGTGCACCCGCTGGGTGTAGTCCCCAAGGCTAAGGTCGACTGCTGGCAGTCGGCCTTAGGCTTTATGCTGTCAATCTTTCTGTCAGTCGACTATGTCGACTGGATTTCACAAACCGGTGGGGGCACGCTGAGTGCACCCACTGGGTGTAGTCCCCGAGACTGTGGTCGACTGCTTGCAGTTGATTACAGTCTTAAAGAATACATCTCCCTTCTCTCTTTTTTTTTGAGGTCGACTGGTCGACTTTGTCTTCAACAGGATTAGTGGGGGCACGCTGAGTGCACCCACTGGGTGTAGTCCCCGAGACTACGGTCGAATGCTTGTATTCGGCTATAGTCTTAGAAACGTGTGTTTTTCCCTTTTTCACTCGGAAGTGAATTATATTTGACGTTTAGTCGATTGGTTCTTCGCAGAACTCTTGTGATCTTGTGGCTCGCTACTCTGAGCTGGAAAACAAGCACACTCAACTCGAGCTGAGCCTGAAGCTGGTTCAGGAGAAGCTGACAAAGGCAAAGGAGGAGACCGAAGGTATGTTTGGTGAGATCCTGACGACTGCTTTTCCCCTTGCTTGTTTCAAAATCTGATCTTGCTGTAACTTGCAGGTAAGGTAAGGGAAGCCCAACAGAAGAAAGATCTTGAGCTAGCTGAGAAGATCAAGCTTGCTGACGAGAAGTTAGCTTCAGTCACCAAGCTTGAACAAGACAATACCAATCTGAAAGCTGCTCTTGGGATCGCCAACAAGGAGGTCAGTCGACTGAAAACTGATAAAGCTGCCTTGACAGACCAAGTCAGCAAATTGACTGGGAAGAAAACTGATCTGGAGGCCTTCCTGAGTGGTCTTGCCAAGAAGCTGTTTCTTATGCTTGAAGGTAAACCTCTATGCTTGGCAAATATTTCCAATTGTGGTTTTTCCATTCGACCATCTCCTTGACTTAGTGATCATCCTTGCAGAATTTTGTCAAAACTTTGAAGAAGAAACCAGCCGGCTGGAGCCAAACCTCGACCCCGTCAATTCTCCTGTGAACGACGAAGTTGCCATGGATGTTTTCCGATTGGAGTCTCGTGTTGCAGCTGTCGTGGACTATCTCGCAAGGCTGAAGGGCGCCACATCTCGCATCGACTCGACGCTCTGGCCTGAGGAGACACTTCAGAATGACCTTGAGTCGCTGATGACCCGCTTGAACACGATCCCTGGTCGAGTGCAGGAATGGAAGAAGTCCTCGGCTCGGTGTGGTGCAGATGTTGCTCTGTGTCTGGCCCGAGTCCACTGTAAAGATGCACGAGAAGAGAAGCTGGCGGCTCTTCGGGTGGCCAACACCAAGAAACACGACTTCAGGTCCTTTATGGAAACTTTCCTTGCAGCTGCCACTCGGATCGCCGACGGAATTGACCTTGATGAATTCGTTGCACCTTCCAGCCCTCCACAGGAGGGGTAAAAAACTTCTTCTGGCTCGACGCTTTTAAATTTGCCTCGGTATGCCGAGTGGAATTGTAACCGATAAACCTTAACAGGCTTAACGCCTGAGCACTCTCGGTTCCTTTAGATATCGAATCAAACTTGAATTTGGTGCTTGAATATGATTGCCTTTGGCTCGAAACGTCTTTTGCAGGTTCAAAGCAAGGCGCCTTTACTGCAATCGACTTATTCTTTAGTCCGCTTAGGCGAGCACTGGGCTGCGGCTAAGCCTCCGAGTGGAAGCCCGGCTTACCACTCGGTAGGATTT
>NC_041391.1:230297769-230352478 GCF_002162155.2 Triticum dicoccoides
CGAGCACAGGGCTGCAGCTAAGCCCCCGAGTGAGAGGTTTGCTCTTCACTCGGTAGGATTTTTATAACTTAGGCGAGTGCTTGGACTGCAGCTAAGCCCCCGAGTGGAAGGCTGGCTTACCACTCGGTAGGATTTTTATAACTTAGGCGAGCACAGGGCTGCAGCTAAGCCCCCGAGTGAGAGGATTGCTCTTCACTCGGTAGGATTTTTATAACTTAGGCGAGCACAGGGCTGCAGCTAAGCCCCCGAGTGAAAGTCTGGCTTACCACTCGGTAGGATTTTGATAACTTAGGCGAAACGGATTCGCAGCTAAGCCTCCGAGTGAGAGTCTGGCTCACCACTCGGTAGGATTTTTACAAACTTAGGCGAAACGGATTCGCGGCTAAGTCACCCACTGAGGGGGGAATTTTATTTGGACAAAAATAAAAAGTGACAGAAATTATGGAGGAACTATGACACTATTATTTTGAGGTCCATGAACTACAGAAGTACTTTATTGCAACTCATCCGAGTGATAAAACTTAAGTGTAAAATGGGCGGAGTAGCTCCGCGTTCCAAGCTCGGGGCTCGTCGATATTATGCTCGACGTTGTAAAGACGGTACGCCCCGTTGTGGAGAACCTTGGTGACGATGAAGGGGCCTTCCCAAGAAGGAGCAAGCTTGTGTGGTTTGTGCTGATCCACTCGGAGAACTAAATCCCCTTCCTGGAAGGCTCGACCTCTCACATTTCTGGCGTGGAAACGACGCAAATCTTGTTGGTAGATGGTCGACCGGATCAGAGCCATCTCCCTTTCTTCCTCTAAAAGGTCGACTGCGTCCTGCCGCGCTTGTTCAGCCTCTGCTTCGTTGTAGATTTCAACTCGAGGAGCATTGTGGAGAAGATCACTCGGCAAGACTGCTTCAGCTCCGTAGACCAAGAAGAATGGAGTTCTTCCGGTCGACCGATTAGGTGTGGTCCGCAGCCCCCAAAGCACTGAGGGAAGTTCGTCTACCCAAGCTCCAGCCGCGTGTTTGAGATCACGCATCAGTCGAGGCTTCAATCCCTTAAGAATCAGTCCATTAGCTCGCTCTGCTTGTCCATTCGACTGCGGATGGGCGACTGAAGCGTAGTCGACCCGTGTGCCTTGGGAGTTGCAGAAATCTCTGAATTCCTCTGAGTCAAAGTTCGACCCATTATCCGTAATGATGTTGTGTGGGACACCATATCTGAATATTAGTTCCCTGATGAAGCTAACAGCAGTACCGGTGTCAAGGCTCTTGATTGGTTTAGCCTCGATCCACTTGGTGAACTTGTTGACTGCCACCAGTACATGCGTGAAGCCACTTCGTCCTGTTCTCAAAGGACCGACCATGTCCAGTCCCCATACTGCGAAAGGCCAGACGAGTGGGATGGTCTTCAGGGCCGACGCAGGTTTGTGCGACATATTCGAGTAGAACTGACATCCCTCGCACTTATCCACTATATCGTTTGCCATCTCATTCGCCTTTGGCCAGTAAAATCCGGCTCGGTATGCTTTGGCCACGATGGTCCGAGAGGACGCATGATGACCACAGGTCCCCGAGTGAATATCATTGAGGATGAGTCGACCTTCTTCTGGTGTTATGCACTTCTGACCAACTCCAGTCGCGCTTTCTCTGTATAATTGTCCTTTGATTACGGTAAAGGCCTTAGATCGACGGACGATCTGTCGAGCCTCTTCCTCATCCTCCGGAAGCTCTTTTCTCAGGATATATGCGACATACGGAACTGTCCAGTCGGGAATGACCACCAAAACCTCCATGATCAAGTCGACCACTGCTGGGACTTCAACTTCAGTCGGATCTGTGGCACTCTTGGGTTGTGGAGTTTCTTCAGTGAAAGGATCTTCTTTGACTGACGGAGTGTGTATATGCTCCAAGAACACACCACTCGGAATGGCTTCTCTCTTGGAACCTATCTTTGCTAGATCATCAGCTGCTTGATTTTTCAGTCGGGGTATATGATGGAGCTCCAACCCCTCGAACTTCTTTTCCAGCTTCCTCACTGCACTGCAGTATCCAGTCATGGCTGGGCTTCTCACGTCCCACTCTTTCATCACCTGATTGACCACTAAATCCGAGTCGCCATAGACCATCAGGCGACGGACGCCGAGTGAAATGGCCATGCGCAACCCATATAAGAGGGCCTCATATTCTGCCTCATTGTTGGAGGAATCAAAGTGAATCTGGAGCACATATCTGAGCTTATCTCCTCTGGGGGAAACCAGGACAACCCCAGCACCGGAACCATTCAACATCTTAGAGCCATCAAAAAACATGGTCCAATGCTCCGAGTGAACTTCAGTCGGCTGTTGTTGTTCAATCCACTCGGCGAGGAAATCTGCTATTGCCTGGGACTTAATGGCTTTCTTTGCCTCAAACTTGATATCAAGGGGAAGAAGTTCAATCGCCCATTTGGCCACTCGACCAGTTGCATCTCTGTTGTGCAAAATCTCTGATAGTGGAGCGTCGCTGACGACTGTGATGGAATGATCAGAGAAATAATGAGCAACCTTCTTTGTGGTCATGTATATTCCATACACAAGCTTCTGATAATGAGGATATCTCTGCTTGGATGGAGTCAAGACTTCAGACAAATAATACACTGGGCGCTGAACTTTGAGAGCTTTTCCTTCTTCTTCCCGCTCGACCGTTAGCACAGTACTGACGACTTGTCCTGTGGCTGCGATATAGAGCAACAGAGGCTCTTTGCTGATTGGAGCAGCAAGCACCGGCTGGGTGGAGAGCAGAGTTTTTAGCTCGGCAAACGCTGCATCAGCTTCTGGAGTCCACTCGAACTTGTCTGTCTTCTTCATCAGTCGGTAAAGAGGCAATGCCTTTTCACCGAGTTGTGAGATGAATCGACTTAATGCGGCCAAGCATCCAGTAAGCTTCTGGACATCGTGCACTCGCACAGGGCGTTTCATTCGGAGAATAGTGCCAATCTTCTCTGGGTTAGCGTCGATTCCCCGTTCGGAAACGAGAAAACCGAGTAACTTGCCACCAGGAACTCCAAATGTGCACTTTGATGGATTGAGCTTGATATCATATCTTCTGAGGTTGGCAAATGTTTCGGCGAGATCAGCGAGCAGGTCGGAACCTTTTCGTGACTTGACAACGATATCATCCATATATGCTTCCACATTCCGACTGATTTGAGTGAGTAGACACTTCTGAATCATTCGCATAAATGTGGCTCCGGCATTCTTGAGGCCGAATGGCATGGTGATATAGCAGAAGCACCCGAATGGAGTGATGAAAGCTGTTTTTACCTCGTCGGGTTCGTACAGACGGATCTGGTGGTACCCGGAGTAGGCATCTAAAAAAGATAGCCTCTCGCATCCCGCGGTCGAGTCAACAATTTGATCTATGCGAGGGCGAGGAAAATGATCTTTCGGGCAGGCCCGGTTGATGTGCTCGAAATCAATGCACATTCGGAGCGACTTGTCCTTCTTAGGAACCATGACGACATTAGCGAGCCACTCGGAGTGGTATATCTCTCGGATAAATCCTGCCGCCAACAGTCGAGCCACTTCTTCACCAATGGCCTTTCTCTTCTGGACGGCGGACCACCGAAGATGCTCTTTGACTGGTTTTGCAGATGAGTCGACTCTTAGGCGATGCTCAGCCAGTCCCCTGGGAACACCTGGCATGTCAGCGGGCTTCCATGCAAAAATGTCCCAGTTCTCACGGAGGAACTGGATGAGCGCTTCTTCCTATTTTGGGTCGAGTGATGTGGAGATGCGGGTCGGAGCTGCTTCGGGGTCGGTCGGGTGAATGTGAACAGGCTTCGTCTCACCGGACGACTGGAATGCAGACTCCGTGGCGGGTTTCTTCGATCGCAGCAAGTCACTCGGATCTGCGTTTTGCTTGTATTCTTCGAACTCGACCGCTGTCACCTGGGAATCGGCAATCTTGGAGCCCTTCTGAAAGCACTGTTCTGCCTTTTTCCGATCACCGGTGACAGTGATCACTCCTTTGGGGCCGGGCATCTTCAATTTGAGGTACACGTAGCATGGTCGAGCCATGAACCGTGCGTAAGCTGGTCTCCCCAAAATGGCATGATATGCACTCTGAAAATCCACGACCTCAAACGTCAACTTTTCTTTGCGAAAATGTTTCGAATCACCAAACACCACATCCAAAGCTATTTGGCCGAGTGACTCGGCCTTCTTCCCTAGTATAACTCCATGAAAGCTCATGTTACTAGTGCTCAGTCGGGACATCGGAATGCCCATTCCTTTCAGTGTGTCTGCATACAACAAGTTCAGCCCACTTCCACCATCCATCAGCACCTTTGTCAGTCGAGTGCCTTCGACAACTGGATCGACCACCAAAGCTTGCCTCCCAGGGGTGGCAATATGAGTCGGGTGATCAGATTGGTCGAATGTGATAGGTGTTTGAGACCACTTTAGATAATTTGCTTTTGCTGGGGCAACCATGTTCACCTCTCGGTTAATGACTTTCAGTCGACTCCTGCTCTCCACATCTGCAAAGATCATCAGAGTGGAGTTGATATGTGGATATCCTTCCTCACTGTCCTCCTTGTCTTCGGCCTTGTCTGACTCCTTCTCCTTGTCCTTAGACTGTTTTCCCTGAAACTGCTGGATCAGGAGTCGACATTGGCGAGTGGTGTGCTTCGGGTAGATGATATTCCCCTCTTCGTCTTTCTTCGTGTGAATGTGACATGGCATATCCATCACGTCGTTCCCTTCTTTATCCTTTACCTTCTTGGGGTTCCAGGATCCTTTTGGTTTCCCCTTAAACTTTCCCTGAGTCAAGGCCAGAGCCTCTCCAGGAGCTGCCGGTTCAGCCTTCCGCTTCTGTTTCCGACTGGTGTTTCCTTTTTTCGACTGACTCGGCTTGTGCTTGCCGCTTCGGAGTCGGTCTTCTTCTTCGCAGTTGGCGTACTTGGTAGCAATCTCCATCATCCGACTCAAGGTCATGTCACCGGTTCGACCAAACTTCAAACTCAGTTCTCTATTCTTGACGCCATCTTTGAAGGCGCAGACTGCCTGATGATCAGACACATTCTCTACAGTGTGGTGCAAAGTGATCCACCTTTGAATATACTCTCTGAGAGTCTCATTAGCCTTCTGCACGCAGACTTGCAACTCTGTCAATCCAGCTGGTCGCTTGCAAGTCCCTTCAAATGTTCTGATGAACACTCGGGACAGATCTTCCCAAGCGTAAATGCTGCTAGGAGGTAATTGAGTCAACCACGCCCTGGCAGAACCTTCCAGCATGAGGGGCAAATGCTTCATGGCCACCTCGTCGTTCCCACCACCAATCTGAACTGCCACTCGGTAGTCTTCAAGCCAAGTTTCAGGCTTAGACTCACCAGTGAACTTGTTGACTCCTGTTGCTAACCTGAAATTGGGAGGGATAACTGCGGCTCTGATAGCTCTGCTGAAACATTCAGGACCAGAAACATGCACTCGACTGCTTGTGGGCGCATCTCTGTCGAGTCCGCCCCGATGGGCTCTGTTCCGGTCGACCAAACCTTGCACGATAATGGATCACGCGTCGAAGCCTGGTTCTCTGGGGTCGACTGGAACCCTTCGCCCTGTACTGTACTGACGCCTGTCATCTGGCTGCCGAGGAACGTAAGACCCACCCCTCGGAGGGGAATTGGGCACTCGACGCCTATCATCTCGGTCGAGTCTGTCGCCATATTGATCTCGCCGATTCTCGCGCCCTTCACGCCGCGGAGGCGATCTGGGGCTGTGAGCCGACTGAACCGTATTCACAGTGACGGATCGACTGTGAATCCTGTTGCGCGACTGAGACACGGCTGAATTCTGATCTCCTGCTGCCCGGAGCAGATCCCTGATCTGCAGCAAACCTCTGCCAGCTTCCGACTGCGAAGGCTGGATGGACTCTGCTATACGGGTCGCAGCTGCTAAATTCTGAATTGGGGTTCGATATACCTGAGTCGGCGGGAAGAGTTGACGTCGACTGGTGTCGGGAACTCGTTGCCGCGCGCGCTCGTCGAGTGCTCGCTGAAGATTCTCCAGTCGAGTGCGCTCGGCCAAATTGGCCAGACGCGCCTCCTCCAAGGCATGAGCCTCGGGGGTTTCTCCTGCGATGGGAATACGCAGGGCATCCACGTTCCTGCGGCGAAGTTCCTCTCTTTGCAGAGAGTCGAGTGGCTCGGGCTGGTACTCTTCGTGGCGTCATGCGGGGTCGCCTCCGTCACCTGCTCCCTCATCACGGGCGAAGCCAGGGGGACTGCGGGGCCCGTCGACCATCAAGATTTCCGCCGCTGGATCACTGCTACCGCACTCGGATGCAGTCTCTACGGAGCCAGTCGACAGATCGAACAAGCCGTAGAGAGATTCGTCGGGCTCGATTGCCGCAACTTGGGTGGTGGCCGATTGGCGAGCCACCGCGTGCCTCACCCATCGCTGAAGCCTCGACCGCCCCAGCGCTTGCGCTGACGGGAGACCGGGAGGGTGGACGATGGAGGAGCCGACCGATACTGGGTCGACGGTTGCCGCAGCAGAACGCCGCGGACACATGCGCGAAAATGCGTCGCACCGCGGACGGGGAGCGCATCTACGTCGAGTGGAGCCTCCTGGAGCCACGCGGAGTCGTCGGCGATGAAGGTGAGAGTGCCGAGACGGATCTCTTGACCCCCGACCAAAACTCCAGCAGACACCATGATGAAAGTACTCGGAAGAATCGCAACTTCTCCACAAAATCGCTAAAACACCTGCCCCACGGTGGGCGCCAACTGTCGTGGTTCTAAGCCTGACAGTAGAGTGGGGGTAGGTTTGGAGAGGCAAGGTCCTAGCTATGGAGAGGTTGTAAACACAAGGGATGTACGAGTTCAGGCCCTTCTCGGAAGAAGTAACAACCCTACGTCTCGGAGCCCGGAGGCGGTCGAGTGGATTATGAGTATATGAGTTACAAGGTGCCGAACCCCTCTGCCTGTGGAGGGGGGTGGCTTATATAGAGTGCGCCAGGACCCCAGCCAGCCCACGTAGGAGAGGGTTTAAGGTGAGTTAAGTCTGGGGCGTTACTGGTAACGCCCCACATAAAGTGTCTTTACTATCATAAAGGCTACTTAATTACAGGCCGTTGCAGAGCAGAGTGCCTCTTGACCTCCTGGTGGTCGAGTGAGTCTTCGTGGTCGAGTCCTTCAGGCCAGTCGAGTGAGTCCTCGTTGGTCGACTGGAAGGCGACCTCTTCTAAGGACGTCCTTGGGTAAGTCACTTGGATCAGGTCCATGACCCTACCCTAGGTACATAACCCCATCAGTGGTCGGGTCTGCGGCGATAGACCATCTGACCTCGGATCAGCGGTGGCGGCATGAAGGGCCTGGTGGTTGGGTCGGCACCATGCGTGTTGTGCCCTCCGGACAGATCTGATCTGGCCGGTGAGGCCTGCTCGATGTGCGGCGGCTCAGATCGGCGGCGACCCGCGCACACGATGCTTGATGGAGGTTCTTCGAGCGGATTCGGGTGAAAACCTCGTGCTCGGCTTGATGCTAAGACCGGCGTTGGCGGCACCCTTTTGTGTCATTACCTTTTTGAAGGCATCGCCGTGGAGAAGCTCCAAACCTCTATCCGCTACCTCCAGGGAAACCCTAGATCAGTAGATCGGATGACGACAGCGTGTTGGTGTCGTTTCCTCTTTGGGGGCGTCATTCTTGGAGGCGTACACGGGATCGAGGGACCAGCGGGCGGTTTTTTGGTGGAGCGGTGCTTCATCCTACACATTGATGACGGCGGATCTCGGCGGCGTGGTGCAGTGGAGACTCGGCGCCTGATGTGCGGTGATGAACTCACGCAGGAGGAGGCAGTTGTCTGGCGTCATGGTGGTGTTGGGGAACGTAGCAGAAATTCAAAATTTTCTACGCATCACCAAGATCAATCTACGGAGATACTAGCAACGAGAGAGAGGGGAGTGCATCTGCATACCCTTGAAGATCGCGATGCGGAAGCGTTACAAGAACGCGGATGAAGGAGTCGTACTCGTAGCGATTCAGATCGCGGTTGATTCCAATCTAAGCGCCGAACAACGGCGCATCCGCGTTCAACACACGTACAGCCCGATGACGTCTCCCGTGCCTTGATCCAGCAAGGGGAGAGGGAGAGGTAGGGGAAGACTCCGTCCAGCAGCAGCACGACGGCGTGGTGGTGGTGGAGGAGCATGGCACTCCAGCAGGGCTTCGCCAAGCACCGCAAGTGTGACGCCCCCGATTCAATCGTACACTAATCATACACGCAAATGTGTACGATCAAGATCAGGGACTCACGGAAAGATATCACAACACAACTCTAGACACAAATAAAATAATACAAGTTTTATGTTACAAGTCAGGGGCCTCGAGGGCTCGAATACACAGCTCGATACACAAGAGTCGGCGGAAGCAGCAATATCTGAATACAGATATAAGTTAAACAAGATGCCTTAAGAAGGCTAGCACAAACATCGACGATCGAAGAGGCAAGGCCTCCTGCCTGGGACCTCCTAACTACTCCTGGACGTCGACGGTCTTCACGTAGGAGCATCCATCGGTGGTGGCATCTGGCTCCAAGGATCCACCATCTGGTTGCATCAATCGAAAAGAAGAAAGAAGGGGGAAAAGGGGTAGCAAAGCAACCGTGAGTACTCATCCAAAGTACTCGCAAGAATCAGATCTATACTAAGTATGCATTGGTATCAAATGGAAGGTTGTATCTGTGGACTGAACTGCAGAATGCCAGAATAGAGGGGGAAGGCCTAGCCTATCGAAGATTAGCATCTTCACGCAGCTCCGAGCATCTTGCAGCATGTAGAAGAGTAAAGAATAGCAGTTTAATATTTAACAAACATGTTGTAACATTAATGCCCAGAGATCCTTCCTCGACTCCTTGCGAGAAAGCAATCCCGGAGCCACATATCTCAAGTATCCATTTGTAGTAGTATAAGATCAAGATATAAGTCTGAACGTCCATTACCGTGGACACGGTATTCGAATATATAACTTCCCTGCAGGGGTGCACCACGTTACCCAACACGCTCGATCACTCTGGCCGGACACACCTTTCTGGGGTCAATGCCCGCCCTCGGAAGATCAACACGTCGCAGCCCGACCTAGGCTCAGCAGAGAGGTCCCCGCCGGTCTACATCCTAAGCACTACGGGGTCTTGGGCCCATCGCCCGCAGCACTCCGGGTCGTTGCGAGCAGGGTGGATACCAGCACTGCCTCGGATGGCCAGCAGGATCTGATCGTGCCGCACTGCTGAACTGGACGTCTGACAAAGCTTCGGCTGATACTGCGACGTCGAGGCCCATATCTATTCTCGTGTGGTGGTTAGTGTGTAAAGGCCAGAGGCCAACTCAAAACAAATACCCAAACCATAGTGTATTATTAGCTTGCGGAGACGAGCAAAGACTCACGATCGAAAGTGACCCCGTCGCCCCGTCTCGTGGACTTACGACAAGGACTCAAAATGCCCGGTCGTGCCACGTCATTATCTTGCGGGTGCTCTCCGGGCCCGCCCGACTTTCACCAAGGTCTCAAGTAAAGTCATTGTAACCGTGTGTCCAAACATCAAGGGGAAAACCCGAGGAATCACCCCCGGTGGATTCCACTCAATGTAATCATCAAGGTGAACGTAAGAGGGACCACCCCCGAGGTTCACACTTGAGGTGTTGAACGACAGAGCCGTATCGGGAATGGTGAAAGAGGAAATCACCCTCGATGACCACGACCGAATAGCTACACTACAGAATTATCATCAGGAGTGCGTTACGAGGGATCACCCTTGGCACTCAATAGTAGCTCTGCAGAGTCGAGCAACTAAAGGGGCTTGATGTGATGTGAGGTGTCAGGCTCTGGTCGTCGATCACGTTGATCGGGTCGTCGATGATGAAGCAGGGGCAACAAGGACAGGTGGGGGTCACTGGTGGATCACTAGCCAACCTATACTAAGCAGTTTAGAATAAGCAGGTAGGTAACAATAAGCAGGTACAAAAGCAGGCTATGCATCAGAATAGGAGCAATCAAATACAGTAGCAAAATCTAATGCAAGCATGAGAGTATAAAATGGGCGATATCGGGATGATCAAAGGGGGGGCTTGCCTGGTTGCTCAGACAAGGAGGGTCGTCGTCGACGTAGTCGATCACAGCGGCATCGACAGCCGCCACGGGGTCTACCGAAGAGAAGAGGGGGGAGAAAACAATAAATACATAGCAAGCAAGAGCATATCAGGATAACACGCAGAGCTAGACGTGTTCTAACGCGGCGCTAGGCGATACTGGCGAAGGGGGAAACATCCGGGAAAGTTTCCCCGGTTCCGGACGTCTGTCAGACAGATGAACCGGAGGGGAAAGGTTGCATGTTCGCTATGCTAGGGATGTTTGGCAGATGAACGGAGGGCGTATTCGAATTCGTCTCATCGTTCTGAGCAACTTTGATGTACAAAGTTTTTCAATCCGAGTTACGGTTAATTTACTATGATTTTTCAAAGTTTAAACAATAATCTGAAATTATTATTAATTCGAAATAAAAGAGAAATTGTTAGGTGCACCCGGTGCAGTGCACCCAACAGTGCACAAGAGGATGACAATGGGTCCAAGGGGTCCCAGTTGACCAGTCAACGCTGACTGGTCAACAGGGGTTGGGGCCCCCTGTCATACCACATCAGTTAATTAGCATTTTTAATTAAACTTAATTAGTTATTAAAACAGGATTAACTAAGGGTCCCGATAACTGCCACACGTGTGGGCGTTAAGGGATCTGCCCACACGTTCTGTGTGGTGCCTAAGAGGACCGGCCCACACGCTTGTGTGTGGGCAAAACAACTAGCGCCCACACGCCTTTTTTTCCTCCTAGTCCCTCTTATACGCGTGTGTGTGGGCGAAATAGATAACGCCCACACGCCCGGTACGTCAGGCCTCGTACCTCGTGGTCCCGCACGCCCCACGTGACACTTTACCGCGCGCACGCAGTTGCCATGGGCCGGACCCTCGTCTATGTTCGTTTAAGTGCAGTTGCCATGTCGCTGAACTACAGTTGCCATGTCGGACAACTATAATTGCCATGTCTGCTCAACTGCAGTTGCCATCTCAGGTCAAAGTTCCAGATTGCCATTTTTTAGACAACTACAGCCGTTGCCATGTCTGGTCTGGTCTACTGCAGTTGCCATGATTTCAAAACTTTAGGAGTTGCCACCTACTAACACTAGGCAGTTGCCATCTCAGGTCAAAGTTCCAGATTGCCATTTTTTGAACAACTACAGTTGTTGCCATGTGTGGTCTGGTCTACTGCAGTTGCCATGATTTTAAAATTTTAAGAGTTGTCACCTACTAACACTAGGCAGTTGCCATGTAGCAGTGAAAAAATGGCATGGCAAAAAAACATGTTTGGGTAAAAGAGAGAGTTGCCATATGCTCACAAGCACGTTAGGGCAGTTGCCATGTAAAAAAAAGAGTTGTCATCTGCTTACGTGCACGCTAGGGCAGTTTGCCATGTACCATGCAAAACATATGGCAACTGATATGTTCGGGTAAAAAAAGAGCGAGTTGCCATCTGCTTGCAATCACACTAAGGCAGTTGCCATGTACACTGCAAAACGCATGGCAACTGGCAGCTTGGATGTGGGAGAGGAGGCGGGCGTGTGGGCGAGATGGCAAACGCCCACACACCAGCCCTTGTGCGTGACTGAAAACTGATGTGTGCGTGAACTGCTAAACGCCCACACACCGACTCCTCCGTATGGTAAAACGGATGTGTGGGCGAACTATGTCACACACCACATACACGCCTTGTCCTACGTGGCACAGAAACTCAGCCAGATTGTGCCAAGATTCGTGCATATAGTACTGGACGGTGATGGATGCATGTGGTCGAGATGGTCAACGCCCACACGTGTGGGCGTTAACATTTCCGTTAACTAATTTAATTAGCTAATTATATTATTTATTTATTATTATTATTTTAAAATCCTTCCTTTTTTTTACAGGAGAAGGGGCAGGGGGCCCCACTGGGCTGTGACCCGGGAGGGTTAGCGAGCGCGGCTAAACGGGCGCCGACGGGGCCCCAGGCGCGCGTGCGGGTGTTGCCGGGGCGCTGGTTGAGCCCGGCGAGGCAAACCGCAGGGGGAGCGGCGCGGCCAGGCATGGCCACGGGCGCGGCCCCAGCGCAGGACGGCGGGGCAGCGGGCGCGCAGCAGCGACAGTCGGCGGGCGGAGTCGGGGCGAGAGGCGGCGAAACGGCGACAGCAGCGGCTGGGCGCACGGGTGCGGCCACACGCAGGCTGGCGCACGCGGGACGAGGCCTAGCCCGGCCAGGGAGTGCGGTGAGCGCAGCTCCGGGCAAGACGACGGGTGGCGGCTACGGCGTCAAATCGAAAAGGGGGGAGGGGGATCGTTGCGGTTGCTCACATGGAGCGTAGGGGCGAGCTCGGAGCGTGTCGGGGAAGTGCTCGGGGAGGCCGGCGGTGCCATGACGGCGAGCAGCGGGTGGAGACAAGGCGGAGGACGAGAGGCTCGGGCGCCGCGGCTGTGCCAAGGCGTTGGCGTGCGCCTGCATCATGGAAGGGCGGCGGTGTTGAAGGAGCGCGAGCGGAATGGAGGTCCGGCGTCGAGGACGGGCGCTCGCGCCAGGGAGCCCGCCATCCGGAGCGGCGGGATGGCGCGGTCGGGGGGATCGCCCCTCGATCCAGAAACGGTGCGGGGAGTGGGAGGAGGAGTGCGGAGTGGGGAACGAGGGGGAGTTGGGGATCGGGACGGGAGGAGCTAGGGTTAGTAGCGGTGGTGTTGGGCTGGGCCGAGGCCCAAAGGACAGGGGGGGTTGTCGGCCCTTTTGCTAGTAGACCAAAATGTATAGGTTCGTTAAAAAAAAAAACTGCTAGCGTTCTTATTTAGATTAGATAGCAATTGATTTTCGTCGAAGCTCAAACTTTGCACAAAAATGACATGCAATAAGCTAGGGTTGCACAAAAGTTTTTGAGGCATTTGCAAAGGTTGAGAAGGTTTGCTTTAATTGAAAAGGCCAATTTAGATGCCTTTGGACCACTTATTGAATTCCTAGGAATTTATTTGTGAGTCAAATCGAGTTGGTTTCAACTTGACAAAGGTCAGGGGAATTTATAGAATAACGCGAACATTTTAGTTTGAACATTTGAAAACTTTTGCCGCTTGACTTGATTTTGAATTTTGAATTCAAATTGGATTGAATCAACGCGAGTTTATCAACAGTAATCATGGTGACATGGCAATATTAGTGGAGGGTTACTGTAGCTTAAATATCCGGGCGTCACAGCAAGAGACGAGGAGGGAGAGAGGTAGGGCTGCGCCTAAAGAGAATAACTCATGTGTTGGGCAGCCCCTAGACCTGAACTATATATAGGGGAAGGGGAGGGGGCTGTG
The DNA here is from genome assembly GCF_002162155.2 of Triticum dicoccoides. Classification (NCBI taxonomy): domain Eukaryota; kingdom Viridiplantae; phylum Streptophyta; class Magnoliopsida; order Poales; family Poaceae; genus Triticum; species Triticum dicoccoides. Next base: position 230,311,154 of record NC_041391.1, read on the forward strand.
CCCCCTCTAGGGTTCCCACCCCAAGGGGTGCGGCAGCCCCAGATCCCATCTAGGGTGGCGGCCAAAAGGGGAGAGGGGGAGGCGCACCTGGGGTGGGCCTTAGGGCCCATCTGCCCTAGGGTTTTGCCCCCCTCTTCTCTTGAGGCGCCTTGGGCCTTGGTGGGAGGCGCCCCAGCCCACCTAGGGGCTGGTCCCCTCCCACACATGGCCCATGCAGCCCTCTGGGGCCTGTGGCCCCACCTGGTGGACCCCCGGGACCCTTCCGGTGGTCCCGGTACATTACCGATAGCACCCGAAACTTTTCCGGTGACCAAAACAGGACTTTCCATATATAAATCTTTACCTCCGGAACTCCTCGTGACGTCCGGGATCTCATCCGGGACTCCGAACAACATTCGGTAACCACGTACTATATTCCCTTGTAACCCTAACGTCATCGAACCTTAAGTGTGTAGACCCTACGGGTTCGGGAACCATGTAGACATGACCGAGACAACTCTCCGGCCAATAACCAACAGTGGGATCTGGATACCCATGTTGGCTCCCACATGTTCCACGATGATCTCATCGGATGAACCACGATGTCAAGGATTCAATCAATCCCGTATACGATTCCCTTTGTCTACCGGTATAGTACTTGCCCGAGGTTCGATCGTCGGTATCCCGATACCTTGTTCAATCTCGTTACCGGCAAGTCTCTTTACTCGTTCCGTAACACATCATCCTGTGATCAACTACTTTGATCACATTGTGCACATTATGATGATGTCCTACCGAGTGGGCCCAGAGATACCTCTCCGTCACACGGAGTGACAAATCCCAGTCTCGATTCGTGCCAACCCAACAGACACTTTCAGAGATACCTGTAGCGCACCTTTATAGCCACCTAGTTACGTTGTGATGTTTGGTACACCCAAAGCACTCCTACGGCATCCGGGAGTTGCACGATCTCATGGTCTAAGGAAATGATACTTGACATTGGAAAAGCTCTAGCAAACGAACTACACGATCTTGTGCTATGCTTAGGATTGGGTCTTGTCCATCACATCATTCTCCCAATGATGTGATCCCGTTATCAATGACATCCAATGTCCATGGTCAGGAAACCGTGACCATCTATTGATAAACGAGCTAGTCAACTAGAGGCTTACTAGGGACATGGTGTTGTCTATGTATCCACACATGTATCTGAGTTTCCTATCAATACAATTCTAGCATGGATAATAAACAATTATCATGAACAAGGAAATATAATAATAACCATTTTATTATTGCCTCTAGGGCATATTTCCAACAGTCTCCCACTTGCACTAGAGTCAATAATCTAGTTCACATCATTATGTGATTGCATTGAATCCAACACCCATGGTGTTTGATCATATCTCGCTTGTGAGAGAGGTTTATTAGTCAACGGGTCTGGACCTTTCAGATCCGTGTGTGCTTTACAAATATCTATGTCATCTCCTAGATGCAGCTACCATGCTCTATTTGGAGCTATTCCAAATAACTATTCTACTATATGATTCCGGTTTACTTCTCAGTATAATCCGGATTAGTGTCAAAGTTCGCATCGTTGTAACCCTTTACGATGAACTCTTTTACCACCTCCATAATCGAGAAAATTCCTTAGTCCACTAGTTACTAAGGATATGTTTGACCGCTGTCTTGTTATCCATTCCTGGATCATTCTTGTACCCCTTGACTGACTCATGGCAAGGCACACTTCAGGTGCGGTACACAACATGGCATACTATAGAGCCTATGTCTGAAACATAGGGGACGACCTTCGTCCATTCTCTCTCTTCTGCCATGGTCAGGTCTTGAGTCTTACTCAATACTCACACCTTATAACACAGCCAAGAACTCCTTCTTTGCCGATCTATTTTGAACTCCTTCAAAAACTTGTCACGGTGCATACTCTTTTGAAAGTACTATCAAGCGATTTTGATCTATCCTTATAGATCTTGATGCTTAATGTTCAAGTAGCTTAATCCAGGTTTTTTCCATTGAAAACACTTTCAAATAACCCTATATGCTTTCCAGAAATTCTACATCATTTCTGATCAACAATATGTCAACAACATATACTCATCAGAAATGCTATAGTGCTCCCACTCACTTCTTTGGAAATACAAGTTTCTCATAAACTTTGTATAAACCCAAAGTCTTTGATCATCTCATCAAAGCGTATATTCCATCTCCGAGATGCTTACTCTAGTCCTTAGAAGGACTACTGGAGCTTTGCATACTTGTTAGCATCTTTTAGGATTGACAAAAACCTTCTGGTTGTATCATATGCAACCTTTCCTCAAGAAAATTGTCGAGCAAACAATGTTTTGGCATCCTATCTGCAAGATTTCATAAATAATGCAGTAACTGCTAATACAATTCCAACAGACTCTTAGCATCGCTACGAGTGAGAAAGTCTCACCGTAGTCAACTCCTTGAACTTGTCGGAAAACATCTTAGCGACAAGTCGAGCTTTCTTAATGGTGACACTTACCATCATTGTCTGTCTTCCTTTTAAAATCCATCTGTACTCAACAATGACCATCGAGTAATTCTTCCAAAGTCTATACTTTGTTTTCATACATGGATCCTCTCTCGGATTTTATGGCCTCGAGCCATACGTCGGAATCCGGGCCCACCATCGCTTCTCCATAGCCCGTAGGTTCATTGTTGTCTAGCAACATGACCTCCAAGACAGGATTAAGTACCACTCTGAAGTAGTACGCATCCTTGTCGACCTACGAGGTTTGGTAGTGACTTGATCTGAAGTTTCATGATCATTATCATTAGCTTCCACTTCAATTGGTGTAGGCGCCATAGGAACAACTTCATGTGCCCTGCTACACACTAGTTGAAGTGATGGTTCAATAACCTCATCAAGTCTCCACCATCCTCCCACTCACTTCTTTCAAGAGAAACTTTTCCTCGAGAAAGGAACCGATTCTAGAAACAATCCCTTTTGCTTCCGGAACTGAGACAGGAGGTATACCCAACTGTTTTGGGTGTCCTATGAAGATGCATTTATCCGCTTTGGGTTCGAGCTTATCAGGCTAAAACTTTTCACATAAGCGTTGCAGCCCCAAACTTTCAAGAAACGACAGCTTAGGTTTCTCTAAACCATAGTTCATACGGTGTCATCTCAACGGAATTACGTGGTGCCCTATTTATAGTGAATGTGGTTGTCTCTAATGCCTAACCCATAAACGATAGTGGTAATTCGATAAGAGACATCATGGTATGCACCATATCCAATAGGGTGCAGTTGTGATATTCGAACACACCATCACACTATGGTGTTCCAGGCGGTATTAGTTGTGAAACAATTTCCACAATGTCTTAATTGTGTGCCAAACTCGTAACTCAGATACTCGTCTCTATGATCATATCATAGACATTTTATCCTCCTGTCACGACGATCTCCAGCTTCACTCTGAAATTACTTGAACCTTTCAATAATTCTGATTTGTGTTTCATCAAGTAAATATAATCAGTATCTACTCAAATCATCTGTGAAGTAAGAACATAACGATATCCACTGCGTGCCTCAGCACTCATTGGACTGCACACATCAAAATGTATTACTTCCAACAAGTTGCTTTCTTGTTCCATTTTACTGAAAACGAGGCTTTCAGTCATATTGCCCATGTGGTATGATTTGCATGCCTCAAGTGATTCAAAATCAAGTGAGTCCAAACGGTCCATCTGCATGGAGTTCCTTCATGCGTATATACCAATATACATGGTTCACATGTCTCAATCTTTTCAAAAACGAGTGAGTCCAAAGATCCATCAACATGGAGCTTCTTCATGCGTTTTATACCAATATGACTCAAATGGCAGCACCACAAGTAGGTGGTGATGAAGTCATGTACCTATGGTAGGGTCATGGACCTGTCCAAGGTACCCTCCCCAAGGACATCTTTAGAAGAAACTGCCTTCCAGTCGACCTGGAAGGATTCCACTCGACGGACTCGAAGACACTCGACTATGAAGACTCACTCGACCACCAGGAGTTCAAGAGCCACTCTGTAGCCAAACGGTCTGTAATTAAGTAGTATTTATGGTCATGATGACACTTTATGTAAGGTGTTACCAGTAACGCCAGGTCTTAATGTACTTTAACCCCTCCGCTACGTGGGTTGTCTGGGGTCCTGGCAAACCCTATATAAGCCACCCCCTCCACTGGCAGAAGGGTTCGCACCCCTGTAACTCATACGCATATAATCCAGTCGACCGCCTCCAGGCTCCAAGACGTAGGGCTGTTACTTCCTCCGAGAAGGGCCTGAACTCGTAAATCCCTTGCGTATACAACTACTCCATAGCTAGGATCTTGCCTCTCCATACCTACCCCCTATTCTACTGTCAGTATTAGTACCACGACAGTTGGCGCCCACCGTGGGGCAGGTGTCTTAGCGACTTATTGGAGAAGTTGCAATTGTTCCGATCGACTTCATCATGGTTTCTAGCGGAGTTCTGGTCGGAGGCCGCGAGATCCGTCTCGGCGCGCTCACGTTCATCGCCGACGACTCCGCTTGGCTCCAGGAGGCTCCACTCGACATCGACGCGCTTCCCGTCCGCGGGGCGACGCACTTTCGCGCATGTGTCCGCGGCGTCCTGTTGCGGCAACCGTCGGCTCCGTATCGGTCGACTCATGTGTTGTCCTCCCTCCCTGTCTCCCGCCAGCGCAAGCGCTCTGGTCGGTCGAGGCTTCAGCGATGGGTGAGACACGCAGTGGCTCGCCAGTCGGCCACCACCCAAGCCGCGGCGATCGAGCCCGACGAATCTCTCTACGGCCTGTTCGATCTGTCGACTGGCTCCGTAGAGACTGCATCCGAGTGCGACAGCAGTGATCCAGCGGCGGAGGTCCTGATGGTCAATGGGCCTCGTAGTCCTCCCGGCCTCCCTCGCACCGACGGAGTGGACGACGGAGGCGACCCCGCTCAGGTCCACGAGGAGTATCAACCCGAGCCACTCACTTCTCTGCAAAGGGAAGATCTTCGCCGCCGGAATATGGATGCTCTGCATACTCCCATCGTAGGAGAAACCCCTGAGGCTTGTGCCTTGGAGGATGCGCGTTTGGCCAACTTGGCTGAGCGCACTCGACTGGAGAACCTCCAGCGAGCACTCGATGAGCGCGCGCGGCAACGAGTACCAGACTCCAGTCAACGTCAACTCTTTCCGCCGACGACCCATGTCAATTCCACCCTGATGATTTTTGCTGATGCGGAGAGCAAAAGTCGATTGAAAGTTATCAACCGTTAGGTGAATATGGTTGCTCCGACGACACCCAACTATCTGAAATGGTCTCAGACCGCCATTACATTCGACCACTCTGATCATCCGACACACATAGCCACCCCTAGGAGGCAAGCTTTGGTGGTCGACCCGGTCGTCGAAGGCACTCGACTGACTAAGGTTCTGATGGATGGTGGCAGTGGGCTGAATATATTGTATGCGGAGACGCTGAAGGGAATGGGCATTCCGATGTCCAGACTCAGTTCCAGCAACATGAGTTTCCATGGAGTCATTCCCGGAAAGAAGGCTGAGTCACTCGGCCAAATAGCTCTTGATGTGGTTTTTGGCGATTCAAAGCATTTCTGCAAAGAAAAGCTAACATTTGAAGTCGTGGATTTCCAGAGTGCTTATCACGCTATTTTGGGCAGGCCAGCTTATGCACGGTTTATGGCTCGACCATGTTACGTATACCTCAAACTGAAGATGCCTGGTCCCAAGGGTGTGATCACCATCACTGGTAATCGGAAAAAGGCAGAAGAGTGCTTTCAGAAGGGCTCAAAGATTGCCGATGCTCAGATAACAGTGGTGGAGCTGCAAGAATATCAGAAAAATGCAGACCCAAGTGATTTATTGCAGGCAAAGAAGCCCGCCACTGAGTCAGCGTTCCAGTCGTCTGGTGAGACGAAGCCCGTCCATATTCACCCGACTGACCCCAGTGCTGCTCCGACTCATATTTCCACAACACTCGACTCTAAATAGGAAGAAGCGCTCATCCAGTTCCTCCATGAGAACTGGGACATCTTCGCATGGAAGCCTGCTGACATGCCGGGTGTTCCCAGGGGGCTAGCTGAGCATCGTTTACGAGTCGACCCAAAGGCAAAACCTGTCAAAGAACACCTTCGACGGTCCGCCATCCAGAAGAGAAAAGCCATTGGCGAGGAGGTGGCTCGGCTCCTGGCAGCAGAGTTTATCCGAGAGATTTACCACTCCGAGTGGCTCGCCAATGTTGTCATGGTCCCCAAGAAGGACAAATCACTTCGCATGTGCATTGATTTCAAACATATCAATCGGGCCTGCCCGAAAGATCATTTTCCTCTCCCTCGCATCAACCAAATTGTCGACTCGACTGCGGGATGTGAGAGATTGTCTTTTTTAGACGCCTATTCCGGATACCATCAGATCCATCTGTATGGACCCGATGAGATCAAAACAGCTTTCATCACTCCATTCGGGTGCTTCTGCTATGTCACTATGCCATTCGGCCTCAAGAATGCCGGAGCCACGTTCATGAGGATGATTCAGAAGTGTTTACTCACTCAAATCAGTCGGAACGTGGAAGCGTACATGGATGATATTGTGGTCAAATCACGGAAGGGTTCCGACCTGTTGACTGACCTCGCTGAAACATTTGCCAATCTCAGGAGGTATGATATCAAGCTCAATCCATCAAAGTGCACATTCGGAGTTCCTGGTGGAAAGTTACTCGGTTTTCTCGTTTCCGAACAAGGAATCGACGCTAACCCAGAAAAAGTTGGCACTATACTCCGAATGAAACGCCATGTGCGTGTGCATGATGTCCAGAAGCTTACTGGATGATTGGCCGCGTTAAGTCGATTCATCTCTCGCCTCGATGAAAAGGCATTGCCTCTTTATCGACTGATGAAGAAGTCAGACAAGTTCGAGTGGACTCCAGAAGCTGATGCAGTGTTTGCCGAGCTAAAAGCTCCGCTCTCCACCCAGCCGGTGCTTGCTGCTCCAATCAGCAAAGAGCCTCTGTTGATTTACATTGCAGCCACAGGACAAGTCGTCAGTACAGTACTTACGGTTGAGCGGGAAGAAGAAGGGAAAGCCTTCAAAGTTCAGCGCCCAGTGTATTATCTTTCCGAAGTGTTGACCCCATCGAAGCAAAGATACCCTCATTATCAAAAGCTTGTATATGGGATCTACATGACCACGAAGAAGGTTGCTCATCATTTCTCTAATCATTCCATTACAGTCGTCAGCGACGCCCCACTGTCAGAGATTCTGCACAACAGAGATGCAACCGGTCGAGTGGCGAAATGGGCGATTGAACTCCTTCCCCTTGATATCAAGTTTGAGGCAAAGAAAGCCATTAAGTCCCAAGTAGTAGCAGATTTCCTTGTCGAGTGGATTGAACAATAGCAGCCGACTCAAGTTCACTCGGAGCACTGGACCATGTTCTTCGACGGTTCTAAGATGTTAAATGGTTCCGGCGCTGGGGTGGTATTGGTTTCCCCCTGAGGAGATAAGCTCAGATATGTGCTCCAGATCCACTTTGATTCCTCCAACAATGAAGAAGAATACGGGGCACTTTTGTATGGGTTGCGCATGGCCATTTCACTCGGCGTCCGTCGCCTTATGGTTTATGGTGACTCAGATTTGGTGGTCAATCAGGTGATGAAGGAGTGGGACGTTAGAAGCTCAGCCATGACTGGATACTGCAATGCAGTGAGAAAGCTTGAAAAGAAATTTGAAGGGTTAGAGCTCCATCATATACCCCGACTGAAGAATCAAGCGGCTGATGATTTGGCGAAGATAGGTTCCAAGAGAGAAGCCATTCCCAGTGATGTGTTCTTGGAGCATATCCATACTCCATCAGTTCAAGAAGATCCTTTTACCGAAGAAGCTCCGCAGCCTAAAAGTGTCACTGATCCAACTGAAGTTGAAGTTCCAGCAGTGGTCGACCTGATCATGGAAGCATTGGTGATTACTCCCGATTGGACAGTGTCGTACATCGCGTATATCTTAAGGAAATAGCTCCCAGACGATGAAGAAGAGGCTCGACAGATCGTCCGCCGATCTAAGGCCTTTACTGTGATAAAGGGACAGTTGTACAGAGAAAGCGCGACTGGAGTTGGTCAGAAGTGTATAACGCCAGAAGAAGGTCAGATAATCCTTGACGATATCCACTCGGGGACCTGTGGCCATCATGCGTCCTCTCGGACCATTGTGGCTAAAGCATACCGAGCGGGATTTTACTGGCCAAGAGCGAATGAAATGGCAAAGGAGATAGTCGACAAGTGTGAAGGATGTCAATTTTACTCCAATATGTCACACAAGCCCGCCTCAGCCTTGAAGACCATTCCACTCATCTGGCCTTTCGCTGTATGGGGATTGGATATGGTTGGACCACTAAAAACAGGCAGAAGCGGCTTCACCCATGTGCTGGTAGCAGTCGACAAGTTCACCAAGTGGATTGAGGCTAAACCCATCAAGAATCTTGATGTCGGCACTGCTGTCAGCTTCATCAGGGAGTTGATATTCAGATATGGAGTTCCACACAGCATCATCGCTGACAATGGGTCAAACTTCGATTCCGAGGAATTCAGGGCCTTCTGCACATCTCAGGGCACACGAGTCGACTATGCTTCAGTCGCTCACCCTCAGTCGAATGGACAGGCAGAACGAGCAAATGGCTTAATTCTCAAAGGGTTGAAACCCCGATTGATGCGCGATCTCAAGCATGCAGCTGGTGCATGGGTCAAAGAACTTCCATCAGTACTTTGGGGATTAAGGACCACACCTAACCGGTCGACTGGGAGAACTCCGTTCTTCTTGGTCTACGGAGCTGAAGCAGTCTTGACGAGTGACATGCTTCACAACGCACCCCGAGTCGAACTCTACACCAAAGCTGAAGCAGAGCAAGCCTGGCAGGACGCAGTCGACCTTCTAGAAGAAGAAAGGGAGATGGCCTTGATCCGATCGACCATTTATCAGCAGGACTTGCGTCGCTTCCATGCCAAAAACGTGAAGAGTCGAGCCTTCCAGGAAGGAGATTTGGTTCTCCGAGTGGATCAGCAGAAGCCACACAAGCTTGCTCCTACTTGGGAAGGTCCCTTCATCGTCACCAAGGTTCTCCACAATGGAGCATACCGCCTTTACAATGTCGAGCACCGAGCTTGGAACGCGGAGCTGCTCCGCCCCTTTTACACTTAAGTATGAACTCAGATGAGATGTAATAAAAGTACTTCTGTAGTTCATTTTTCAAAGACAATAGTGTTATAATTTTCCCAGTAATTGTTGTTACTTTTGTTCACATAAAATTCCCCCAGTGGGTGGCTTAGCTGCGAATCCGTTTCGCCTAAGTTTGTAAAAAAAATCCTTGCCGAGTGGTGAGCCTGCCTCCCACTCGGGGGCTTAGCTGCGAATCCCTTTCGCCTAAGTTTAACAAAATCCTACCGAGTGGTGAGCCAGCCTCCCACTCGGGGGCTTAGCTGCAGTCCAAGTACTCGCCTAAGTTTAACAAAATCCTACCGAGTGGTGAGCCAGCCTCCCACTCGGGGGCTTAGCTGTAGTCCAAGTACTCGCCTAAGTTTAAACAAAATCCTGCCGAGTGGTGAGCCAGCCTCCCACTCGGGGGCTTAGCTGCAGCATAGCGCTCGCCTAAGTACAAATACAACGTGCACTCCGCAAGGAGGACGAGGCGCAGGTCGACTGCTACCCTCTCCTTCCGAGCTACGCCACAAATACAACATGCGCTCCGCAAGGAGGACGAGGCGCAGGTCGACTGCTACCCTCTCCTTCCGAGCTACGCCACAAATGCAACATGCACTCCGCAAGGAGGACGAGGCGCAGGTCGACTGCTACCCTCTCCTTCCGAGCTACACCACAAATGCAACGTGCGACCCGCAAGGAGGACGAGGTGCAGGCGACTGTTACCTTTTTCTTCAGAGGTATGCCACAAAAATCCTACCGAGTGGAGAGCAGACTTCCCACTCGGGGGCTTAGCTGCAGCCCAATGCTCGCCTAAGTTTTGAAAATCCTACCGAGTGGAGAGCAGACCTCCCACTCGGGGGCTTAGCTGCAGCCCAGTGCTCGCCTAAGTTTTTGAAAATCCTACCGAGTGGAGAGCAAACCTCCCACTCGGGGGCTTAGCTGCAGCCCAGTGCTCGCCTAAGTTTTTGAAAATCCTACCGAGTGGAGAGCAGATTCCCACTCGGGGGCTTAGCTGCAGCCCAGCGCTCGCCTAAGTTTTTGAAAATCCTACTAAGTGAAGAGCAGACCTCTCACTCGGAGGCTTAGCTGCAGCCTAGTGCTCGCCTAAGTTTCAGAAAATCCTACCGAGTGCAGAGCAGACCTCCCACTCGGGGGCTTAGCTACAGCCCAGTGCTCGCCTAAGTTTTTGAAAATCCTACCGAGTGAAGAGCAAGCTTTCCACTCGGAGGCTTAGCTGCGGCCCAGCGCCAGCCTAAGAATGATGAGGTACAAGTCGACTGCACTCTGTGCTTCATCCTTACCTGCAAAAGAGCATCTCAAACACCAGCATATAGACCGAGCGAAAGACAATGTTCATTCGGAGGCAGATGCAAACATATTCAATGTCAAATCCAAGTTCAGATAACGTCCTACGGAACCAGAAGTGCTCAGGCACTAAGCCTGTTAAAGTTTATTGGTTACAAAAACCACTCGGCATACCGAGGCAAATTTAAAGCATCAAGCATAGAAGTTTTTTACCCCTCCTATGGAGGGCTGGAAGGAGCAACAAACTCGTCCAAGTCGATTCCGTCCGCGATCCGAGTGGCAGCAGCGATGAAGGTCTCCATGAAGGATCGGCAGTCATGCTTCTTGGTATTGGCTACCTTGAGAGCCGCCAGCTTGTCCTCTCGCGTGTCCTTGAAGTGAACATGGACCAGAGATAGAGCAACATCGGCACCGCACCTGGCAGAAGACTTCTTCCATTCTTGCACTCAACTTGGAACTTCATTCAGTCGAGTCATCAAAGACTCAAGGTCATTCTGAAGTGTTTCTCCTGGCCAGAGTGCCGTGTCGATGCGCGACGTTGCAACCTTCAGTCTTGCAAGATAGTCAACCACAACAGCAACACGAGATTCGAGTCGGAGCACGTTCATGGCGGCTTCATCCTTCACAGGGGAGTTGATGGGATCTAGATTCATCTCCAGTCGACCTGTCTCCTCCTCAAAGTTCTGGCAGAACTCTGTGGACACAACCCAAAGTTAAGACAACAGTTTGGTGGTAAGACCACAATTGAAAGCCTGTCGGATACAAAGGGTTACCTTCAAGCATGAGGAATAGCTTCTTGGCGAGTCCTCCCAGATAAGCCTCCAGATCATTCTTCTTTCCTGCCAATTCATTGGCCTTGTCACTCAAGGCAATCTTGTCATTCTTCAGTTGACTGACCTCCTTGTTGGCCGCATCAAGAGCAGCTTTCAGATTGGTATTCTCCTCTTCAAGTTTGCTGATTGAAGCCAGCTTCTCTTCTGCGAGCTTGGTCTTCTCTGAAGCTGCTTTCTGCGCCTCAGCAAGGTCAAGATCCTTCTTCTTCAGAGAATCCCTCAGTTTATCTGCAAAATCACAGTGAGATCAGACTCAGGAATGGACAAGAAACAAAAGCAGTCGTCAAGGTTCTCACCAAACATACCTTTTGCCTCCTCCTTCGCCTTCGTGAAGTTCTCCTGGACAAGCTTTAGATCAAGTTCGAGCTGGATATGCTTGTTCTCCAACTCAGTATAACGAGCTGCAAGCTCGCAAGATTTCTGCGAAGGACTAATCGACAGACGTCAAAGATAGGTCACTTCCGAGTGACTAAGAAAAAAAATCGTAGTATCTCTAAGACTACAGCCGAATCTAAACATTCGACTGTAGTCTCGGGGACTACACCCAGTGGGTGCACTCAGCGTGCCCCCACTAGTTCTATCAGCTAGAGTCGATCAGTCGACCAAAAAAGGCAGAAAGGCTAACCACCAACAGTTAGCCACAGTTAAAAAAAGGGTGTTCTTCAAACCGTAGTCGACTGCCAGCAGTCGACCACGGTCTCGGGGACTACACCCAGTGGGTGTACTTAGCGTGCCCCCACCGGTTTTATGATTCCATTTGACCAGATCGAGTAAAGAAAGTAATGAGAAAAAGCTCAAGACATAAAGACTATGGTCGACTGCCAGCAGTCCACCATAGCCTTGGGGACTACACCCAGTGGGTGCACTCAGCGTGCCCCCACCAATCCAGAATTTCAAATGACACACCCAGTGGGTGTACGACAGATACTAAGATTTTTAGAAAGAAAAGTTTTTAGGTATCATATCCTAATAGAACAGGCGGTGATCGACTAACCTGAACATTGCTCTGAAGGGCTGAACTGGCGTCATAAGCCGCTTGACTGGCGTCTCGGATCGCCTTCACTTGCTCCATCATGACCCTCGCCTGGCATATGGCTTCTTTGGCAGCGCTTGCTTGGTCTTCTGGGACGTGGTGGGTGGAGAAAAGTGAAGGCTGATCAGCACTCGACGACGAAGGGCGAGCACTCGTCAGCGGCACCGCAAAGGATACGGTAGGCCGAGTGACGTTGTCCCCCTCCGCAACCAACGTCTCAGGTGCTGATACGACCTGAGTTGTCTTGCCAGCAGACGCCCTCCTATTCCTCCTCTGCCTCAGTGGTTACTCGTCATCATCATCAGGAAGATCAATGATGATATTAGATGGAGCTGCAGAAAAGAGTCAAAGTTAAAAATGAAGATCCTACCGACTGAAAACGAAACTACAAAGGTCATACCAGGGTTGGAAGTGACGGCATCCTCCATTTCTTGATCTTCAGGCCTGGTCGAGGTATCAGAAGTAGCAGCACTGCAGTTTCAGAAATCAGTCGGTCAGCTAACGAATCGACCAAGAATAAATCCATGAGAAACAAGAAGACACAAGTTACGTCATTACCCAGAAATAGTGGGAATCACCATCTTCATCTTCGGCAAGGCCTTCGTCGGCTTTGACAGCGCCACTCGAGATTGCTTTGGCGCTTTCTCAGTCGGCGCCAGAGAGATCATCCGAGGACGCTTGGTCGACTGCACAACAGGCGCGACCTCCTTGCCGCGCTTGACTGTAGGGTCATGGGCAAGCTTGGATCGTCTTTCAGAACGGGGAGGCGCGACTTCCTCCTCCTCTTCCTCCTCCTCTTCCTCATCGGAGCCAGCATCTTCATCACCCTCATCACCATCCAATTCCCACTCCTCTTGACTTTCACCTCCACTTCCTTCCTCCTCCTCGGTCTGTGCTTGCGCCCTGTTGGGCATCGAATATAACTCAGTGGTAGCCTGAAAGACAACAAACAGGACAAAAGTCAATCGACTGATCTGCAGCAAAACAGAATGAACGAAACATGATTACAGTCGGAGATAAGTGGTCATACCATGTCTGGTTCATAAGACTGGTCGAGTGGCGGGATCCTCCTGGCCCCACGAGGGTTATCTTTGTTCCCTGTGATGGCAGTCATCCACCTCTCCAGTGTGGCGTCGTCGACCTCCTCTGGGTGGACCCGAGTGGTGTCTTCGATACCAGAGTACAACCACATCGGGTGGCCTCGGTATTGGAGTGGTTGAATGCGCCGTCGAAGGAAAACCTACAGAAGATCCATGCCAGTGACCCCGTCGCGAATGAGGAGGACTACACGCTCCATCAACATTTTAACCTGAGCCTTCTCCTCCGGAAGCACCTTCAGAGAGGACGGCTTGTTCACTCGACTCATGGAGAAAGGAGGGAGCCCAGTCGACTGCCCTGGCGTCGACTGGTCTTGGCAGTAGAACTAGGTTGACTGCCACCCTCTAACTGACTCGAGAAGGGCCATGGCTGGAAAAGCACTCTTACTCCTCATCTGGACCCCAAGACCCCCGCACATCTGGATTACCTAGGTTTTCTCTTCATTCGGACTAGCCTTTTTCACCGTCTGAGAGCGACAAGTGAATATGTGTTTGAAGAGGCCCCAGTGTGGCCGACAACCCAAGAAGTTTTCGCACAAAGACACGAAAGCGGCGAGATAGGCAATGGAGTTGGGGGTGAAGTGATGAAGTTGAGCCCCAAAGAAATTCAGAAACCCCCGAAAGAAAAGATTCGGCGGCAGAGAAAACCCACGATCGATATGGGTGGCTAAGAGGACACACTCACCCTCTTGAGGTTGCGGCTGCCACTCCGTCCCCGGAAGCCTAGCTGCCCCGTGCTCGATCAGCCCTTCGTTGGCCAGGTCGTCGAGATCCTTCTTGGTGATGGTCGAGCGGATCCAATCCCCCTGGATCCAACCTTGCGGCAGGCTGGACCACGACGAAGATCCAACCCGACTGGTCACTCTCCCCTTCGCCTTCGCCGTCGCCTTCTTCGCCCGCTCCAAAGCCGCCGTCTTCTCCTTCACCATTGTTTCCGACGAGGTAGGTACGGAGCAGCGGCGCTGAACAGATAGCAAGCGCAGCAGATGAATCTGAAGACGGGGGAAGGGAAAATGAGGGAGCACTGTTCAAAAAAACCCCGCCCGACGCCTTATATGGAGTCGCTTCCGAGTGGCTGACGGGTAGGCCCGGACAATCCTGTCAAATCCTGCAACAGTCGCGCGAGCGATACATGGCGAAAAAGGCGATGCGGAGATCGAGGAGTCTCTGCCTTATCCCGCCCGAGTACCGCGGCCTTCTCCGCTTCGCGCGCTTCCCGAAATTCGGATCCCACCAAATCCGCTAACAGCAGGGCAACTTGTCAGATGGAAGATTTCTTAAGATCCATCGCCCGGAAATCTCCAAGTTCATAAAGTTCACTCGACAGATGTAAGGAATGGACCAAGGCGACTGAAAGAGAAGTTGACGCCATCACTAAAAAGTCGTTGATCCAGAATGAGACACACTCGCAGCACAAAAGACAGGTTGGAAAGATTATCAACTCCTTCCTCACTCAAACCTCGATCCATTCGGGGGCTAATGATGAAGTCATGTACCTAGGGTAGGGTCATGGACCTGTCCAAGGTACCCTCCCCAAGGACATCTTTAGAAGAAACTGCCTTCCAGTCGACCTGGAAGGATTCCACTCGACGGACTCAAAGACACTCGACTATGAAGACTCACTCGACCACCAGGAGTTCAAGAGCCACTCTGTAGCCAAACGGTCTGTAATTAAGTACTCTTTATGGTCATGATGAAACTTTATGTAAGGCGTTACAAGTAACGCCAGGTCTTAATGTACTTTAACCCCTCCGCTATGTGGGCTGCCTGGGGTCCTGGCAGACCCTATATAAGCCACCCCCCTCCACTGGCAGAAGGGTTCGCACCCCTGTAACTCATACGCATATAATCCAGTCGACCGCCTCCGGGCTCCGAGACGTAGGGCTGTTACTTCCTCCGAGAAGGGCCTGAACTTGTAAATCCCTTGCGTATACAACTACTACATAGCTAGGATCTTGCCTCTCCATACCTACCCCCTATTCTACTGTCAGTCTTAGTACCACGACAGGTGGCACTATATCATTACTATCTTATATCTTTTGGCATGAACATGTGTATCACTATGATCGAGATTCAATAAACCATTCATTTTAGGTGCAAGACCATTGAAGGTATTATTCAAATAAATAGAGTAACCATTATTCTCCTTAAATGAATAACCGTGTTGCGATAAACATAATCCAATCATGTCTATGCTCAACGCAAACACCAAATAACAATTATTTTGGTTTAACACCAATCTCGATGGTAGAGGGAGCGTGCGATGCTTGATCACATCAACCTTGGAAACACTTCCAACACATATTGTCAGCTCACCTTTAGCTAGTCTCCGTTTATTTCGTAGCTTTTATTTCGAGTTACTAACACTTAGCAACCGAACCGGTATCTAAAAGCACAAGTGCTCCCTAGGTGCTTTTGGTAATTAATGTCAACATATCTCTTGTTGGACTAACACTTTTATCTAGTATGTTTCAGATAAGTTCAACAATGGAGTGGCATGGACTAAAGGATGTGGGAACTCATTCAAGATGCTCACGACAAAGGATTGGCTCAAGCTTCAAGCTCAATACTCTTCATTTTATATTTTAGTGGTCCAAGATCACATTGAGTATACAGGAAAAGCCAATACTATCAAGGAGGGATGAGGTGTTGTTTAATGAGCCTCTTGCTTCATGTGCTTTGTGATATGCTCCAAAACCCTCAGCTACTTTCCCACTTCCACAAATGACCTAAACCCAAAGCCAAAATCGGTCACACCGATTCTTCCTATCTGGCGCCACCGATTCCAAAAGTCATAGCCACTGCCACAAACCCTAAGCAAATCGGTCTTACCGATAGGGATCTCGGTCTTACCGAGATGGGTTTGTAATCTCTCTATGTATGTCCATTATCAAAATCGGTCTCACCGAGTTTGATCAATCGGTACTACCGAGATTACAATGCAAAATCTCTGGATAACTTATTACCAAAATCGGTCCCACCGAGTTTGAGTAATCGGTCCCACCGAGTTTGCCTGACCAACTCTCTGGAAAGCTTATTACCAAAATCGGTCTCACCGAGTTTGTGTAATCGGTCTTACCGAGATTACGTTATGCCCTAACCCTAACCGAATCGGTCTCACCGAGTTGCATTTCGGTCCCACCGAAAACCGTAACGGTCACATTATTTGCTAAATCGGTCTGACCGAGTTTAACGATTCGGTCCCACCGAGTTTGGTAGATTGTGTGTAACGGTTAGATTTTGTGTGGAGGCTATATATACCCCTCCACCTCCTCTTCATTCATGGAGAGAGCCATCAGACTGAACCTACACTTCCAGTACACATTTTCTGAGAGAGAACTACCTACTCATGTGTTGAGGCCAAGATATTCCATTCCTACCATATGAATCTTGATCTCTAGCCTTCCCCAAGTTGCTTTCCACTCAAATCTTCTTTCCACCAGATCCAAAACCTATGAGAGAGAGTTGAGTGTTGGGGAGACTATCATTTGAAGCACAAGAGCAAGGAGTTCATCATCAACGCACCATTTGTTACTTCTTGGAGAGTGGTGTCTCCTAGATTGGCTAGGTGTCACTTGGGAGCCTCCGACAAAATTGTGGAGTTGAACTAAGGAGTTTGTAAGGGCAAGGAGATCGCCTACTTCGTGAAGATCTACCGCTAGTGAGGCAAGTCCTTCGTGGGTGACGGCCATGGTGGGATAGACAAGGTTGCTTCTTCGTGGACCCTTCGTGGGTGGAGCCCTCCGTGGACTCGCGCAACCGTTACCCTTCGTGGGTTGAAGTCTCCATCAACGTGGATGTACGATAGCACCACCTATCGGAACCACGCCAAAAACGTCCGTGTCTCCAATTGTGTTTGAATCCTCCAAACCCTTCCCTTTACTTTCTTGCAAGTTGCATGCTTTACTTTCCGCTGCTCATACACTCTTTGCATGCTTGCTTGATATGTATTATGAATGTTGAAATTGTGCCTAAACTCCACTTAAACTTTAAAGAATCTTAAAAATTGTAACTTTGGTACTTAGTGCCTAATCCCCCCCTCTCTAGACACCACTTCTCAAGGTCCTACAAGTGGTATCAGAGCATTGGTCTCCATTGCTTTGGTTTAATCACCATTGGAGGAAGATGGATGAGTCTACTATTGGGAGTCTTAGACATAGAGTGCCTATTCTTGATGGAGAGTATTTTCATGAGTGGAAAAATGAGATGCTTGTTATTTTCAATCAATATCATTTGAACAAGTACATTGCTAGCTCTTGTGCACCTTATGTTGATCCTATGCATCCTACCCATGATGAGTCAATTGACATGATTAGGAATCTTAGAACTGCCGAACTTATCATTAGAGGATTGTCTAGAAACTTGATTGGATGTTTGCCTACTTTTAATTGTGCCTACACCATATGGAAATTTCTTGAGGAACGATTTCTAGATTATTCCTTGAAGAATCTTGATGAAATTCTCCATAAGTCTATTGCCTTGAGTAAGATGAATACTAGTGATCCTATGTTTGGTGATCGTCTATTTGAGCTTACAAACCTTATGCGTGCCAAAGGAAATGTTGGTATTATTAGTGATATTATTTCCGAAGCTATAAAAATTCATAAGCAAGATCATTATCAAACTCACTCTAATGAATCACCCTCTCTAGGACTTGATCCACCACATGACGATGTTGAACATGGATACTATGATGAGGATGATGATAGTGACTTCGATCTTGATGATGCAATGAGACATTTCGGTCTTATGGCAAATCTTTGGGGATATATGTCAGGAGGAAAGGAATGGGTTCTTGATAGTGGATGTACCGATCACATGACCGGAGATAAAGACATGTTTCGTGAGCTTGCTGATAATGATAGTCCTCGAAAGTATGTCACTTTCGGTGACAACTCAAAGGGTAAGGTGGTTGGCCTCGGTAAGGTGGCCATATCACATGATAGCTCCATACAAAATGTCATGCTCGTTGAATCTCTTGGTTACAACTTACTTTCAGTATCTAGACTTGTTGATTTTGGTTTCAATGTTCTATTTACTGAAGTAGACTGCCAAGTGTTTCGTCGAGATAATCATAAAATGGTCTTTACCGGTGTGCGTAGAGGTGATTTATACATTGTTGATTTCACTAAAAAGGCTCAACCTAAAACTTGCTTCATTGCTAAATCCTCAAAAGGTTGGTTATGGCATAGACAATTAGGTCATGTTGGTATGCGAAACCTTGACAAGCTTATTAAAGGAAATCATATCCTTGGAGTTAACGATGTCATATTTGATAAGGATAGACTTTGCAGCGCTTGTCAGGCAGATAAACAGGTTGGAGGAAGGCATCCCGTGAAGAACATCATGACAACAAGGAGGCCACTCGAGCTACTTCACATGGATCTCTTTGGTCCCAACTCTTACAAGAGTCTCGGTGGAAATTCTTTTGGTCTAGTTATAGTTGATGATTTTTCAAGATTTACGTGGGTGTTCTTTCTCGATGATAAATCGCAGGTCCAAAAGATCTTCAAAAACTTCGCTAGGAAGGCCCAAAATCAATTTGAAGTGAAGATCAAGAAGGTTTGCAGCGACAACAGAACGGAGTTCAAGAACGCAAATGTGGACACCCTTCTTGACGAAGAAGGGATTTCACACGAGTTCTCGGCTACGTACACACCTCAACAAAACGGAGTTGTTGAGAGGAAGAACCGGACGCTCATTGAAATGGCGAGAACGATGCTTGATGAGTACAAGACACCGAAGCACTTTTGGTCAGAAGCGGTTGAGACAGCTTGTCATGCAACAAATCGCTTGTATCTTCACAAGCTACTCGGCAATACGGCATACGAGCTCCTCACCGGTAACAAACCCCAAGTTGGATACTTTCGAGTATTCGGCTCAAAGTGCTACATTCTTGATAAGCATCGTCGCTCTAAATTTGCTCCTAAATCTCATGAAGGTTTCCTACTAGGTTATGGCTCAACGTCTCGCAAGTAGAGCAATTGCCAATTGATGTAGGTGACGAAGATCCTTCGGAAGCAATTCAAGACTTGGCTATTGGCAAGGTTCGTCCAACGGAGGTGAAGGAGAGTACCTCGTCCGTCCAAGTGGAAGCTTCAACTTCACAACAAGGTGAACCAAGAGTTGATACGGAAGCATCCACAAGCGGGACACACCAAGATGAAGAAAACAAGGAAGTGCATCAAGATGAACGTCAACAGCCTCCTTCTCCACCACGACAAGAGAACGACAATGCCAACAATGAAGAAGGCCAAGAAGAAGAAGAACAAGATGAAGAAGATGTTCAACGAAGACCCAAGCAAAAGCTTTCACGAGTTCGAGCAAGAATTGCTAAAGATCATCCCGTCGAGAAAATCTACAATGACATTCAAACCGGGAGAATCACTCGCTCTAAAACTCGTTTAGCTAACTTTTGTGAAAACTATTCTTTCATCTCTAGCATTGAACCTATGAAGGTTGAAGAAGCATTGGAAGATCCGGATTGGATAAATGCTATGCATGAAGAGCTACATAACTTTGAGAGGAATCAAGTTTGGACATTGGTTGAGAAGCCCGACAACAACCACAACGTCATCGGTACCAAATGGGTGTTTCACAACAAGCAAGATGAAGATGGACAAGTAGTTCGCAACAAAGCACGTCTCGTCGCCCAAGGCTACACACAAGTCGAAGGTATGGACTATGGTGATACTTACGCCCCCGTTGCTAGACTTGAGTCCATCCGCATCTTACTTGCCTATGCTAATCATCATGACATCACCTTGTACCAAATGGACATTAAAAGTGCTTTTCTAAATGGTGAAATAGAGGAGGAAGTTTATGTTAAGCAACCTCCCGGATTTGTCAATCCTAAGAAACCCAATCATGTTTACAAACTTCACAAAGCTCTCTATGGTCTTAAACAAGCTCCTAGAGCTTGGTATAAATGCTTGACCAAGTTTCTTATAGAAAAAGGCTTTGAAATTGGGAAAATTGATTCTACTCTTTTTACTAAAAGGGTTAATGGAGAATTATTTGTGTGCCAAATTTATGTTGATGATAATATATTTGGTTCAACTAACCCTAATTTTAGTGAAAAGTTTGGGAAGCTAATGTTGGAGAAGTTTGAGATGTCTATGATGAGTGAACTCAAATTCTTTCTTGGGTTGCAAATCAAGCAAACTAAGGAAGGTACCTTTGTTTCTCAAACGAAGTACACCAAGGACTTATTCAAGAAGTTCAATATGCAAGAATGCAAAGGTATGTCTACACCCATGCCTACTAGTGGACATAATGACTTGACTAAAGATGGTAAACCGGTTGATCAAAAGGTTTATCGCTCTATGATTAGTTCATTGTTATATCTATGTGCTTCACGTCCCGATATCATGTTAAGTGTGTGCATGTGTGCATGATATCAAGCTGCCCCTAAGGAATGTCATCTTAAGGACGTGAAAAGGATAGTGAGATACTTAATCCATACACCAAACTTTGGCATTTGGTATCCTAAGAGGGCCTCTTTCGATCTTGTTGGCTATTCCGACTCGGACTATGCCGGAGACAAGGTTGATAGAAAGTCCACTTCGGGTACTTGTCAATTTCTTGGTAGATCTCTTGTGTCTTGGTCCTCCAAGAAACAAAACTCGGTATCCTTATCCACCGCCGAAGCTGAATATATTGCTGCTGGTTCATGTTGTGCTCAATTACTTTGGATGACCCAAACTCTTAAGGATTATGGGATATATGTGAGACATGTTCCATTGCTTTGTGACAATGAAAGTGCTATCAAAATTGGTCATAATCCTGTGCAACATTCTTGAACTAAGCATATTGAAGTTCGTCATCATTTTATTCGAGATCATGTTGCTAAGGGTGACATTGATCTTAAACATGTTCGCACCGAAAAGCAATTAGCGGATATATTCACTAAACCTCTTGATGAGAAAGTGTTTTGCAGACTAAGAGGAGAATTGAACATCATTGATGCTTCAAACTTGGAGTAGAAACTCCATTGGATACATGCAAGACATGAGCTTATGACTAATCCTTGATATTTCTCTTATGATGGAAATCTTATGTCTTGGATATATTTGCATCTTGCATGTTATCTAACCCATGTAGGTACTTGGTGGAATCACATTCCATGAGATTGTAATCTACTCATATCTTGAGCAATCTCTACATCACCAAGTCTCTACACTATGGTGGTTGAATACAAGGAAGCACGGAACCACTCAAACATATCCTTTGACAAATTCTATGTTGAACTTCATGATTGTCATTTTTGGATACACAAGTGCTCTTCCTTGCAAGAACTAACCCATGTAGGTAGATGGACTCAAATTCCAAGTGGTGCTCCAATTCTTGATGAGCTACATCAACCTTGCGCAACCCACACAAGTTCAACTACATGGACAACACCACCAACCAAGGTATGTCATTCCATCTTAGAGAAGCTTTACTCCAAGTCATGAGCTAAAGCAACTCGACAAGATGTGAATACATCAAGATGCTTAAACGAGAAATGGCAACCCCATTTTGAGCTTAAACGATGAGTATGACCTATGATCAAGTGATCTCACTTGACTCCTAAGTCAATATACTCTAACATAGGTGACTTTGTCGCCGACCATCTCTAGATGAAGTTCTTTTGTGTTTTTTTTCTGTGCTTTGGCATTTGTCACATGCATATTTGTTTCCCCTTTCAAAAAAAAAACTTCATCTCGATTTCTTTTTGTTTGCTCTGCATTTTCTGCATTCCAATTCATTGCACATCTTTCAGTAAATTCCTTGCAAATCTTTGTGAGATCTTACTAGTCTAGTGAGCTGAGGTGACAAGTGTTTTTCCTGCGATGAACTCGGTTTCACCGATTTGTTGCTTTCGGTCCAACCGAATCCTTTCGGTACAACCGAAACATACCACTCGGTGCCACCGATTTCACATCAGGAAAAACAGTTTGCCACATATTCTATGTTTCTTCTGATCCAGCTCCACTCAATGAATCTTGTCCTCTACAAGCATCACATTTTTATCTTTGCTTTATGCTCTGTCTCAAGGACCAAACCTATTAGACAGATTCCAGAAGACCCTTCTTGGAAATTGATGTCAAAGGGGGAGAGAGAGAACATCAAAGCTTATCATTTAGAAAGAGATCACATTAAAGAAGAAAGAGTTTATCACCTCCTTAAGGGGGAGAGAGATCTTCTAGGGGGAGAGACCCTCAAAGGAGAGAGAGATCTCCAGGGGGAGAGAATACTTAGCAGAAAAGTATTTCTCAAGGATCCCAGATGCTTGGTGTTCAAGAGGAGAGATGCTCACATGTCCTCTTGAGGGGAGAGACATGTCCATATGATCTTTTGCATTAGCATTCATATAGCTCTGATCATCATTCATATCTTTCAGCTCTGTTTTTTTTTCAGCTCTGATTTTCTTTTCCATATATTCTCCCAGTATCCCATGTTAGATTCAGGGGGAGCAAGACATCTAAGGGAAAGAAATCATTTAAATTCATTGCATATCTTTACTCTTGGGGACATGTCTAATCCAATGTGGTACTTAGTACTCACTCTCTACATGTCATCCCAGTCTTGGTATTCTTGCAGTTTCTTTTGTTTGCTCTGGCTAGTAGGTGCATCTGTGTTATCTAACCTTATTTGTGCAGGTTCATTCCATCCTAAGCCAACTCAAGACTACAAGGTAAGTGTATGCATCACAATCATGTGTATGAGGAATTCTTGCTGATGTACATATTGTTTGCAAGAAGGACTCATGAGCATGAAGGTTTTTTTCCTTAACATTCTTTGCTCTGATGCATATGGCCAAGATACATGTAAAACATTGCCTGCTCTATCATGTTTATGCTCTCACATGCCTCTCTATTCCACATTCACATGATTGCATACATGTAGGGGGAGCCTATGTTTGTTACATGTCTTTCCAAAGCTTTACTTGCTACTCTTTATATCTTTATCTAAAGCTTTGATGTATGTTGCCATCAATTACCAAAAAGGGGGAGATTGAAAGCACAAGTGCTCCCTAGGTGGTTTTGGTAATTAATGTCAACATATCTCTTGTTGGACTAACACTTTTATCTAGTATGTTTCAGATAAGTTCAACAATGGAGTGGCATGGACTAAAGGATGTGGGAACTCCTTCAAGATGCTCACGACAAAGGATTGGCTCAAGCTTCAAGCTCAAGACTCTTCATTTTATATTTTAGTGGTCCAAGATCACATTGAGTATATAGGAAAAGCCAATACTATCAAGGAGGGATGAGGTGTTGTTTAATGAGCCTCTTGCTTCATGTGCTTTGTGATATGCTCTAAAACCCTCAGCTACTTTCCCACTTCCACAAATGACCTAAACCCAAAGCCAAAATCGGTCACACCGATTCTTCCTATCCGGCGCCACCGATTCCAAAAGTCATAGCCACTGCCATAAACCCTAAGCAAATCAGTCTTACCGATAGGGATCTCGGTCTTACCGAGATGGGATTGTAATCTCTCTGTGTATGTCCATTATCAAAATCGGTCTCACCGAGTTTGATCAATCGGTACTACCGAGATTACAATGCAAACTCTCTGGATAATTTATTACCAAAATCGGTCCCACCGAGTTTGAGTAATTGGTCCCACCGAGTTTGCCTGACCAACTCTCTGGAAAGCTTATTACCAAAATCGGTCTCACCGAGTTTGTGTAATCGGTCTTACCGAGATTACATTATGCCCTAA
Source organism: Triticum dicoccoides (assembly GCF_002162155.2). Lineage (NCBI taxonomy): Eukaryota > Viridiplantae > Streptophyta > Magnoliopsida > Poales > Poaceae > Triticum > Triticum dicoccoides. Next base: position 230,335,336 of record NC_041391.1, read on the forward strand.
CCCTAACCGAATCGGTCTCACCGAGTTGCATTTCGGTCCCACCGAAAACCGTAACGGTCACATTATTTGCTAAATCGGTCTGACCGAGTTTAACGATTCGGTCCCACCGAGTTTGGTAGATTGTGTGTAACGGTTAGATTTTGTGTGGAGGCTATATATACCCCTCCACCTCCTCTTCATTCGTGGAGAGAGCCATCAGACTGAACCTACACTTCAAACACATTTTCTGAGAGAGAACTACCTACTCATGTGTTGAGGCCAAGATATTCCATTCCTACCATATGAATCTTGATCTCTAGCCTTCCCCAAGTTGCTTTCCACTCAAATCTTCTTTCCACCAGATCCAAAACCTATGAGAGAGAGTTGAGTGGTGGGGAGACTATCATTTGAAGCACAAGAGCAAGGAGTTCATCATCAACGCACCATTTGTTACTTCTTGGAGAGTGGTGTCTCCTAGATTGGCTAGGTGTCACTTGGGAGCCTCCGACAAGATTGTGGAGTTGAACCAAGGAGTTTGTAAGGGCAAGGAGATCGCCTACTTCGTGAAGATCTACCGCTAGTGAGGCAAGTCCTTCGTGGGCGACGGCCATGGTGGGATAGACAAGGTTGCTTCTTCGTGGACCCTTCGTGGGTGGAGCCCTCCGTGGACTCGCGCAACCGTTACCCTTTGTGGGTTGAAGTCTCCATCAACGTGGATGTACGATAGCACCACCTATCGGAACCACGCCAAAAACATCTGTGTCTCCAGTTGCATTTGAATCCTCCAAACCCTTCCCTTTACTTTCTTGCAAGTTGCATGCTTTACTTTCCGCTGCTCATACACTCTTTGCATGCTTGCTTGATATGTATTGTGAATGTTGAAATTGTGCCTAAACTCCACTTAAACTTTAAAGAATCTTAAAAACTGTAACTTTGGTACTTAGTGTCTAATCCCCCCCCTCTAGACACCTCTTCTCAAGGTCCTACAGTATCTAATACCCTGGTGCTACTAGGAGTACTAGTAAAGTACACATTAACATAATGTATATCCAATATACTTCTATCAACCTTGCTATCCTTCTCATCTACCAAGTATCTAGGGTAGTTCCGCTTTAGTGACTATTCCCCTTATTTCAGAAGCACTTAGTCTCGGGTTTGGGTTCAAACTTTGGGTTTCTTCACTAGAGCAGCAACTAATTTGCCGTTTCATGAAGTATCCCTTCTTGCCCTTGCCCTTCTTGAAACTAGTGGTTTCACTAACCATCAACAATTGATGCTCCTTCTTGATTTCTACTTTCGCGGTGTTAAACATCGCGAATATTTCAAGGATCATCATATCTATCCCTGATATGTTATAGTTCATCACGAAGCTCTAGCAGCTTGGTGGCAATGACTTTGGAGAAACACCAGTATCTCATCTGGAAGATTAACTCCCACTCGATTCAAGTGATTGTGGTACTCAGACAATCTGACCACAAGCTCAACGATTGAGCTTTTCTCCCTTAGTTTGCGGGCTAAGAAACTCGTTGGAGGTCATATACCTCTTGACATGGGCACGAGCCTGAAATCCCAATTTCAGCCCTCAAAATATCTCATATGTTCCGCGATGTTTTGAAATCGTCTTCGATGCCTCAACTCTAAACCATTTAACATTACTGAACTATCACGTAGTTATCAAAACGTGTATGTCAGATGTTCGCAACATCCACAGACGATGTTCGAGGTTCAGCACACCGAGCGGTGCATTAAGGACATAAGCCTTCTACGAAGCAACAAGGACAATCCTCAGTTTACGGACCCAGTCCGCATAATTGCTACTATCAACTTTCAACTAAAATTTTCTCTAGGAACATATCTAAAACAGTAGAACTAAAGCGTAAGCTGCGACATAATTTGCAAAAACCTTTTGACTATGTTCAGGATAATTAAGTTCATCTTGTGAACTCCCACTCAGATAGACATCCCTCTAGTCATCTAAGTGATACATGATCCGAGTCAACTAGGCCGTGTCCGATCATCACGTGAGACGGACTAGTCATCATCGGTGAACATCTTCATGTTGATCGTATCCACTATACGACTCATGTTCAACCTTTTGGTCTCTTGTGTTCCGAGGCCATGTCTGTACATGCTAGGCTCGTCAAGTCAACCTAAGTGTTTCGTGTGTGTAAATCTGGCTTACACCCGTTGTATGTGAACGTTAGAATCTATCACACCCGATCATCACGTGGTGCTTCGAAACAACAAACTTTCGCAACGGTGCACAGTTAGGGGGAACACTTTATTGAAATTATTATGAGGGATCATCTTATTTACTACCGTTGTTCTAAGCAAATAAGATGCATAAACATGATAAACATCACATGCAATCAAATAGTGACATGATATGGCCAATATCATTTTGCTCCTTTTGATCTCCATCTTCGGGGCTCCATGATCATCATCGCCACCGGCATGACACCATGATCTCCATCATCATGATCTCCATCATCGTGTCTTCATGAAGTTGTCTCGCCAACTATTACTTCTACTACTATGGCTAACGGTTAGCAATAAAGTAAAGTAATTACATGGCATTATCATTGACACACAGGTCATAAAATAAATAAGACAACTCATATGGCTCCTGCCGGTTGTTATACTCATCGACATGCAAGTCATGATTCCTACTACAAGAACATGATCAATCTCATACATCACATATATCATTCATCACATTCTTTTGGCCAAATCACATCCCATAGCATACCCTGCAAAAACAAGTTAGACGTCCTCTAATTGTCGTTGCATGTTTTACGTGGCTGCTATGGGTTTCTAGCAAGAACGTTTCTTACCTACGCAAAGCCACAACGGTGATATGCCAATTGCTATTTACCCTTCATAAGGACCCTTTTCATCGAATCCGATCCGACTAAAGTGGGAGAGACTGGCACCCGCTAGCCACCTTATGCAACAAGTGCATGTCAGTCGGTGGAACCTGTCTCACGTAAGCGTACATGTAAGGTCGGTCCGGGCCGCTTCATCTCACAATGTCGTCGAATCAAGATAGGACTAGTAACGGTAAGCAAATTGTACAAACCATCGCCCACAACTACTTGTGTTCTACTCGTGCAAATAATCTACGCAATAGACCTAGCTCATGATGCCACTGTTGGGGAACGTAGCAGAAATTCAAAATTTTTTACGCATCACCAAGATCAATCTACGGAGATACTAGCAACGAGAGAGAGGGGACTGCATATTTATACCCTTGAAGATCACGATGCGGAAGCATTACAAGAACACGGATGAAGGAGTCGTACTCGTAGCGATTCAGATCGCGGTTGATTCCGATCTAAGCGCTGAACAACGGCGCCTCCGCGTTCAACACACGTACAGCCCGATGACGTCTCCCGTGCCTTGATCCAGCAAGGGGAGAGGGAGAGGTTGGGGAAGACTCCGTCCAGCAGCAGCACAATGGTGTGGTGGTGGTGGAGGAGCGTGGCACTCTAGCAGGGCTTCGCCAAGCACCGCAAGAGACGAGGAGGGAGAGAGGTAGGGCTGCGCCTGAAGAGAATAATTCATGTGTTGGGCAGCCCCTAGACCTCAACTATATATAGGGGAAGGGGAGGGGGTTGCGCCCCCTCTAGGGTTCCCACCCCAAGGGGTGCGGCAGCCCCAGATCCCATCTAGGGTGGCGGCCAAAAGGGGAGAGGGGGAGGCGCACCTGGGGTGGGCCTTAGGGCCCATCTGCCCTAGGGTTTTGCCCCCCTCTTCTCTTGAGGCGCCTTGGGCCTTGGTGGGGGGCGCCCCAGCCCACCTAGGGGCTGGTCCCCTCCCACACTTGGCCCACGCAGCCCTCTGGGGCCGGTGGCCCCACCTGGTGGACCCCCGGGACCCTTCCGGTGGTCCCAGTACGTTACCGATAGCACCCGAAACTTTTCCGGTGACCAAAACAGGACTTCCCATATATAAATCTTTACCTCCGGACCATTCCGGAACTCCTCGTGACGTCCGGGATCTCATCCGGGACTCCGAACAACACTCGGTAACCACATACTACATTCCCTTGTAACCCTAGCGTCATCGAACCTTAAGTGTGTAGACCCTACGGGTTCGGGAACCATGTAGACATGACCGAGACAACTCTCCGGCCAATAACCAACATCGGGATCTGGATACCCATTTTGGCTCCCACATGTTCCACGATGATCTCATCGGCTGAACCACGTTGTCAAGGATTCAATGAATCCCGTATACGATTCCCTTTGTCTACCGGTATAGTACTTGGCCGAGGTTCGATCGTCGGTATCCCGATACCTTGTTCAATCTCGTTACCGGCAAGTCTCTTTACTCGTTCCGTAACACATCATCCCGTGATCAACTACTTTGATCACATTGTGCACATTATGATGATGTCCTACCGAGTGGGCGCAGAGATACCTCTCCATCACACGGAGTGGCAAATCCCAGTCTCGATTCGTGCCAACCCAACAGACACTTTCGGAGATACCTGTAGTGCACCTTTATAGACACCCAGTTACGTTGTGACGTTTGGTACACCCAAAGCACTCCTACAGCATCCGGGAGTTACACGATCTCATGGTCTAAGGAAATGATACTTGACATTGGAAAAGCTCTAGCAAACGAACTACACGATCTTGTGCTATGCTTAGGATTGGGTCTTGTCCATCACATCATTCTCCCAATGATGTGATCCCGTTATCAATGACATCCAATGTCCATGGTCAGGAAACCGTGACCATCTATTGATAAATGAGCTAGTCAACTAGAGGCTTACTAGGGACATGGTGTTGTCTATGTATCCACACATGTATCTGAGTTTCCTATCAATACAATTCTAGCATGGATAATAAAAAATTATCATGAACAAGGAAATATAATAATAACCATTTTATTATTGCCTCTAGGGCATATTTCCAACAGGTGGCGTCGATGGCAGAGTGGCCTGACAAGGTAGAAGCCTCAATATATACTCTGAAGACGGACCTGTGGAAGATGGCGGTGATGACACATGTGAGTGTGTCAGACCAGTTTATGCCCCAGACTGGGTATGTGGCTCGGCTGGGGCTTCTGGTTTTTGATGATAGGCTTAGGTGAGTGGTCCGGGTATTTGGCCCAGGTAGCACCCCTTCATCATATGAATAGGAGTAGTGGCATATGTTGCCAAGATGGCGGATTCAGACATATTGTTGTAATACTTTGTAAGGTCCTCGAGAATAATTAATAAAGTGGCCGTATGCATCTCCCAAATGCAGAGGCCGGGGTCATCATCCTTTTCTAAAAAAAAGTCCCTCGCAAAGTAAGATCAACCATGGCCTTGCTGCTTATGGGTGGAGCACACCTCACACTATTGCGTGGTTAGAGCATCTCCAACAGGCGCGGCAAAAGGCGCGCCCGCGCGGTAAAGTTTAGTTTTAGCGCGCGCCGGCTGATTCCGCGCGCTCCAGCGGTGGCGGGAACTTACCGCGCGTGGGAGAAAGCGGCACGCAGCGCGGTAGATTTGGCGCGCCGCTTACCGCGCGCCTATAAATTGCCGCGCTCGCCACACGCACAACACACAGCCACGCGCCCTCCCCTCGCCGCCTCGCCGCCTCGCCGCTTCGCAGCTTTCGGCGCCACCATCGCGCCACCATGCCGCCGCACCGCCGGGGTGCTTCGGGCTATCGCGGCGTTCGCGAGTGCCCCAACGGCTGGTACTCCGCCGAGATACGGTCCGGCGACGTCCGGCTCGGCCTGGGACATTCTGGAGCGCGCAGGAGGCGGCCCACGCGTATGACGCGGCGGCGTGGCGCTTGGACAGGCCCCGGTCGCAGATGAACTTCCGGGATGTCTTCACGCGCGAGCAGGCGCATCGTGTCGCCCCTCCGCCGCGTCTCATCACCGACATGAACCGTGCCGACCATGCTCGGCGGCAGCGCCGCCTCCTCGTCGCCGAGGAGGACGAGCGAGCCATGGCGGAGTGGCGCCGTCGCCACCCGGAGGACGTCGCCGACGAGCATGCCTACTGGGCGGAGAGGACGGCAAGGCGCCGCGCGGAGCGGGCTGACCGGCGTCAGCGGAAGGCATTGGCGAACGAGCAGTGCGACATAGTTTCAGCAGGCGGGAGGTCGTTCTTCACGGCCAACGATGAACGTTGGGAAGAACGACCAACGATGAACGTTGGGACGACATATGGCTCTCAACCTCGGACGACACCGACGAGGATGATGATGGTGATGATGGTAGCGACTTGGAGTAGTTTCTATCACTGTATGTCGTAGTAGTTTCTATCTATCTATCTATGTCGTAGTAGTATTTATCTATCTGTGTATGTCGAACTATCTATCTATGTATGTCGAACTATATCTTGTATCGTTTTTTATCTATGCAAAAAAATGTTTAGAATGAGCGCGCGCGCTGCATTTTTACCGCGCCTGCTGGAGCTGCGCGCGCGGCTTTACAGCGCGGCTGCTGGAGCAAACGTTGCGCGCCGCGCCAAACCAGGCGATGGGCGCGTGCCAAATCAGTTTTTAGCGCGCGGCGCGTTCGGCGCCTGTTGGAGATGCTCTTAGGTTCGGGGATAGATGAAATTGTACGTCTTTGTATTTTTTTTAAAGCCTACTACCCCATCCTTGTTTATTGATTCTCATTGTATTCAACGTCAAATTTTGACCATAAATTTAACAAATAAAATCTTCATGCATGTCACAAAAATTATATCATTGAAAACTATGTTTAAATACGAATCCAAGGTATAACTTTTGTTGACATGCATTAACATTTTATTAGTTAAATCTTTGGTCAAATTTGGCACAGATTACAAAAGATACAAATAAACCAGGACCAAGGTAGTATTAGTTAACCCTTAATTCATGGGCTTCTAAATAAAATTTTAGGTTGGGCTTCTAGAATAAGCTGAGATGGGGCAGCTTATTTTTACAACCAACTATAAATCACAAAAGAACTGACCCTTGGGGGTTGTTGGATAAATAGTGTATACAAAATGCAAGTCCTATAAACTAGAAAAGGTATCTAACCAAATGAAGTTATTCTAACTAATCCGCGCATGTAAAGAACTTGTTTCTAGGAAACTTAGAATTTCACAAAAGAAAACTCAGAATTTCACGTTTGTAGAAAAACTACTCTTTGTTATTGTTCCAAAAAAGCACGATTTTGCAATATTGGATCCTAACTAACTTCATCACTCTCTACACTTTTTTTTACGCCATCATACTTTCACAACTCACGGAGAGGGGGGCATGGATTGTTATCCCAACAAGTAAATCGAAAGTCCAACTTTATACTTTTCTAATCCCAAACATTATTTTTTTATAATGATTATTCACAAAACTACTACTAGCAAAACTGTTTTTTCTAATAACTAATTGTCTATAAACCCATGGCTAATTTCGTTTATCCCAAAAACCACTTAGCCTTTCAGAGGTGCTTATAAGTATAGAGCGTATATGTGTGTGCATTCATAAAGATGATTATGTATACGTGTCTATGAATGTATGTGTAAAATAAATTGGACTACGTCAACGTCAATTATTTTGAGTCGGAGGAAGTACTATTGCGAAATTCCACCTTCAAAACAACCTAACATCCACAATTTACGTATTCGGTTACAAGAAAGCTATTCCGTGCTTAAGTTTATATTTTTAGGCAAAAAACCAAACAGTTGGAACTCATTCCCTTCTTGCGACAGAAGCAAAGTCGAGGGACAGATCGCAGCGGCGATGGCCGACGGAGAGGACGCCGCCGCCGCCCGTCGCCGCACGGCCAAATCCGACTACCGCAAGAAACTGCTCAACTGCAGGGAGCTTGAATCGCGCGTCGGCACTGGTAACGCGCCCAGCTTCCTTCCTCACTCCGCTCGAAATCTAGATGCGTTCTAGTGCTAGATTGGGCGTTGCCGGTATAGGGCCGGCCTTGGCCTGCGCTGTCGGTGCAGAGTAGATGTTGTTTCCCGGCTTTAAATCTGCTGGTTTGCAGGGGCGGAGCCAGGATTTAGGTATAGGGGGGGCCAAGCTAAGTAGACAAAAAAAAATCCAGCACAAAAGTAATTATATAGAACAAGTTTGAGAACTTGGACATTATCCTCATTCACAATTTCAATAGGTTGAGAACTCAAAGGAACTGTCTAGAAAACATATTAATCTTTAACGGTGTTTGGCAACATTTCTCTCTTCGTAGCTACTGAATTGCAATCTCAGAATTAGCTATATAGTCTATGACTCTATGATCGACATAGGAGAATTTTCCATCGCAGATAGGAACTCTTACACGATGGTTTCCATGATAATTTGTAGGGCAAGTATAGCATCTCAAATCTCGCAGCAAAGCAACTAAAATCTGATTTATACTATCAACACTGGTACAAGATGAGAACAGAGAAAAATTAGTATAGAGTGTGATGTGTTAACCTTGGCTAGTTCGTTGGCTGTGGCAGGAGAAGTAGGCTGCGTCGCCGACTCGCCGTACTAATCAGACCATGAACAGCGAGCAGGGAGATCAGATCAAAGGCAGCGGGCGGCAAAGGACAGCGAAGCCACACGACGGCGGCAGCGGCACCTAATCTCACCCACGTACACGCTAATCACGCTTCACGCTTCACGTACGGGAGAACGCAGCTCCAAGTTTGCCAATTAGGCCGCCGGTGGGCTTTTTACATGGGCTTCTTTTTTCTCCTTCCAAGATACACGAGATAGGGGGGGCCAAGTATGCCCGTACGTGCGATTTTGTCGCTAATTACGTATACTTGTTCCTAAACTATCGCTCGGTTGGGGGGGGCCTGGCCCCTGCTCGTCCCCCCTTGCCTCCGCCACTGCTGGTTTGGACGCTGATTGCTTGATGTGGATCTGAAGTTTTGCCAGCGAGTGCGATGTGAGAGACTTAGGGTTTTGTTTTTGTCGTGGTGGTCGACTCCTTAGAAAACTTAACATTTTTTGCGCTTCCCTGATTGCTTGATGTGGAATAATTGGTGGCCCTTCAGTAGATTTGCGAAGTTCGTTCTTCCGCTATTTTAGAAATAAGTCTTTATACCCCCAAAAAATGTCACATTGCCGGCAATTCTGGATCACATTGCCGCGTTGTTATTTAGGTGTCAATTCTGGTTCAAAGTGCTATTTTGTGGACTCTACAGATTTATGTCGGCACATTTCCGTATGGGTATGGAGTATGGGATGCCTGTTCATAAGTGATCTGAAATTTTCTAAGGTCAATCACTTTTCCAAGCCTTTGGATATCCACCCATTCTCATCCCCATCTCATTCCATGCATAACATCCAGACTAAAAATTGCATTTTACATCTCTACTGTTAAAAAGAGTGTGTGTCCGTTACTGCAAGTTTAGGCAAAGTGGTGTGTACTTCTAGGCGATTGAGATTTACAAAAGATTCAGCTAACAGGGGCAATTAGCAGAACTGTTTTGGTGTTGGGACTCAGGCAGTTTCACAAGTTCAGCTTACTTTACAACCCTTGATGGTCTGCGAGCAGCTCCATAAAGTTTTTAGTTGGTTATGTGTACTGAGCGATATTTGTACAGTACACGTGCACCTGTATTATAAGAAAATATTGTGATCCTTCTTAGTATGAACTTTCAGTTGACACATGGCACATCTCCATGCAGTGAGGGAAAACCTTAAAATTGCTAGGAAAGATTTCGCAAAGACTGAAGATGACTTGAAGTCACTGCAAAGTGTTGGACAAATAATAGGAGAGGTCCTTCGTCCTCTTGATAATGAACGCTGTAAGTAAAGAGCCTCTCTCTCTCTCTCTCTCTCTCTCTCTCTCTCTCTCTCTCTCTCTCTCTCTCTCTCTCTCTCTCTTTATATATATACTTGGTACATATATTTTGACGGACACTTGCCCTGAAAAGTTAAGTATAGATGGTCCTCTTGTATGAGGATTTGTACACTTACAAAAGCTCCCCAAGAAATCATGGTTCAGTACATGTATGAAAAGTCACAAAATATATGATCTTGTGCAACTAAAGAGAAGATAAGAAGTTATATCACACGTTTAGCACAAGATGATATATTGTCACGAATTTTGGCATGTGTACTGTGTACATGAAATAACAAGTACTCCCTCTGTAAAGAAATATAAGATTGTTTAGATCACTTATATTTCTTTACAGAGGGAGTACTTACTATGAACTTCAAAGGAATGTTTTTGAAGTGTGCAAACTCACAAAGGCCTTCACTGGACAGGGCCTCCATAGTCTCTGCTTTGCTTGCCACACTATAAGAGAACCAAGTTGATCAGTTTTATTTTGCGTATTCACATGAAACTGCCACGTGTAAATTTTGCTTTTCTTTATTAGTAACAACTTAAAGCTGAAATACCTATTTGTTGAAGTTATTGTTAAGGCTAGCAGTGGTCCAAGATATGTCGTCGGTTGCCGGAGTAAAGTGGACAAGGAAAAGTTAACTTCTGGAACTCGTGTTGTGCTGGACATGACAACTTTGACAATCATGCGCACTCTGCCAAGGGAGGTATGATTTAGTAATGCTGATCAGCTTCTTACTCCTTTTGTTGGTGCATTATTTAGTAATTGTTTTATTTTATGATCCTTTTGTTATATTTAAAATTGGCTTCCGGCGATGTGGTACGAAACTGAACTTGTTGTTTCTTTAGGTGGATCCTGTGGTGTATAACATGCTACACGAAGATCCAGGCAATGTCAGTTACTCGGCTGTAGGTGGCTTGTCTGATCAAATCAGGGAACTCAGGGAATCAATTGAGCTGCCTTTAATGAACCCTGAATTGTTTCTCAGGGTTGGAATTAAACCTCCCAAGGTAAATTTAGCACAATTTTTTTTGTTTATGATCCACTTTCCTATATAAGTTGAAGAGGTAAAGATACACATGTTGTGATTTTGGGAGTCAGTGTATGCTTGCTTTACTTTTTCCAGGGTGTTCTACTCTATGGCCCACCAGGAACTGGGAAGACATTATTAGCGAGGGCTATTGCCAGTAATATCGATGCTAACTTTTTGAAGGTGGGGTTTTCACTTGGTATTTTCTTTCCATGAGTATTACATTACAGTGACATATTGTCTAAAAACCAGATTGTGTCAAGTGCTATAATTGACAAATATATCGGAGAAAGTGCTCGTTTAATCAGAGAGATGTTCGGCTATGCACGCGATCACCAAGTAAGTCTTGCTCTTTCCTTCCTTTTTGCAAAGCTAGTTGGTCTTAAACTTAATTCCCTTATCTGTAAGACACGCATAGTGGCAAATGATCATGCATCCACTGTTGTTTGCAGAGATGCAAGCTGACTTTAATAGTTCCTTTGACCCAGATGTGTCATCTAATTATGTTCCTGTCCACACACTATCGAATTTTAAGTTAATTGAACTACCAAAGAGTCATATATTTAGGAACAGAGGGAGTAGATCTCAATACCAGTTTTGCAAGAGAAGAAGAAATCAAACTTTATACCTTCACGTTTGAGCTCCTGTTAGAGACAATATAAATGCATTTTTGTGATCTTTTGACATATATCGCCATTTAGTTTGTTTGCAATGCTCACAAATTTTGTTTCCGTCTGTTCAAATTGTTATTTCTAGCCGTGCATTATCTTCATGGATGAAATCGATGCAATTGGTGGGAGAAGATTTAGTGAGGGAACCAGTGCTGACCGTGAGATCCAGCGGACGCTGATGGAGCTTCTTAATCAGTTAGATGGATTTGATGAGCTTGGCAAGGTAAAGTCTATATCATCAAGTCTTTTTCCTGTCTAGGTAACTTTATGCCATATATGCAAAGGCAATGGATTTGATTGAAGTAATTTCCTTGCCTGAATGTGTGTGTGATATGCACTCTTAACTTGCGTGGGTAAAATATACCAGTCTGTGGATTAAAATTTATTTTCATCTTTGCTTCATTGCTTGTATGAATTTCCTGGCCGCTGATTTGCAAACATTTTATTTGACTCCCTTTTCTAACATTGCGCACAATTCTTTCCTTCTTGGCGCTGTATGGATTCCTCTTGATTGTGATATTTTTGCCTAAACAGGTCAAGATGATCATGGCAACAAACCGACCTGACGTTCTTGACCCTGCGCTCCTGCGCCCTGGTCGTCTCGACAGAAAGATTGAGATCCCGCTACCAAACGAGCAATCAAGAACAGAAGTACTTAAAATCCATGCAGCCGGTATCGCCAAGCATGGAGAAATAGATTATGAAGCGGTTGTGAAACTGGCTGAAGTGAGTATATCTTAGCTAACGTTCTTATCGCACATACAATCTTGTTGCATTGCTCAGATTCTCAACTCATCTGGCTTCAGGGATTCAACGGGGCTGATCTTCGCAATGTCTGCACCGAAGCTGGCATGTCTGCAATTCGCGCAGAGCGGGACTACGTAGTCCATGAGGACTTCATGAAGGTGCGCTGTCGTACACGCTTAAAACCCGACCACGGACCATCTGCACCTTAACAAGCACTGAAACTCACATTTCGTGCATCTCAGGCCGTCAGGAAGCTGAATGACGCCAAGAAGCTGGAATCCAGCGCCCACTGCAGCGCAGACTTTGGCAAAGACTAAGGCGTAGTGGTCACTGATGTAATAGCAGATCTTGCAACAATGGAGATGCCCCTTCTCTGTAAGCGTGCGGGAGTTCAGCTTCGCTGTAGGCATCGAAGCAACTGGCTGGGAAGCTGAAGATGTTGCTCCCTTCATGCTGTGCAGTCAAAGTCAAAAGAGGACCATTCAAGAATTTTAAATCAGATGCTCTTTGCTCGTGCGTTCACACCCTTTTTCCCCCCTGGAGAGCTTCCATGCAACACTAGTCTTGTTAGTAACTTGGTTTGGGCTGTACCATTCCATGTACTTTCGACAATGTGCTTCGGAAAAAGGTTATTCTTCTGTTAACCTTTGAGTTGTGGTTTACTTGCATACGACATGCGACCATGATTGTTGGGTTTACAATCTGTGCTCTTTGCTGTTCATTGTCATTTGTCAATCAATCTCTTTGCACCCAGGAATTTTGAAGAGATCCAGATTGTAAAATTTTCTGTAGTTTTCCTTTAGAAGTGGGATCAAAAGAAATTTCCCTTCACTTTTCTTTTTCTCTATTTTTTTTAAAACCAAATGAATGAATATTGTTGTTAAAGCAGGATTACTAATTTACTATGAACCAAACATGCCCCCTAAAAAAAATATTTGTCTTCCAAGTAGAAATGGGCTTTTATAACGCCATAATAAATATGACTTGAGATAATTTCCTCTCTTGTTTGCTACAGCTAGAAAGAAGTGCAGCTAGGGTTTGTAAGTGTTGTTGTTGTCGGTTCCCCTTGTTTTTTGGTGCCTTCTGCTACCGTCGAGATGGGGGGTCCATAGTTTGGGATTGACCGTGTTTGGGTCGCCCTAGCTTTTGGCCACAAGCTAGGTGGTGACGAGGCAATGTTGTCATCGGTGTCTTGGAATAAGATCTTGTTCCAGAGATGTTGACCGGTATCATGGAAGGCGTGTCAAGCTTTCGTCAGGGCTAGATCTTAGCCCCATTAGAGTTAATATAACAATTAGTACAGAAACTTGTAGTGGTGGGAACAGAATCATACAAAAACTTAAAAACTCCACAAAAGTGGTCCTTCAACTCTCCTAACAGAGCATTTTAGACCATTTTCGTCAACTCTGCCGGTGCACCGTCTCCCGTCGCTATAACCTGCGTTTATGGTACGCCGGGTGGAAACGGGCCCACTTGTCAGTTTCACAGAGAAAGAAACATAAAATTAAAATGGGAACTGGACTCGAACCAGAGACCTCCCGCAAAAAAAAATCGCTGCTAACAACTCAAACTGAACTAGTTACTTGGTGCATTTGGAGTTGCGTCATTTATATCAATTCATCCCCAGTTTACAGACGCTGACAGTGACTGCGACCGTTGTGCGTGTCCTGCCGTGCGGATCCCCGTCAATTAGCTACTGATCTTTTTGCTTGTTGACTTATTTCCCTTGCAGTCAATTACTCAATTAGCAAGGAATGTCAACAACCCCTAAGCCTTGTGCACAGGGAGGTGAAACTAACATAAATTATTTTCTTATGCACAATACAACTAAGCAATTGTTGTTCTGGTGATTTTTCTATGTTGTCAACCTGTTCGCATTCTCTCAGCACATTCAGTTTCCTTTGTGCAGAAAGAATTGTACAATTCATTGCGTGAAGGTTCTACAACTAAGAATGCTAAGGAGGCATAAGAGCATCTCTAGCAAATCCTGCAAACGGCCGGGCAGTAAAAGTCGTTTGAGGGCTCCTGCAAAAATTATTTATAGAATGGTGAGCCCTTCGGCGGAACAGTTTTCGTAAACCCGTCCTGCAAATGTTTTGCGGGATCTATTCCGCGCCGGGGCCTCGCTGTCCCACAAATACAATAATAAGCAAACATTTATCAAGTTCATCATCATATATATACATCACTAGTTGATATCATACTAGTTCATCACATCCAAAATCATGCGCAACAAACAAGGTATCAAGTTTAGGTTCATGAATGAGCGATAAAACAAGGCAAAAGATGCTCAAATGACATAGATCAATCAAGCAACATTCTCACTGTTGCGAAGAACGCCACCACCAACACTGCCCCTAGCACCTCCATCCCACCACATTGACAGGACAGCTCGCACCACCATCTTCGCGAACTTGAACTGGAGAGTGACCGGAGAGCTCGCAGGAGCAGACAGCGCGTCAGCGGAAGCGGTATGACCGACAAATGATGCCCGCCGCTCCTCGTTCGCCAAGACCGATGAGACACTGAAATGGGTCCGCAACGGCACGAACCTCGCCGCCGCATGGGCCCTTGACCGTTCCGTCATCACCAAGGAGACGGACGCCAGACGTCGTCGTCGCCTCGACAGCGAGATCACCAAGTACTGCGAGGAGCGGTCTCTTGGCGAGACTCCGGACGCCGGCAAGGGCAAGGCCTCCGCCGGTGCTCCACCCACGCCGTCAGCACTGGCCATGGCGGCACTCCGAACCGCGAAGCATGAGACAGACGGACAAGGCTGCCACATCCCTCTGAAAGCCTTGCGTCAATAGCAGACGGTGACGGCCGTTCGGCAGGACAGGGCGGCCATGTGTACGAGGTTGTTGTCTGGTATAGAGTTGAGGTTTTTTTATAAAGTTTTTAGTTAAACATCCGAAAATATCGACTTTTTATGTAAACTATGTTCGAATTTTAATGAAATCCTTCGTATTTGCACGATTTTCGCCATGTTAATTCATGTGTTTCAAATGTATACGGCTACAGTTGGATGGTCATCTCCCGCATCCGTGTTTGCGAACTGCTCCGCTGTCTGTAAATGGATGTGGGAGAAAATTTACAGATCTGCCATTGGAGAAGCCCTAACAGCAGCAAGTTTGACAAGACCTACACTTTGTATTAATTAACACACCATTGTATTGCGGTGCTACATGATTAATATCCCGAAGGGAGCATGATAGTAAAGTCACGTCAGAGGAAGTAGATTCATGTACACGCCGACCGCGGCTACAATAATATAAACTACTTCCTCCGTTTCACAATGTAGCGCATATAATTTTTTCTAAAAGTCAAACTGTATGAACTTTGACCATGTTTATAGAGAAAATCATATACATCTAGAATACCAAATACATGTGCTTAGATATATCACAAGACATACTTTCATATTATATACATTTGGTATTGTAGATATAAATAGTTTTTTCTATAAACTTGGTCAAAGTTTATAAAGTCTGACTTTGTAGAAAATCTATATGCGCTACATTATGAAACGAAGAGAGTATTTAACACCATATGCAGCAACAAATCAAGCCTGTTGGAGTGGTCAGGAGACGAGTTCTTAAGCCCGAGCGCCGCGGTTCGACCGACGCACAGCAAAGGTCTTTTAATTTTGTGTTTCTCTCTATGTGACATTGAGAAGTGGGCGTGTTTCCACCCTGGCGCACCACAAACGCGGGTTATAACGGCGGGAGATGGTACACCGACAGAATTGACGGAAATGCACTAAAATGTTCTGTTAGGTAAGTTGAAGGACCATTTTTGTGGGTTTTTTTAGTTTTTGTATGATTCTGTTCCCACCACTGCAAGTTTGTGTACCAATTGTGGTATTAACTCTAAATCTTGGGTCATGTTTTGTTTAATGTTTCATCTAGATGGAGTTGGATGGCACTGTTCGCTGGAGTGGACAATTGCGGTTCATGTTTTGGTCTTTTCGGTTCTCTGTTCGGCAAATCACTTTCAGCTTTGTCGATAAGCTAGTGAGGTAATGCCTCCCTGGTCCTTTCTGACCGGCTATGGGACCGTTCTCTAGCTCCCTTCACCGCCTTAAACTCGAAGACATTATTTGATCCTGGTTCATTGTCGCCAGCTTCTACTGACTCCCACCATCTTGCGTCACCAAAGGTACCCTGGCTCTGAGAGTGTACCACGGTTCTAGAGGTATTGAACTTTGATTAGGTGCGTCGTCAAGGAGTGTAGGAGAAAGACAACATCGACAACACTCCATCTGTTCCTAAATGTAAGACGTTTTTGACGGTTCAATTTAGGTAGCACGTACTTTTTAAGAATGTTCTTAGAAAATTTTAATATGTATATATAGCTTGTCCTTCTTGCAAAGAAAATAGTTTTATCCGAATTAGGCACTTATCAGGTTATCCTTAACTCGTCAAGGAGTGCAGGAAAAAGACAACATCGACATACCTAAGGATATGTTTTTTTATTTTCTACTCCCCATGTATTCCTAAATGTAAGCCATTTTTGGCAGTTCAATTTAGGTAGAGTTAGTACAAAGTTGAGTCATTTATTTTATGACGGAGGGAGTATAAGAGTGTTTTTGACACTACACTAGTATAAAAAACGCTCTTATATTATGAGACGAAGGGAGTACTTTTAAGAATGTCCTTAGACAGTTTTAATATATATAGCTTGTCCTTCTTGCAAAGAAAATAGTCTTATCCGAATTAGGCACTTATCAGGTTATCCTTAACCCGTTCCTGAAAAAGGGTTATCCTTAACCTGAGGCAGCCCACATAGCTCGGAGCACCTGCAACGTGTTTGGTGAAAGCCATGACCCACCCCGCAGATCCAACGGTCCCAAACCCCTCCACCTCATCGCGCACGAATCTCGAGGGCCCCAAAGCGCCACGAGACAAACGCCTCTCCAATTCAAACGGCCGCGGGCAATCC
>NC_041391.1:230353102-230401414 GCF_002162155.2 Triticum dicoccoides
CTCATCCAAATCCCCAATTGGACGGGGCGAAGCAGCGAGGTCGCAGTCCGCCATTGCTCTCCCGCCTCCCCCTTTCCCTCCCCCAAGGTCGCGATGGGCGCGGTGGCGCGCCCGGAGCCGGCCCAGCGGAGCGCGCCAATGCGGCTGTGCGTGCACGTGCTGGAGGCGCGGGGGCTCCCCGCCATCTACCTCAACGGCTCCAGCGACCCCTACGTGCGCCTGCAGCTCGGGAGGCGGCGGGCCAAGACGACGGTGGTCAAGCGGAGCCTCAGCCCCGTCTGGGACGAGGAGTTCGGCTTCCTCGTCGCGGACGTCGCCGAGGAGCTCGTCGTCTCCGTGCTCAACGAGAACAAGTTCTTCAGCACCGACTTCCTCGGCCGGGTCAAGGTGCCGCTCTCCGCCATCCTGGAGACGGAGGACCACTCGCTCGGCACCGCCTGGTACCAGCTCCAGCCCAAGAGCAGCAAGTTCAGGAGCAAAAAACGCGGTAAGTGGGTATAACCTTCATTCGTCCTCGCATTTCGCATGCCCGCCATGTTTGATTGCTTTTTATGTTTCCGAAATAGATGCTTTACTGAAGATGAGATTGCAAGCCTGAAATGTAGTCAGGATAATGAAATGTACTCCCTCCGTTCCTAAATATTTGTCTTTTTAGAGATTTTAAATGGACTACCACATATGGATGTATATAGACATATTTTAAAGTGTAGATTAACTCATTTTGCTCCGTATGTAGTCACTTGTTGAAATCTCTAGAAAGACAAATATTTAGAAACGGAGGAGTAATAATTGAACTACCTACCGAATTGAGCATCCTGTCCTGTTTATATGTGGGTGAAAGGGAGTGCCCCAATGCCCCATCCCCATGTGTTGTTCAAATTGGGTGTCAGAGGTTTTAGAACTAGGAAATTTCTCCGAGAAGTTTGCTAAGGTATATGTACATGTTCATGGAATTTTGAGGAGTCTCAATCTAGTTTTTTTTTCGAAAAGGGGGTTTGCCCCGGCCTCTGCATCAGAAAGATGCATACCGCATATTATTGGTAATCAAAAGGTCCAACATAGGTCTCGAAGTCTCAAACAAAAAGGAACAAATGCTCAAAAAGAGCACGAAAGCAAAAAACAGGACAGCCACAACCGGCAAGCAAAACAACAGATAGGAAACTAAACACCTATCCTATTACATGAACCACTAGATAGGAGTCTCAATCTAGTGAATTTGCATCGGGCCAAGAACTAACTCAATTTATACATTCACAAGTATTAGCTGCAATTCCACAAAATGCTTTATGATAAGGTCAGCTGAAAATCGCTGGTAAGTTATACTATAATGTAGCTGAACCTAAAGGCTAAAAGTAAGCATTGCCCACTATTTAATTTAATTTTGCAGGTGAAATTTGCCTGAAGATATACCTATCGGTTAGGGAAGGCCACTGCAATGAGTCGCAAAACATTCTGATGCAACTTATCAACGATACGCCATGCAGCTCAACTAGGTCAATTGAAACTAACGAGTCGTCCTTATCAGCAGTTACTAGCAGCCTGGATCAATCAGCCTGCGCTAGCATGGACCGTGCATTCTATCGTAGTGGTGTGGATCAGCTGACCCAAAGCAACACGGACCAAAAAGTCCCGAGCAGCCTACCTTGTGGCACCACACAGCAAGCAGTTATTCTGGAACCTGAAGAGGATGACGGCGATGCTACCGGCAATGCATCATCAGTAGTGGAGGTCTTGGCTCGATACTTCCGTAAAGCTGCTGATACTGGACCTTCTCTAACATCAGACCCCGAGCCCATAGATCAGTTTCAAGAAACAGAAATAGCTGGATCCTCTGAAAATGGCAAGAACGGCATGCCCGAAGTTAATCTTGATGAACTACTGAAAACTATGGAGTCTAAAGATCAAGGCGGTGGAATGCCAGGAAACTTACCTGGTGGCGTTCTACTGGAGCAATCTTACGTTATTAAACCAGCTGAATTGAATGCCATGCTGTTTTCAGCGAATTCAGATTTCTGGCCAGCAGTTGCAGAAGTTCAAGGGCTAAGTGGGTTTCAAATTGATCCCTGGAAATATGAAAATAACGAAAATTCTGTGAAAAGGACATTAACTTACACAAAAGCTGCAAGCAAATTAGTCAAGGCTGTAAAAGCTACAGAAAAGCAGACATACTTGAAGGCAGCTGGAAATTCGTTTGCTGTGCTTTCTAGTGTTAGTACTCCTGAAGTTCCCTGTGGTAATTGTTTCAAGGTGGAGATATTGTACTGTATAATACCAGGTACCACATTGCCATCTGAAGAACAAACCTCACAGCTGACTATAAGTTGGCGCCTGAACTTTGTTCAGAGCACAATGCTGAAAGGAATGATTGAGAATGGGACAAGGCAAGGCCTCAGAGAAGGATATGCACAGTTTACTGAAGTGCTTTCCAAGAAAATCAAAGTAGCTGAGACAGATGATGCTAAATCGAGCAAAGACAAGATTCTAGCTTCACTGCAGACTCATGAACAATCCAATTGGAAGCTGGTTTCCCGCTTCCTTGGGAGCTTTGCATTCATATTCTCATTTACTGTTGCAGTGTATGGCATTGCACACCTTGGTTTAGTCAAGCCCAGTAAAATGGTGCATGGAGGGCTTGAATATTTTGGTATTGATCTTCCAGATTCAGTTGGGGAGGTTATATTTTGTGCTCTTTTGATTCTTCAGGGGAGGAATATCTTCAAAGTAGGTCAACGTTTTTTGCAGGCCTGGAGAAAACGTGGTAATTATTTCTCTTTATCCAAAAAAAGTAGTACATATGTATTTATTGATAGACACACATTCAGGACGAGTGAATATTATGCTTTCCTCATCCCTCTCTAACTACTCTTTTCTAGAATTGCTTCAGTTGTTGAGATGATTTAATAAACACAATTTGTTCATCTTAAGAACTATACTATCATTCCCTTCATTGCTACTCATATATCTCCACTCCTTTCCTTGGGAATAAACTGTAAGCACATGTAAATCTTTGCCCTTCCAATATTAGGCAGCGATCATGGGGTCAAAGCTCATGGTGATGGCTGGTTGCTGACTGTTGCACTTATTGAGGGAAGTGGCATAGTAGGTGCAGCCACACCAGGCTTGACTGATCCTTATGTAGTTTTTATGTGCAATGGGAAGAGGAAAACTAGCTCAGTTAAGTTCCAGACATCAGAACCAAAATGGAATGGTAAGTTTGTCGAACTGGAAAGACCAAAGTATGACCTTCTCAGAGCATTTGCTGATACCGTGGTCTTTTTAACTCTCTAGAGATATTTGAATTTGATGCAATGGATGATCCCCCATCAAGGTTGGACGTGGTTGTGCATGATTCAGATGGCTCACCCGATGATAATGCTATTGGTCGCACAGAAATAAATTTTGTGAAAAACAATTTGTCAGATTTGGATGACATGTGGCTTCCTCTCGATGGAAGGTTTGCCCAAGGATCTGAGCCCAAGTTACATTTAAGAATTTTTTTGAACAACTCGCGCGGGACTGAAGTTGTTATGAATTATCTGGAAAAGATGGGGAAAGAAGTCGGCAAGAAGGTATGAGTTGGCTAACAATATGATTAATTGTCATTTTCAGCACAAAGTATTTACTGAAGTTGCGTATGACTGAATGTTCAGATGCCCTTGCGGTCTTCTCAGACAAATTCATCATTCCGTAAGCTCTTTAGCCTTCCTCCAGAAGAATTTCTTATTGATGATTTCACCTGCCACCTAAAAAGGAAAATGCCACTTCAGGTAATTAGGTGTGTTGAGTTGAATTCACATTTACTCTCACTGTTCCAAATTATTTGAAGTTCTTTTTTTCGCGAATATGCAAAGCTTGCATATCATTTCATTGATAGAAGTTAAGAGTGAAACAAGTGGTGGTACAACACATGACACGAACGTAGCAGGTGTCGACATGGTGCCCGGAGCAGAGAGACATGGGATGCTCGGCCATGACACGAACGCAGAAGAATTATTTGAAGTTCTATCTTTGTCTTAAATTAAACTTTTCTATATTTGACCAAGTCTATAGAAAATGTGCTAATATCTTCAAATCAAATATACTCCCTCCGTTTCTCCTTAGTCTGCATATAAAATTTGTCTGAAGTCAGACTTTGTGAACTTTGACCAACTCTATAGAAAAAATTTATGAACATTCACAATACGAAATCAATATCATTAGATGCATCATGAAATTAATTTTCATACTATATAACTTTAGTATTGTAAATGTTGATATATTTAATATAAATTTGGTCAAACTTTGCATAGTTTGACTTCGAAAACAGATCATATATGCGGAGTAAAAAGAAACGGAGGGAGTATCTAGTACGAAAAATATTTGATGATGAATATAATGAAACTAATTTGGAGTTGTAGATGTTGATATATTTTTCTGGACTTGGTCAAACTTAAAGAAGGTCGACTTAGGACAAAGCTAGAAATTCAAATAATTTGGAACAGAGGGAGTACAGGTTATGTGGTGCTGCTCGCCCAGTACTGCTGAATATTGTCTTATGATAGCTGATACATCCCTTTTATGACATTTAAGTTTTAATTTTCAGTATACAGCTGCAGCCTTCTGTATATGAAATCAGTAGATATTGTCTTCATCAGATTAGAACTGTAATTTGTCTTAGTACCATTAGAGCCTTATTTCGTTCCATAAAGGAAAGTGAAGAGGAGTCTGCATTCCATGGTTCATGGCAAATCAGTAGCACGGCTAAGTGACTATTAATTGTTTATTGCACACTAACAGTTGCCGTAATTTATAACAGATTTGTTGCTATCTTTTTGCATTTGGGGTGGGGGGGGGGGTAAAATCAATCGAGAAACTGAACATTGTATTTTATTTTTATTTTTTGCAGGGGCGCCTCTTTCTTTCCCCAAGAATAATTGGATTTTATTCCAATATATTTGGGCGGAAAACCAAGTTTTTCTTTCTTTGGGAAGACATTGATGATATCCAGGTTGTTCCACCGTCTCTTTCAACAGTTGGCAGTCCATCCTTGATGATCATCCTCCAGAAGGACAGAGGTCTAGAAGCCAGGCATGGTGCCAAAACACAGGATCCTCAAGGAAGACTGAGGTTCCATTTCCAAACATTTGTCTCATTCAACGATGCTCACAGGTGTTTTCTTTTCCCTTTTTCCTTTTGCCATTTGTTTTTATTTATTTCATGTCTACAGAGTTCAAACAAGACATTTCCAATGACATTCGTGAAGGTCTGGGCAAAAAAAAAACGATTCTCCAAAAAGACTATTTTTGAAAGCATTTTGGAGCACTGATTTTGTTATTTTCGCCCAGACCTCTAGGAATGAGATTTCATCCCGACAATTTGCACACAGGCAGAAAACTCAGCAATGTTTGTTGTAAAAAAGAAGCATAATTTTTGAATTTTATTTCTGCTTTTCGTATTTTTAGTGTTCATAGCTGGAGCATTTTGAGCTCGGGATTAGAAGGACACTTTCGTCCACACGACTACTACTCCCCAAATTGTATGAGCATATGCACACACACAATAGAAAGACACTCCCTCCATCTAGAAATGTAGGTCATTCGACTTGTTTGCAGTCTTTCATGCAAGACTTCGACAACATTTTTCTGAACATGACAGCATATGAAAAATAAGAACAAAACAGAAAAGAATTTGCAAGAAAAATCTAAAACATTCTTTTCATGCAGTGGACCTTTGCATTCTTCATACACTTTAGATGGCATGACAACTTAAATGTCTAGACAGAGGGATTAATTGGTATCAGGCTATCCTACACACATTTGTACAATAACACAGCATGCAAACTAATATCTTGCTATACTTCTGTTAAGATGGCACTTTGGAAAATCTGACGTCTAGCAGAATTATTATGGCACTTTTTTAACTCCTATTCTCCCATTTCAATTTTCCACCAATTTCTCTTATCAAGTAGTTGATGATATATACCAATTTGATGTCTAACAGAGTTATTATGGCACTTTGGAAAACACGGTCATCGGGTCTAGAACAAAAGGGAGAGACGACCGACAAAGAACCTGAACCAAAACAGCTCCCCAATGAAGAAGTTTCTCTGTTGGGCAACGAAGACGTAAAAATGTCAGAAGTCTACTCGGCTGTTCTTTCTGTTGATGTGGGCCTTGCTCTCTCTCAATGAACGCATGTTTGGCACCTTGTATAATGCACTTGTAAAAGCGTCTGTTTAAACCTCTTCGATTATGTACTCGCAGGTCAATGCCTTGATGGAGATGTTCTCCGGAGGTCCACTTGAACACAAGGTGATGCAGAAGGCTGGTTGTGTTGACTACTCACCAACAGAATGGGAGCCAGTAAACCGAAACATATACCAGAGGCAGATCAGCTTTAGGTTATCAAAACATGGAGAAGCGACAACCAAGCAACAAAAATATAACTTACAGAATCGAGATGGGTGGGTCCTTGAGGAGGTCATGACCCTCCAAGGCGTCCTGCATGAAGACTATTCGAGTGTGAGATGACTTAGATAGTCAAGACTGGATCTGACGAAAATGCTTGCATGTTTAACGTCATATTGCAGGATCATGACATTCTTTCTCTTCCAAAATTGCAGATCCAGCTCAAGTACCATATGATGAGCACGTCGTTGAAACCAAACTCCTGCAGCATTCAGGTGATGTTAGGGATTGTCTGGTTGAAGGGCACTAGGCACCAAAAGAAGGCTACAAAGAATGTCATGTCGAATTCCACCAACAGGCTGAAGGAAATATTCTCAGAAGTCGAAAAGGAGCTTTCATCCAGAAAAGGTACCCATTTCAGCACAACAGATTGATTCTTCCCGGTAGCAAATTGCTGAAACGAGCCTGGACTCAATTCTTTCAGTGCTAACTAGTATTTCTGCAATGTTGTTCCAGGTGTGAGTTAGAGCCGGAGCAGAACAGCGACTAGATTGTTTGATTCTGTCGCTCAATTACGATTAAAAGAAGACACCAAAGATGGCAGTCATGATGATCATAACATAGTACGGCGTGGCAGCATCATTGTTTTTAAGGCGTCCCGCCTTGGACGCTTAGGCGACGCTTAGGCGATAAGGCGCCCCCCCAGCGCCTTACAAATATGCCCGCCTTAGGCGCTTAGGCGTCGCCTAGGCGATAAGGCGCCCCCCCAGCGCCTTAGGTCGCCTTACCGCCTTAAAAACTATGGGCAGCATCACTGCCTGCTTCACCCCTTTACTGCCAGCCCAGATTTTTTGCACAGATGGCCAGCATATCAACTGACATAGATATGTTTCTCCTCACACGCACATTTGATCAATCTGATGTTACACCACAAGATTACATGAATGGAATATAGACTTCCCATGAGAATTGTTAGTGGTTCTTGTGATACACTAACATGCATGCTAGTCATTATCCCCATACAGAGATTGGAGTTTCTATGTACATAAATAGAAAAGAAAATTAGTACACTACACATGTAGTACCAGAATGACAGAAATCAAGTTCGCACGACCATCAAGCTGAACACCAAATGAGCAGTGCATTAAGGAGAACTACAGGAAACTGGTCCACTGATGCTAATCATTTAAATTGACACTATTGCCAGATGGCTATTGCTACATGAAGCATATAAATATGTGGCACAAACAGGAAAAAACTCCATGGCAGAGAGGAAAAAAGAATGGTATTTATTTTTAGAGGACAAGTAGGCATTTCATCAAAGAAGTTTTCTGCCATCCAAACTTCTGATTCTGGCTCAAAGGCCAGTTACAAAGCCAAAAGGGAATACAAAATGCCATTTGAAATACAAGCGTCAGCAATTCGATTCAACATAAGAATAGTCTACAACACTGGTGCCGCCTCTGCTGCAGGTTCTTCAATCTTCGTCTTATAGAAGAGGTCGAGAACATCTGCGTGGTTTCGGACACTTCCAGGAGATACAGAGAGCAGCTGCTGGGCAATTTCATGCCTCCCCTCTTTGAACAGACCTTGAAACAAGCGCATGTAAACTGTTATTGATGGGGACTCCTTTGAAGACATTGCGCTTAGCAGATCCAGGGCATCATCCACGGTCCCAGATTTCAAAATGTGCGTGATAAATGGATGAATATAAGGCGGAAATCCATTACTTTTCATTAAACCTAGCACATCAAATGCTTCTTTAAGATGCCCTTGGCGGATCAACTTGTGGATCAAATACTTGTAGGTACTTTGCCAGGGAACCACATCCTTTTTCAACACCAGGTCCTTCAGAACTTTGAACGCTTCCTTTGCTTCCTTCTTCCGGCACAGCCCATACATAAGCACCTCAAGAGCGCTACCAACTTGATTGCCGCTTCTTCTTTCCAGCATTTCAGGGAAGCAGGAAACTGCCATATCAACAGCATCGCCAAGGGAATACTTCTGAACCAGAGCAGACCATACAAGTGGATCCAAATTATGCCCTGATTTTTCCACACGAGCCAAATGTTTGTGCGCTGTTTCCAGATTCCCAGCATCACACATTGCAAGAACAGCTTTTCCATGCACAGTGCTGTCTGGTGCAAAACCACCGTCCTCCATGGCCTTCAACACCCTGCCACTCTCACCAAGCCTTTCTACGCTTCTCAGCGACTTGATAACAGCATCAAACACGGAAGACTTCACCTCATTCCCAGCCTTCTGATAGATCCGCACAACACTCATCACCAGCTTCAGATCCATATCATCCCTCACAACAAGCTTCTTCAATAAGAAGACAAAATCCTGAGCCGATGGCTTCTCCGTCCCCCCCATTGCAAACCGGAACAAGTCCACTGCATCCTCAAACATCTTCCTCTTGAGAAACCTGTCAATGAGAATAACATACACCTCCTTATCCATCCCAACCTCTTTACTACTCATCTTCTGCAGGACCTCCCGGAACTCTTCAATGCAATCCTCCCGGCCAATGATCTTTGCCATTGCATTGTAAACCTTGCCCCAGTTGATCCCTGCCCCAGCTGACTGCTCCACCCAATAAAAGAACACCATTGCCTGTCGCGGAAACTGTCCGACCTTCTCCACAACCAGTGCCACCATCTCATCGGTCACCTCAACGCCCAACTCATTCAACTTGTCCAGCTTAGATATCTCATCCGCATCTGAGCGGAGAATCTTGCACGCCTCCGCCACCGCTGCGTTCCTGGCGTGCGCGGAGAAGGCTTTCTGGATCATGTCGGCGTCCTTGGACATGCCATTGGACCGGAAGCTCTCCGTGGCGGCCTGGAGGGTGGTCTTCGAGATGCCGTAGCCCTTGGAACGCATCGAGGAGACGAGTGACCAGAAATGGGCGGCGTCGCTGTTGGCGGCTGCGAGCTGGAGCATGGAGTTGAAGCACTTGGAGTTGAGGATGGCGGCGTCGTGGGATGCGGCCCAGGAGAAGAATCGGGAGGCGGCGGGGTAGTTGGAAGCGAGGTCCGGGTGGACAAGGAGGGCGGGGATGGTGTTGGGGTGGGAGAGGTCGATGCCGGCTGACTGGATCGCGGTGGCGGGATCCGCCGGCAAGGATGGTTGGAAGAATATGGCAGCGACGGAGGAGCCGGACATGAGGCGATGGTGGGGGAGGAGGGAGGGGAGGCGGCATAGACGACCGCCGCCGGAGTTGAGGACGGTGCGGAGCATGGTGGTGGTGGCGGCGGCGCAGGAGGGAGGGGGTTGGAACTGAAAACGAGGGTTTAGCCTGTTAGGGTTAGCCCGGTTGCTGTTTGGGCATTTGGAATGAAGAAGAATGGGCTTTGCCCGTTTTCGGAAATATTTTCCTTTTGGCAAGTACCGTCCTTATTTGCTATCAAGAAAATATTTTATGGCTAGTGCTACAAATCAACCAGATGATAACATACAAACGTAAGCCGCGTCGTCGGCCGTCAGATTGACATCTGCATCTCGCTTGATCCACGACTGCCCATGTTTCCCGCTGAGCCTCCACAACTGACGTTTAGTTGCAAAAGAAACGACCACGATCCCCTCCCCACGCTCGCATATAGCTCCGGTGAGGGCATCAGCTCGCCGTCCGTAGCACATGCTTGCAGCAGCATCGCTGCCGGTCGGCTCATAGTGAAACGCCGGTGAACTCGACATGGCTGCAACACAGTTTCGACGTAACTCCGGCAAGCAACTGAACCTGGCAAGCTCGTAGCAAAGCGCCGACGAGCTCGACGAAACTGAGCATGCTGCAACGGAGCTTCGACGTAACTTTGGCAAGCAGCCGCACCTGGCAAGCTCGTAGCAAAGCGCCGACGAGCTCGACGAGCGTGCTGCAACGCAACATCAAGTGACTCTGGTGAGCAGCCGTGCAAACTTGACCGGAGTTGCAGTGCCATCGGCCGCCCCGTTGCGGTCACCGTCACAACACGAAGCCGGCGATGCTCCATTGTAGCACCACGTATGTGGCAGCATGATGTCGTCGTCGGAGTGTCGACGATGCTCCATTGCAGCACCCGTGGCGTGCTTTACTCCACCGACGATGTCCACAGCCATGACGCGTGTCTGCGCACCACCGATGACAATGGCAACAACTTTGCATCGGTGCGTCCTCCTCCTCGTTTCCAGCACCGCCATGACGCCTTTGGAGCACCAGTTGCCAACCCCTTGCAACAGTCGAGCCCCAGCCTCGCGTGTTCTGGCTATTGGCTAGTGCCTCATCTTCGTCGGTAGTGTGGTGCCTGCGCCGACGGCATCGCAGCACTGGAGCCACCAACAGGGTCCAACGCAGTAGCACCGGGAGCCACGCGCAGAGCTCCAACGAAGCAGCACCGGAGCCGATGAAAAAACAAACTTCAACGCAGCATCAACGACCCCCGGGGAAGCTCCACTGCAGCTCCATGGCGGCATAAAAAAAAGCTCAGACGCAGCACCGTTGGCGTCCTGCCGAGGCTCCATTGCAGCCTCGGTCGCGCTTCACTGCAGCCGCTGCAGAGCTCCATTGCAGCCACCTGTGCGCAGTGTTCCGGCGAAGCCCCATTGCAGCCCCAACCGGGCGCCCCGCGCCCCATTGTATCCATGGCGGGGTCTCCATTGCAGCCGCGGCGGGGCTCCATTGCAGTCAGACGCGCTCCACTGCAGCCACTGACGCGCTCCATTGCAACGCAGCCAAGGATGGCGGTTCTGTGAGGCAACATGCGACGGCCATGACAGGAGCTGCGACGTAGCTGTGGTGCCTCTCCTCTAGTGCTGAACGAGAAAAGGGGGAAAATGAAGAAACTAGTGGGCGGAGAAGATAAGGCGGAGGAAGAAGATAAGGTGGGAGCGCTAGAAGCCTGGGGAGGGCCCCACGACGACACGTGGTGAGTGGAGAGAGAGGTTCATGAGAGAGAATTTTCATCCGATTGATAATAAACAAGTTCCATACTCTATCGTACCATATTCATTTCCTACAGGAGAGTTGTTAGTGTGTTCTTTCTCTTAGGGATGTGAATTTCTCAAAAATGTGGGTTTTATAGGAAAATATTTATTTAAATTCCAAACATCGATGGCAAGACTAGGCCGAAGAGGAAAGTAAGTTGCGCGGCTTGGAAGGTGGGGAACTAGAGCAGGGAAAAATAAGAGGGGAAATGAATTACAGCTCTTAGATGCCACACACCCCTATATGAAAATAGCATTAAAAAAAAATCTACACTTTTGGGATATGAAACTTGAGTGCTTGTTGTACACCCATGTTCGTTTTCGTGGGGAATGGTTGTGGAAGAGTGATGCATGTGGAAGCCAGTCATCCGAGATTAGGTATTACCGAAGGTGTTTGTTGGGTTGGCATAGATCGAGATTAGGATTTATCATTCCGAGTATCGGAGAGGTATCTCTGGGCCCTCTCAGTAATGCACATCATAAGAAGCCTTGCAAGCAAAGTGACTAATGAGATAGTTAAAAGATGATGTATTACGGAACGAGTAAAGAGACTTGTTGGAAACAATATTGAACTGGGTATGAAGATACCGACGATCAAATCTCGGGCAAGTAACATACCGATGGACAAAGGGAATAACGTATGTTGTCAGAACGGTTCGACCGATAAAGATCTTCATAGAATATGTAGAAGCCAATATGAGCATCCAACTTCCGCTATTGGTTATTGACCGGAGAGGGGTCTCGGTCATGTCTACATAGTTCTCGAACCCGTAGGGTCCGCACGCTTAACGTCCGATGACGATTTTGTATTGTATGAGTTATGTTGATTTGGTGACGGAATGTTGTTTGGAGTCCCGGATGAGATCACGGACATGACGAGGAATCTTGAAATGGTCTAGAGGTAAAGATTGATATATAGGACGATAGTATTCGGACACCGGAAGTGTTCCGGGGGTACCAGGTACATATCGGGTCACCGGAAAGGGGTTCCGGGCACCCCCGGCAAAGATATGGGCCTAATGGGCCAAGAGGGGAAACAACAGCCAGCATGGGCTGCTGCACCCCCCATATAGGCCGAACCTGGTGGGGAAGGAAAGAGGGGAAGAGAGAAAGGAAGGGGAGGGATTCGGCCTCCCCCTTCCTTCCCTCCTCCCTCCTCCTTCCTTCCCCCTGTGGTAATTATGGTAAGGGGGGATAGGACTAGGGCCCCAAGTAGGATTCCTCCTACTTGGGCGCCCCCTTGACTGCTCCCTCCCCCTCCCACCTATATATACATGGGGAGGGGGTGCCTAGAACACACACCAAAAATTGTTAGCCGTGTGCGGCGCCTCCCTCCACAGTTTACGCCTCCGGTCATATCTTCGTAGTGCTTAGGCAAAGCCCTGCGCGGATCACTTCACCATCACCGTCACCACACCGTCGTGCTGACGGAACTCTCCCTCGACACTTTGCTGGATCAAGAGTTCGAGGGACGTCATCGAGCTAAACGTGTGTAGAACTCAGAGGTGTCGTACATTCGTTGCTTGATCGGTCGGAACGAGAAGAAGTTCGACTACATCAACCGTGTTGTCAAACGCTTCCGCATTTGGTCTACGAGGGTACATGTACACACTCTCCCCCTCTCGTCGATATGCCATCTCCTAGATGGATCTTGCGTGAGTGTAGGATTTTTTTTGAAATTGCATGCTACGTTTCCCAACAGTGGCATTAGAGCCAGGTCTATGTGTAGATGATATGCACGAGTAGAACACAAAGAGTTGTGGGCGGTGATAGTCATACTGCTTACCACCAATGTCTTATTTTGATTCGGCGATATTGTTGGATGAATTGGCCCGGACCAACCTTACATGACCACGTTCATGAGACCGGTTCCACCGACAGACATGCAACTAGTTTTGCATAAAGGTGGCTGGCGGGTGTCTGTTTCTCCTACTTTAGTTGAATCAAATCTGACTGCGACCGGTCCTTGTTGAAGGTTAAAACAACAAACTTGACAAAACATCGTTGTGGTTTTGATGCGTAGGTAAGAATGGTTAGAAGCCCGTAGCAGCCATGTAAAACTTGCAACAACAAAGTAGAGGACGTCTAACTTGTTTTTGCAGGGCATGTTGTGATGTGATATGGTAAAGACATGATGTGATATATGTTATTGTATGAGATGATCATGTTTTGTAAAAGTTATCGGCAACTTGCAGGATCCTTATGATTATCGCTTTATTGTATGAAATGCAAACGCCATGTAATTGCTTTACTTTATCACTATGCGTTAGCGATAGTTGTAGAAGCAATAGTTGGCGAGATGACCACGGCGCTACGATGGAGATCAAGGTGTCAAGCCGGTGACGATGGAGATCATGATGGTGCTTTGGAGATGGAGATCAAAGGCACAAGATGATGATGGCCATATCATGTCACCTATTCTGATTGCATGTGATGTTTATCTTTTATGCATCTTGTTTTGCTTAGTACGGCGGTAACATTGTAAGATGACCCCTTAACTAAATTTCAATGTATAAGTGTTCTCCCTGAGTATGCACCGTTGCGACAGTTCTTCGTGCTGAGACACCACGTGATGATCGGGTGTGATAGGCTTTACGTTCACATACAACAGGTGCAAGACAGTTTCGCACATGCGGAATACTCACGTTAAACTTGACGAGCCTAGCATGTACAAACATGGCCTCGGAACACTGGAGAGCGAAAGGTTGAACGTGAATTATATAGTAGATATGATCAACATAGAGATGTTCACCATTGATGACTACTTCATCTCACATGATGATCGGACATGGTTTAGTTGATTTGGATCAAGTATCATTTAGATGACTCGAGGGATGACTATCTAAGTGGGAGTTCTTAACTAATATGATTAATTGAACTTAATTTATCATGAACTTAGTCTTGATAGTATTTGCAAATTATATTGTAGATCAATAGCTCGCGTTGTAGCTCTCTTATGTTTTTGATATGTTCCTAGAGAAAACTAAGTTGAAAGATGATAGTAGCAATGATGCGGACTAGGTCTGTGATATGAGGATTATCCTCATTGCTGCATAGAAGAATTATGTCCTTGATGCACGGCTAGGTGAGACCTATTGCAGGAGCAGATGCAGATGTTATGAACGTTTGGAAAGATCGGTATGATGACTACTTGATAGTTTAGTGCGCCATGCTTTACGGCTTAGAATTGGGGCTGTAAAGACATTTTGAACTCCATGAAGCATATGAGATGTTCCAAGAGCTGAAATTAGTATTTCAGACTCATGCCCGTGTCGAGAGGTATGAGACCTCTTACAAGTACTTTGCCTACAAGATGGAGGAGAATGTCTCAGCCAGTGAGCATGTGCTCAGAATGTCTGGGTACTACAATCGCTTGAATCAAGTGGGAGTTAACCTTCCAGATAAGATAGTGACAGACAGAGTTCTCTAGTCACTATCACCAAGCTACTAGAACTTCGTGATGAACTATAATATGCAAGGGATGATGAAAATGATTCCCGAGCTCTTCGCGATGCTGAAATCAGCGAAGGTAGAAATCAAGAAAGAGCATCAAGTGTTGATGGTTAACAAGACCACTAGTTTCAAGAAAAAGGGCAAAGGAAAAGAAAGGGAACTTCAAGAAGAATGACAAGCAAGTTGCCACTCTCGTGAAGAAGCCCAAAGCTAGACCTAAGCCTGAAACTGAGTGCTTCTATTGCAAAGGGAATGGTCACTGGAAGCGAAACTACCCCAAATACTTGGCAGATAA
Organism: Triticum dicoccoides; assembly: GCF_002162155.2. Lineage (NCBI taxonomy): Eukaryota > Viridiplantae > Streptophyta > Magnoliopsida > Poales > Poaceae > Triticum > Triticum dicoccoides. Next base: position 230,368,199 of record NC_041391.1, read on the forward strand.
GAATGATGGCAAAGGGAACAAAGGTATATTTGATATAAATTTTATTGATGTGTACTTTACTAGTGTTCATAGTAACCCCAGGGTATTTGGTACTGGTTCGGTTGCTAAGATTAGTAACTCGAAACAAGAGTTGCAAAATGAACAGAGACTAGTTAAGGGCGAGGTGACGATGTGTGTTGGAAGTGATTCCAAGGTTGATAAGATCACCGTCGCACACTCCCTCTACCTTCGGGATTAGTGTTGTATCTAAATAAATGTTATTTGGTGTTTGCGCTGAGCATGAATATGATTGGATCATGTTTATTGTTATACGGTTATTCATTTAAGTCAGAGAATAATTGTTGTTCTGTTTACATGAATAAAACCTTCTATGGTGTTACACCCAATGTGAATGGTTTATTGAATCTCGATCGTAGTGATACACACATTCATAATATTTATGCCAAAAGATGCAAAGTTGATAATGATAGTGCAACATACTTGTGGCACTGCCATTTAGGTCATATTGGTATAAAGCGCATGAAGAAACTCCATGCAGATGGACTTTTGGAGTCACTTGATTATGAATCATTTGGCACTTGTGAACCATGCCTCATGGGCAAGATGACTAAAACTCCATTCTTTGGAACAATGGAGCGAGCTAATGACTTATTGGAAATAACACATACCAATGTATGCGGTCCGATGAGTGTTGAGGCACGTGGCGGGTATTGTTATTTTCTGACCTTCACAGATGATTTGAGTAGGTATGGGTATATCTACTTAATGAAACGCAGGTCTAAACATTTGAAAAGTTCAAATAATTTTAGAGTGAAGTGGAGAATCATCGTAACAAGAAAATAAAGTTTCTACGATCTGATCGCGGAGGCGAATATTTGAGTTACGAGTTTGGCCTTCATTTAGAACAATGTGGAATTGTTCCACAACTCACGCCACCTGGGACACCACAGTGTAATGGTGTGTCTGAACGTTGTAACCGTAATTTATTAGATATGGTGCGATCTATGATGTCTCTTACCGATTTACCACTTTCATTTTGGGGTTATGCATTAGAGACAACTGCATTCACGTTAAATAGGGCACCGTCTAAATCCATTGAGACGACACCGTATGAACTATGGTTTGGCAAGAAACCTAAGCTGTCGTTTCTTAAAGTTTGGGGTTGCGACACTTATTTGAAAAGGCTTCAACCTGATAAGCTCGAACCCAAATTGGAGAAGTCCATCTTCATAGGATACCCTAAGGAAACAATTGGGTACACCTTCTACCACATATCCGAAGTCAAGATCCTTGTTGCCGAGAATGGAACCTTTCTAGAGAAGAAGTTTCTCTCAAAAAAAGTGAGTAGGAGGAAAGTAGAACTTGATGAGGTAATTGTACCTTTGCTCTAATTGGAAAGTAGCGCATCTGTGAAATCCATTCCCATGATGCCTACACCAACTAGAGAGGAAGTTAATGATGATGATCATGAAACTTCAGATCAAGTTACCACTAGACTTCGTAGGGTGAACAGAGCATGTTCCGCACAAGTGGTATGGTAATCCTGTCCTAGAAGTCATGTTATTAGACCATGGCAAACCTACAAACTATGAAGAAGCTATGATGAGTCCAGATTCCGACAGATGGCTTGAGGCCATGAAATCTGAGATAGGATCCATGTATGAGAAAAAAGTGTGGACTTTGGTGGACTTGCCCGATGATCGGCAAGCCATTGAGAATAAATGGATCTTCAAGAGGAAGACGAATATTGATGGTAGCATTACTATCTACAAAGCTCGACTTGTCACAAAAGGTTTTCAACAAGTTCAAGATGTTGACTACGACGAGATTTTCTCACCCGTGGCGATGCTCAAGTCTGTCCGAAACATGTTAGCAATTGCCGCATTTTACGAAATCTGGCAAATGGATGTAAAAAACTGCATTCCTTAATGGATTTCTTAAAGAAGAGTTGTATATGATGCAACCAAAAGGTTTTGTCGATCCTAAAGGTGCTAACAAAGTGTGCAAACTCCAGCGATCCATCTATGGACCAGTGCAAGCATCTCGGAGTTGGAATATATGCTTGATAAGGTGATCAAAGCATATGGTTTTATACAGACTTATGGTGAAGCCTGTATTTACAAGAAAGTGAGTGGGAGCTCTATAGCATTTCTGACATTATATGTGGATGACATATTGTTGATTAGAAATGATGTAGAATTTCTGTATAGCATAAAAGGATATTTGAATAAGAATTTTTTCAATGAAAGACCTCGGTGAAGCTGTTTACATATTGGGCATCAAGATCTATAGAGATAGATCAAGACGCTTGATAAGATTTTCAATGAATACATACCTTGACAGGATTTTGAAGAAACTCCATGCAGATGGACTTTTGGAGTCACTTGATTATGAATCATTTGGCACTTGTGAACCATGCCTCATGGGCAAGATGACTAGAGCTCCATTCTCTGGAACAATGGAGCGAGCTAATGACTTATTGGAAATAACACATACTGTCGTGGAAATAACACGTCAGATGTCCTTAGTGTGAGGACTTAGTCGCGAGGCCAACGCATCTATGTGGTAGCTTGAGAGGGGTTGAGCGGAATCGAGAGACACAACACAAGACAAGGGTTTAGACAGCTTCGGGCCCCGGGAAACATCATCCGGTAAAAACCCTACATGCTGTTTGAGGCTAGATCTCATTATTATCACGAGGGAGTCGCCGTAAACCGGCTCTCCTCTAGTTGTGTCTAGCCCTAGAGATTGTTTCTTGCTTGTCCCTCTTTGAGGAGCCCTGCCCCTCCTTATATATGTTGAAGGGGCGGGTTACATGTGGAGTCCAACTCGGACTTTAACTTAAACTATTTTGACTTCCCTTCCTGGGCTTCTTAACGTCTGCCGGTTTAACATTGGCTGTCAGTTTAACATTGTCTGCCGGTTTAACATTCTCTGCCGGTTTAACATCCTCTGCCGGTTTAACATCCTCTGCCATCTGTCTTAACTCTTCCGGTTTAACACTTGCCGGTTTACCGTCTGTCTTAGCCATCTGTCTTAACTGTCTGCCGGTTTACCATCCGCCGGTTTACCAAGTCCCGGCCGGTTTACGACTCCGGCCGGGTCATACCGCGGGGTATATCCCCGACATTAGCCCCCAGTTTAATTTGGATTTATCCATGTTAAACTAACTCTGATCATCCTTAAGTCCTTGTCACTTCCTTCTTCTAAAAAATCCGATTTAATAGGCCAGCTTCATAATCAATTTGCTGAAATTGGTTTGTCATAGAGAAATATTGTGAAGAATAACTTCTTTGACTCAGCTCCCAATGACTTAACAAAAATAATGGTCCTTGAAATCCTCATCTGATCTTCAGCCGGTTTAAGAATGTAGAACTTACCGGTTTATAAATATTGATAGCACCGGGTCATACTTGTAGTTAACATCCAGCTTGAAAATATACCTCTTATATGACTATCACTTGTACCCCTCAAGTTTTAAGAAGGTAGCATAGCAACAGCTTAGGACTTACTTCAATATAAATATCACAATTTTGAAGAAATCCAGGTTGTTCATCTCAATCACTAGTCATAATTGAGTACTCCACATATGTAGCCCCCAAGTGCCGGGTTGTCATGCTTGCAGCAACCTGGGACTTGTAATTTCCTGATGCTCATAAAAACTTCAACCAGTGTAGCCCCCAAGGGCCGGGTCATTATGCAATAATGAGCAGGGACTTTGTAAATATAATCTTGTAAACTTTGAACAGCAACAGCTTAAGACAGATAATATTGAGCTGGGACTTGATATATACTTCAATGAAAATAACATCATATGATGTTGTCCCCATCATGGGGCTTGAATCCATGTCCACAAGGTTAAGAGCTTTGTGCTTTATCAACTAAGCAATGTACCCTTCAATATAATGGATAAAAAGCTTTGTATCTTGAATTGTTGACAGGAGCAATTGGTAGCCCCCAAGGGCCGGCTCATTATGATGTGATGAGTCGGGTCTTCAATAAGATGATCAAAAAATGACCTTGCATTAGCCCCCAAGTGTCATGGTGCATGCTTGCAGCGACATGAGACTTGCATATGCGATATAATCTCAATTTGAATAATATAGCCCCCAAGTGCCGGGTTGTAAGCCTGCAGCGACTCGGGACTATTCCTTGAATTGTAGAATAAATCATATCCATTGATAATATGATAGCCATTGCGCTAAAGCGACTTTGAAAACCTTGATCATAATACTGGTTATTGATAACCATAATAAAATCCAGCCATGTTGGCTATTTGAATAATATACCCAATGATTTATAAGCGCATGATGTTGGGGAACGTTGCAGAAAATTAAAATTTTTCCTACGGTTTCACCAAGATCCATCTATGAGTTCATCTAAGCAACGAGTCAAGGGAGAGAGTTTGCATCTACATACCACTTGTAGATCACGAGCGGAAGCTTGCCAAGGGGATGGTGATGATGGAGTCGTACTCGAACGTGATTCAGATCACCGATGTCCTAGTGCTGAACGGACAGCACCTCCGCGTTCAACACACGTACGGGACGGGAGACGTCTCCTCCGTCTTGATCCAGCAAGGAGTAAGGAGAGGTTGAGGAAGGCAGCTCCAAGGGCAGCACGGCGGCGTGGTGCAGTTGGTGCAACAGTATTCCGACAGAGCTTCGCCGAGCATGTACGGAGGAGGAGAGGTGTTGGGAAGGGGAGGGGCTGCGCCTTGAGTTGAGGTGTGTTGCACCCCTCCCCTCACCCCTCTATATATAGGGGAAGGGGCAAGGGGGGCCGGCCCTCTAGGGAAAACCCTAGGGGAGGGCGGCGGCCAAGGGGTGAGGGGCTTGCCCCCCAAGCAAGGGGGGTGCGCCCCTTTTAGGGTTTCCCCCCCAACCCTAGGCGCATGGGCCCAAAGGGGAGGGGGGCGCCAAGCCCACTAGGGGCTGGCTGCTATCCCCACGCAGCCCAAGTGGCCCCCCGGAACCCTTCCGGTGGTCCCGATACAATACCGGTATGACCCCGAAACTTTCCGGTGCCCGTTTAACAACTTCCCATATATAAAACTTCACCTCCGGACTATTCCGGAACTCCTCGTGACGTCCGGGATCTCATCCGGGACTCCGAACAACATTCGGTAGTCACATACTAGTCTTCCTAACAACCCTAGCGTCACCGAACCTTAAGTGTGTAGACCCTACGGGTTCGGGAGACATGCAGTCATGACCGAGACCACTCTCGGGCAATAACCAACAGCGGGGTCTGGATACCCATGTTGGCTCCCACATGCTCCTCGATGATTTCATCGGTTGAACCACGATGTCGAGGATTCGATCAAACCCTGTATACAATTCCCTTTGTCAATCGGTACGTTACTTGCCCGAGACTCGATCGTCGGTATCCTAATACCTTGTTCAGTCTCGTTACCAGCAAGTCACTTTACTCGTACCGTAATGCATGATCCCGTGGCCAACATCTTGGTCACCTTGAGCTCATTATGATGATGCATTACCGAGTGGGCCCAGAGATACCTCTCCGTCATACGGAGTGACAAATCCCAGTCTCGATCCGCATAAAACAATAGATACTTTCGGAGATACCTGTAGTGCACCTTTATAGTCACCCAGTTACGTTGTGACGTTTGATACACCCAAAGCATTCCTACGGTATCCAGGAGTTACACGCTCTCATGGTCAAAGGAAGAGATACTTGACATTGGCAAAGCTCTAGCAAACGAACTACACGATCTTTGTGCTATGCTTAGGATTGGGTCTTGTCCATCACATCATTCTCCTAATGATGTGATCCCGTTATCAACGACATCCAATGTCCATAGCCAGGAAACCATGACTATCTGTTGATCACAACGAGCTAGTCAACTAGAGGCTCACTAGGGACATATTGTGGTCTTTGTATTCACACGTGTATTACGATTTCCGGATAATACAGTTATAGCATGAATAAAAGACAATTATCATGAACATAGAAATATAATAGTACTTTTATTATTGCCTCTAGGGCATATTTCCAACAGTCTCCCACTTGCACTAGAGTCACCAATCTAGTTACATTGTGATGAATCGAACACCCATAGAGTTCTGGTATTGATCATGTTTTGCTCACGAGAGAGGTTTAGTCAGTGGATCTGCGACATTCAGATCTGTATGTACTTTGGAAATTTCTGTGTCTCCATCTTGAACATTTTCGCGGATGGAGTTGAAACGACGCTTGATGTGCCTGGTCTTCTTGTGAAACCTGGGCTCCTTGGCAAGGGCAATGGCTCCAGTGTTGTCACAGAAGAGTTTGATTGGCCCCGACGCATTGGGTATGACTCCTAGGTCGGTGATGAACTCCTTCACCCAAATGGCTTCATGCGCTGCCTCCGAGGCTGCCATGTACTCCGCTTCACATGTAGATCCCGCCACGACGCTCTGCTTGCAGCTGCACCAGCTTACTGCTCCACCATTCAACATATACACGTATCCGGTTTGTGACCTTGAGTCATCCAGATTTGCGTCGAAGCTAGCGTCGATGTAACCCTTTACGACGAGCTCTTCGTCTCCTCCATAAACGAGAAACATGTCCTTTGTCCTTTTCAGGTACTTCAGGATATTCTTGACCGCTGTCCAGTGTTCCTTGCCGGGATTACTTTGGTATCTTGCTACCAAACTTACGGCAAGGTTTACATCAGGTCTGGTACACAGCATGGCATACATAATAGATCCTATGGCTGAAGCATAGGGGATGACACTCATCTCTTCTTTATCTTTTGCCGTGGTCGGTGACTGAGCTGAGCTCAATCTCACACCTTGTAACATAGGCAAGAACCCTTTCTTGGACTCATCCATTTTGAACTTTTTCAAAATCTTATCAAGGTATGTGCTTTGTGAAAGACCTATGAGGCGTCTCGATCTATCTCTATAGATCTTGATGCCTAATATATAAGCAGCTTCTCCAAGGTCCTTCATTGAAAAACATTTGTTCAAGTAGGCCTTAATGCTGTCCAGAAATTCTATATTATTTCCCATCAAGAGTATGTCATCCACATATAATATGAGAAATGCTACAGAGCTCCCACTCACTTTCTTGTAAACGCAGGCTTCTCCATAAGTCTGCATAAACCCAAACGCTTTGATCATCTCATCAAAGCGAATATTCCAACTCGGAGATGCTTGCACCAGCCCATAAATGGATCGCTGGAGCTTGCATACTTTGTTAGCGTTCTTAGGATCGACAAAATCTTCCGGCTGCATCATATACAGCTCTTCCTTAAGATGCCCGTTAAGGAATGCCGTTTTGACGTCCATCTGCCATATCTCATAATCATAGTATGCGGCAATTGCTAACATGATTCAGACGGACTTAAGCTTCGCTACGGGAGAGAATGTCTCGTCGTAGTCAATCCCTTGAACTTGTCGATAACCCTTAGCGACAAGTCGAGCTTTATAGATGGTGACATTACCATCTGCGTCCGTCTTCTTCTTAAAGATCCATTTGTTTTCTATCGCTCGCCGATCATCGGGCAAGTCTGTCAAAGTCCATACTTTGTTTTCATACATGGATTCTATCTCGGATTTCATGGCTTCTAGCCATTTGTTGGAATCTGGGCCCGCCATCGCTTCTTCATAGTTCGAAGGTTCACCGTTGTCTAACAACATGATTTCCAGGACAGGGTTGCCGTACCACTCTGGTGCGGAACGTGTCCTTGTGGACCTACGAAGTTCAGTAGCAACTTGATCCGAAGTACCTTGATCATCATCATTGTTTTCCTCTTCGATTGGTGTGGGCATCACAGGAACATTTTCCTGAGCTGCACTACTTTCCCGTTCGAGAGGTAGTACTTCATCGAGTTCTACTTTCCTCCCACTTACTTCTTTCGAGAGAAACTCTTTTTCCAGAAAGCATCCGTTCTTGGCAACAAAGATTTCGCCCTCGGATCTTAAGTAGAAGGTATACCCGACAGTTTCCTTAGGGTATCCTATGAAGACGCATTTTTCCGACTTGGGTTTGAGCTTTTCAGGTTGAAGTTTCTTGACATAAGCATCGCATCCCCAAACTTTTAGAAACGACAGCTTAGGTTTCTTCCCAAACCATAATTCATACGGTGTCATCTCAACGGATTTAGACGGTGCCCTATTTAAAGTGAATGTAGCTGTCTCTAGAGCGTATCCCCAAAATGATAGCGGTAAATCGGTAAGAGACATCATAGACCACACCATATCCAATAGAGTGCGATTACGACATTCGGACACACCGTTTCGCTGAGGTGTTCCAGGCGGCGTGAGTTGTGAAACGATTCCGCATTTCCTTAAGTGTGTGCCAAATTCGTGACTTAAATATTCTCCACCACGATCCGATCGTAGGAACTTTATCTTTCAGTCACGTTGATTCTCCACCTCATTCTGAAATTCCTTGAACTTTTCAAAGGTCTCAGACTTGTGTTTCATTAAGTAGACATACCCATATCTACTTAAGTCATCAGTGAGAGTGAGAACATAACGATATCCTCCGCGAGCCTCAACGCTCATTGGACCGCACACATCGGTATGTATGATTTCCAACAAGTTGGTTGCTCGCTCCATTGTACCGGAGAACGGAGTCTTGGTCATTTTGCCCATGAGGCATGGTTCGCACGTGTCAAACGATTCATAATCAAGAGACTCTAAAAGTCCATCAGCATGGAGCTTCTTCATGCGCTTGACACCAATGTGACCAAGGCGGCAGTGCCACAAGTATGTGGGACTATCGTTATCAACTTTACATCTTTTGGCATCTACACTATGAACATGTGTAATATTACGCTCGAGATTCATTAAGAATAGACCATTGACCATCGGAGCATGACCATAAAACATATCTCTCATATAAATCGAACAACCATTATTCTCAGACTTAAATGAGTAGCCATCTCGTATTAAACGAGATCCAGATACAATGTTCATGCTCAAACTTGGCACTAAATAACAATTATTAAGGTTCAAAACTAATCCCGTAGGTAAATGTAGAGGCAGCGTGCCGACAGCGATCACATCGACTCTGGAACCATTCCCGACGCGCATCGTCACCTCGTCTTTCGCCAGTCTCCGTTTATTCCGCAGCTCCTGCTGCGAGTTACAAATATGAGCAACGACACCGGTATCAAATACCCAGGAGTTACTACGAGTACTGGTAAGGTACACATCAATTACATGTATATCAAATATACCTTTGGTGTTGCCGCCCTTCTTATCCGCTAAGTATTTGGGGCAGTTCCGCTTCTAGTGACCCTTCCCTTTGCAATAAAAGCACTCAGTCTCAGGCTTGGGTCCATTCTTTGACTTCTTCCCGGTAACTGGCTTACCAGGCGCGGCAACCTCCTTACCGTCCTTCTTGAAGTTCTTCTTACCCTTGCCCTTCTTGAACTTAGTGGTCTTATTGACCATCAACACTTGATGTTCTTTCTTGATTTCAGCCTCTGCTGACTTCAGCATCGAGAACACTTCAGGAATGGTCTTTTCCATCCCCTGCATGTTGTAGTTCATCACAAAGCTCTTGTAGTTTGGTGGGAGCGACTGGAGGATTCTGTCAATGACCGCCTCATCTGGGAGGTTAATATTCAGCTGGGTCATACGGTTGTGCAACCCAGACATCTTGAGTATGTGCTCACTGACAGAACTATTTTCCTCCATCTTACAACTATAGAACTTGTCGGAGATGTCATATCTCTCGACCCGGGCGTGAGCTTGAAAAACTAGTTTTAGCTCTTCGAACATCTCATATGCTCCGTGATGCTCAAAACACTTTTGGAGCCCCGGTTCTAAGCTGTAAAGCATGCCGCACTGAACGAGGGAGTAATCATCAGCACGAGACTGCCAAGCATTCATAATGTCTTGGTTCTCTGGGACGGGAGCGTCACCTAGCGGTCCTTCTAGGACATATTGTTTCCTGGCAGCTATGAGGATGATCCTCAGGTTCCGGACCCAGTCCGTATAGTTGCTGCCATCATCTTTCAGCTTGGTTTTCTCTAGGAACGCGTTGAAGTTCATGTTGACATGAGCGTTGGCCATTTGATCTACAAGACATATTTGCAAAGGTTTTAGACTAAGTTCATGATAATTAAGTTCTAATCAAATTATGAACTCCCACTTAGATTAGACATCCCTCTAGTCATCTAAGTGTTACACGATCCGAGTCGACTAGCCCGTGTCCGATCATCACGTGAGACGGACTAGTCATCGTCGGTGAACATCTTCATGTTGATCGTATCTTCCATACGACTCGTGTTCGACCTTTAGGTCTCCGTGTTCCGAGGCCATGTCTGCACATGCTAGGCTCATCAAGTTAACCCTAAGTGTTTTCGCTATGTAAAACTGTCTTACACCCGTTGTATGTGAACGTAAGAATCCATCACACCCGATCATCAAGTGGTGCTTAGAAGCGACGAACTGTAGCAACGGTGCACAGTTAGGGGAGAACACTTCTTGAAATTGTGTAAGGGATCATCTTATTTACTACCGTCGTCCTAAGTAAACAAGATGCATAAAACATAATAAACATCACATGCAATTATATAAAGTAGTGACATGATATGGCCAATATCATATAGCTCCTTTGATCTCCATCTTCGGGGCTCCATGATCATCTTGTCACCGGCATGACACCATGATCTCCATCATCATGATCTTCATCATCGTGTCTTCATGAAGTTGTCACGCCAACGACTACTTCTACTTCTATGACTAACGCGTTTAGCAATGAAGTAAAGTAAGTTACATGGCGTTCTTCAATGACACGCAGGTCATACAAAAAAATAAAGACAACTCCTATGGCTCCTGCCGGTTGTCATACTCATCGACATGCAAGTCGTGAATCCTATTACCAGAACATGATCTCATACATCACAATTCATCATTCATCACAACTTCTGGCCATATCACATCACATGATCAATCGCTGCAAAAACAAGTTAGACGTCCTCTAATTGTTGTTGCATCTTTTACGTGGCTGCAATTGGGTTCTAGCAAGAACGTTTTCTTACCTAAGAATAACCACAACGTGATTTTGTCAACTTCTATTTACCCTTCATAAGGGCCCTTTTCATCGAATCCGCTCCAACTAAAGTGGGAGAGACAGACACCCGCCAGCCACCTTATGCAACTAGTGCATGTTAATCGGTGGAACCGGTCTCACGTAAGCGTACGTGTAAGGTTGGTCTGGGACGCTTCATCCCACAATACCACTGAAGCAAGAAAAGACTAGTAGAGGCAAGCAAGTTGACAAGATCCACGCCCACAACAAAATTGTGTTCTACTCGTGCAAAGAGAACTACGCATAGACCTAGCTCATGATGCCACTGTTGGGGAACGTTGCAGAAAATTAAAATTTTTCCTACGGTTTCACCAAGATCCATCTATGAGTTCATCTAAGCAACGAGTCAAGGGAGAGAGTTTGCATCTACATACCACTTGTAGATCACGAGCGGAAGCTTGCCAAGGGGATGGTGATGATGGAGTCATACTCGAACGTGATTCGGATCACCGATGTCCTAGTGCTGAACGGACAACACCTCCGCGTTCAACACACGTACGGGACGGGAGACGTCTCCTCCGTCTTGATCCAACAAGGAGGAAGGAGAGGTTGAGGAAGGCAGCTCCAAGGGCAGCACGATGGCGTGGTGCAGTTGGTGCAGCAGTATTCCGACAGAGCTTCGCCGAGCACGTACGGAGGAGGAGAGGTGTTGGGGAGGGGAGGGGCTGCGCCTTGAGTTGAGGTGTGTTGCAGCCCTCCCCTCACCCCTCTATATATAGGGGAAGGGGCAAGGGGGCCCGGCCCTCTAGGGAAAACCCTAGGGGGGGGGGGCGGCCAAGGGGTGGGGGGCTTGCCCCCCAAGCAAGGGGGGTGCGCCCCCTTTAGGGTTTCCCCCCAACCCTAGGCGCATGGGCCCAAAGGGGGGGGGGGCGCCAAGCCCACTAGGGGCTGGCTGCTATCCCCACGCAGCCCAAGTGCCCCCCGGGAGGGGTGGCCCCTCCCGGAGGACCCCCGGAACCCTTCCGGTGGTCCCGGTACAATACCGGTATGACCCCGAAACTTTCCGGTGCCCGTTTAACAACTTCCCATATATAAAACTTCACCTCCGGACTATTCCGGAACTCCTCGTGACGTCCGGGATCTCATCCGGGACTCCGAACAACATTCGGTAGTCACATACTAGTCTTCCTAACAACCCTAGCGTCACCGAACCTTAAGTGTGTAGACCCTACGGGTTCGGGAGACATGCAGTCATGACCGAGACCACTCTCGGGCAGTAACCAACAGCGGGGTCTGGATACCCATGTTGGCTCCCACATGCTCCTCGATGATTTCATCGGTTGAACCACGATGTCGAGGATTCGATCAAACCCTGTATACAATTCCCTTTGTCAATCGGTACGTTACTTGCCCGAGACTCGATCGTCGGTATCCCAATACCTTGTTCAGTCTCGTTACCGGCAAGTCACTTTACTCGTACCGTAATGCATGATCCCGTGGCCAACATCTTGGTCACCTTGAGCTCATTATGATGATGCATTACCGAGTGGGCCCAGAGATACCTCTCCGTCATACGGAGTGACAAATCCCAGTCTCGATCCGCATAAAACAATAGATACTTTCGGAGATACATGTAGTGCACCTTTATAGTCACCCAGTTACGTTGTGACGTTTGATACACCCAAAGCATTCCTACAGTATCCAGGAGTTACACGCTCTCATGGTCAAAGGAAGAGATACTTGACATTGGCAAAGCTCTAGCAAACGAACTACACGATCTTTGTGCTATGCTTAGGATTGGGTCTTGTCCATCACATCATTCTCCTAATGATGTGATCCCGTTATCAACGACATCCAATGTCCATAGCCAGGAAACCATGACTATCTGTTGATCACAAGGAGCTAGTCAACTAGAGGCTCACTAGGGACATATTGTGGTCTTTGTATTCACACGTGTATTACGATTTCCGGATAATACAGTTATAGCATGAATAAAAGACAATTATCATGAACATAGAAATATAATAATACTTTTATTATTGCCTCTAGGGCATATTTCCAACACATGATTCCAATGGCGCAATCCAAATATATACTGGCGACTTATAGTCCAAAGCCATGCCGGGTTAATAAACACCGGATTATAAGTGATTATGTACTGACAACTTTGTAGTTGAAAGTCAAGCCGGGTTAATGAACACCGGATTAATTTGATGACTAATAGTCATGCCGGGTCGAGAGACGCCGGTTCAACATAAAATTTATCAAAAGAGAAAAATCTTAACAAAGGCAAATAAAACCGTGTAGTCGAGGCTTTTTGAGGGCTGCCAGGCCCAAATTCGAGGCTTTTCATGGGCTGCCAGGCCGCTGAGTTGAACCATTTAACAAAGCCTTTTAAGATGGACCTCCAACTAACCAATCACCATTTTAACTTTGACAAGTGCAGGGTCTCAAGGAGAGTAACTGTCAAATGTTCGGAGGGTCATGCCAGGATGACCTGGATAGGAGTGTCTTACTTGATGAAGGCAGGTTAACCCGAGGTTTTAGGTAAATATACCAGGCTTCCAAGCTGTGGGTCGATACCCAGCTACAAGGGTCCATTCAAACTCCTTGGTATTTGACACAAGGAGCCCCCAAGTAACGTGATGGGCTGTGCTCATTAGGTGCCTATGTTTGAGCTGTGCATAGGATCCAGACTCTCTTTGGCCCCTTGGGTGTGAAGCTCCCAAGCTATGTTATGGCGTGATAGTCGGATTAATGGATAGAACTCCGCTTTGTCAGCTGAAGCCCCCATGTAACCAATAATATGATAAGCCAATAAGGCGAGATACCCATGTTTGAACCATGCATCATGGCAACAGGTTCTCTTCGGCAACCTTTAACTTTTTGCAAGAGATAAATTTTTCTTGAACCGGGATTTTGAACCGGATATTGAGAGTGTCAGAGCTTTTGTGGGAGACAGATTTCCCTTGAACCGGACCTTAAACCGGAAGCATCATTGTGAGCCGGAATATTTCTGACGGCCTTTAAATTTTCATCAATGTAATAGTAGCCTCTGGGACTGGGTTATCTTTCCCTTCAACATCCTGGGGCACTTGAATTTGCTGAAACTGGCAAGACTTGCTGAGTCATATCATCATAGCCCCCAAGTCTTAAGATGACTCAAGGAGTTTTCTTGAGATTCTCCGTACTTGACCATAGTAGAAGGTATATATCATTGATGTTGATAACGCGATGTGAATCAACAGAAAGTTGAGGTGACTGCGGCGGGTTATAAATGATCCCGTATGAGCTGGGTCAGCAACTCGGCCAATGGTTCCTTTCAACTGATGATTTGAAGTTTAACCAAACTATAGTGGCGGCGACTTGTGTGCCTGCCCATTGAGCCACCCAGTGCAGACGACGGTTGATAGCATATGATAGTTTGCCTCCAGTTTGTTGAAAAAATCCGGGCTACCCAAGCTGTGACTTGCTCATACTTAATAAACAACTCCTGCAGACAGGTGCAGCCCGGTATGTTGATGTAGACCAGACCGCAAGGGCGGTAGCGCAAGCACTTCTGTTGAGCACGGCAGCACGGATAAATGTTAGTGCACCATGACGATAGTATGCACTCCATATCCGCGATATAACTCCACTTCGACGGTGAATAATTGTTCTGATGTATTTTAATGACAGATGATCTTGTCGTCTCTGCCATGATCATGGAACAAAAAATATTAAAGGAAGGACAATTGTTCCCGGAGGAACTTAAATTATATTGAAAAAATAAATGAGATGGATAGCACCTGAGCTTTTCCTGGGATGTCGGGCCAGTCATGTCCGTCGTCGGTTTTCAATTGATCTGAATTATACTGCTTCCACAATTTTTTTTCCAGTACTCCACACGGTCTTCTCTTGTCTTAACGTGATGGTAAACCGGTCATAGCATTGTACTACTCCAAGAATATGCATGTACTCTGCTTGCACCTTTCGCGCCAGGCAAACCACTGCATGGCTGGTGACTAGCAATTGTCCATGACTTCCAACGAAAGCAACAACATCTAGTAGCATGATGGATTGTCTGACCACGTGGTAGCTTCAGTCTCCTTAGTGTATATTTCCCGTATGAATTTGCCAAGACTGAACCAATCTGGTCGCTCCCCTTGTAGCAGTTTTGGCCAATAGAAAATTTGTAGATCAACTTTTTCCAACCCATGGCAAAGTACTAATTTGTAGTAGTATAAGATTGCCACTATTGTCTCGTTCGAACAGAGGACAACACAGCTGGTCTGATCCCTTGCATGTGCGTGGCGAGCAGCAGCAGTGAACTGGTGCGGGGGCGGAGTGACGGGGTAGTAGCGGTTCAACAGGGCCCCCGACGGGGCGGCAACTGAAACGGACGGATCAGCAGGTCGGTGTCAGGCAGAGGTAATCCGGTGGGGCAGCAGCTGAAACGGCCATCGGGGCACGACGACCCGGGGGCGGGTCAGGCCAGGTGAGGGCGGCAGCTCGCAACGGACCACGCCGGCGGAAAGCAAAACAGGGCGGCCCGGTTGCGACATCCGGTATAGATGGAACGAGAAGCCAACGACGGTGACTCGGGGCCGGTTCAGCGCTGCAGAAACACACAGCAGCGCGATGCGGGCTGAATCGGGCGCGACGCTGTTCAGAGGGCAGCCTGCAGTGACAGTGGTTGAGGCGGTTCACCAACGGGTGATGGCGATTCAGCACAACGGTGATCGCGGCAGCAGCATCTGTCGGGTCAGCATGAGAGGCCAACAAGCAGCGATCGAAGCAAATCAACAGTGGCGGAAGCGTCCAATGGAGGAGGCGCGGGCTCCGGCGGTTCAACTCGGAGGCGACGGCAACTCGGGCAGGTGGTCAGCTTGGCGCGGCGGCTCCGCGGAGACGGGACACCCCAAACGACTTGACAAGGGCGGTTTAACGCAATGAGGCTGGGCATGGCTTGGTGTTGATCCGTCATAGAAGAGGCAGCTCGGACTCAGGCGTGAACCGGGGCAACGGCAGCTCGAGGCGGCCGTCCGGCAAGATCCGACTGAACCGGCAGCGGCGACTTGGTGGTGGCGAACCGACCCACAGGCAGCTGGGGCATGGACGGCGGAGTAGTCCTCGTCCGAGGCGTTGGCAAAGGCGGACCGCAGTGGCAACGGGAAGGCGAGGATCGGCGGCTTGGCAGTGCCGAATCAGCGGACCAGACACACGGCTGCGGCCGTTGTTGCAAATGGCGAGTCAAGGAGGTGGCGGCGCGGCGACTCCAACGAGGCGTGGATAGAGGCTCATGACGTCAGCTTAGAGGCACGGCAGCTCAACGACTCCGGCGAGGCATGAGCGGCTCGACGTGAAGGCAAGGCCGGCGAAAACGGCAGCGATGGCCGAGGCGCCTCGGCGGAGACCGCAACTTTATGGAATCGGGCCCAAAGCCACGGCGGGTCGTCACCGCAGCGGAGGTGCGAGGCGAGGCCATGCCATGGCTGAGAAAACGAAGGCGGCGCAGTGCGGCAGAAGCACGCGACGGGTGGGTCAAGCAACTGACGGTTCAGCGACAACGACCGTGGGAGGTGACGAGCGACTCGTAGTGGCCTCAGGGCCGGTCCAACCCTGCTCGAGGCGAGACAACAGCTTGGCGCGGCTGCGGGGACGGCAGTTTGAGGCCTGGGCGAGGCCGCCGCGGCTGTTCGGCAGAGCCCAGCGGAAACGAACAACGACCGCGAGCCTCGGAACAGAGGTGCAGCAAATTGAGAGGAGACGACCCACCGCGGTGGCAGGCGTGAGTGAATCCGGCGGCTCGGCAAAACCGCGGGCACGCGTGGCCGATGCCGAGTCCGAGTTGTGATCTCTTTAACCATCCTCGATCCGTGTCCTCTGGGTAGTGGGCTCGTGGTCGCCCCCTTTTTTTAGGGTCCAAATAACTGCCACACGTGTGGCATCGACGGAAACCCGCTCGCACGTCTCGTCTGGCATGGACGGAAACCGGCCCACACGACCACGTCCACGCGTACAAAAGCACGGCCCGCATGTTCGTTCTGTGGCAACCCCGCCCGCATTGCCCCGTTCGGGCCAGCCGACCCGCTGCCCGCATGACCCAGCAGTTCCCGGCCTCCGATCCATCCCCTCTCTCTTCTGCCGCCATCGTCCCCCACCTCTCGAACCCCGACCTCCGCCGCTAGCCTTCTCTGGTTGCCATGACAACCAGAGCAGATCCGTAGGGTACTACCACCGCAAAACCACACCCCAACCCTCCCCACCCCCAGCCCCACACTCCAACCAAGCCCTCCAGAGACGATCATCTAAAACCAGGTGAAAATCTCCCCGATCTCATCCTTCTCATCCTTAAGGCTGAAAATCTCCCGATCTTGTACTGGGTCCATGCTATAGGGGTAGAACACTGCATGGTTCAGTGTATATTCGCAATTGCCAGGCAGAGTACACCAGATCTGCCATGTACTACGTTTGAGATTAACTTAAGTTCCTAGTTTCATTGACGCAAGTAGATGGGTATGAAAAATGGATGAGTAGGAATCCCTAAAGAAGGAGAGGAAGGACAAATTTTGGAATGAAGGGGGGTGGAAAAAAAATTAATTGCCACTTGTGTATAACGACAGTTGCCACCTTTCGTTGTCAGTAGCTGCCACCTATTTTGACCCGTCGCTTGTCATCCATATCTTCTATGTGCAAGCAGCAGAAGAATACAATTCTTGTGGATTGTTGATGCCTTCTTGTTCATGCAGTGATTGAGAACACATTGGAAAGAAGTGAGACATGGAAAGAATGAATCACGAAGATGGCGCTGATGCTTGGGGTTCTCAAAGGCTAGAAACGCCCCCTTGGGATGCAACAGAGTACAATCAGCTCATCTCTGCAGGGCCGTTGCTGCCACTACTAGAACAGTATGCAGGCGTAGGTATGATGCGTGATAACAAAAAGAAGATAACAGTTGCCATCTTTGCAACGATGAAGATGGCATTCTACTTATGTCGTACACTGTCATTTTTTCGCAGGTTCTTATGACCAAAACACTCTTAGGGGGCCCCCGTGGCAAGTTCAGTCACAAGGCGCTAACACTGACAAATGTACGGGCAGCCAACTTCAACTAGCTTGTATGGCTAATCAAGGTAATGCAAAACGAGAAAAGAGCACATACTGCTGTGGACATGAAAAATGAACATGCAAAAAAACTGGCAAAAGGACTCACGAGTTATCACGGGTGAAAATGCAGAGCCTTCATCCAGCGCGTGGCATCAGGCAGCACCAATGTACCTGCCATCAACGTCATACACATGTGAGTCCATAAAAAAAGTGAAGTTGCGGATGATCAATTAGCAGAAGGAGCATAGTTGACAACTACAATTGCCATGACTGGACATCTACATTTGCCATGAATTAAAAACTACACTTGACATCCCTAGACAACTATTGTTGCCATCCCTAGACACCTGCAGTTGCCATGGAGGAACAACTGCAGTTGCGATGCCAGTGCAACTACATTTGCCATGCCATGACAACTGCAGTTGCCATGAAGGAACAACTGCGGTTGCCATGCCGATGCAACTACAGTTGCCATGCCAGTAAAACTGCAGTTGCCGTGCTAGCACAAAATGCATTTGCCATGAATTGACCAACCACTACTGTGCTTACAGGTTATTACGCTGGTGGTAACCCGGCAAACGTCTCGTGGCAAGCTTCACAAATTGCAGGTGGAGCACGTCATTTTGGTGTCACAAACCACACAAGATGGTCAAATGCAGCACAACAAGGTAAGCAAAAAAAACTGAACCACAAAAACAACACTACATTTGTTATTTATAGTTATTTGTAGGCAAAACAATAGTTGCCATGTTTGTTGAACAATAGCTGCCATGACTGGACAGCTACAGCTGCCATACATCTCCATGCGCAGATTCACAACTTGCTGTTTTGAAATGATGTCGTGCCAAATCACTCGTAGATGGTGTGATCTGTTGCGATACACATGTTATTCAAACAAAAATCTTACTCTCGTACCTGTTTTTTGTATTACAGGGCCTACAACTACAGTGAACAGCGGCACGGGGACATCTACTGCGGGGAGCTCTGAGCGCACGGAAGACGCGTTCCACCAGCCAGCAGACAATCATGCCGCAAACAATTTCGAGTCAGAGTCGGGAATGGCAATCATTCCAGCAATCCCGACAAGCACCCCTTTGAACACAATCACTGCCAACACTCAGGTAGATGGAACTGCCGCCGATACTGAAGTGAATGATGAAACTGACGACGAGACACAAGGGGATGAAGATGGTGGGCAATCAGATATCATGGTACCTCAGCCACCGTACATTGGGCAGAGATTTGAATCGTTCGAGGAAGCAAAGGAATACTACCAGACATATGCAAAGTTCCATGGATTTGCAGTCAACACCGAGTACCATAGGAAAATTAAGAAAACTAACGAGTACAACAGAGGTGAGATGAGGTGCCACAAGGCACGGAGGAACAAGAAGGGGAAAGGTGTTGCGCCTGTCGTTCCGGAACGAAAGAGAGGGATCATTCTCAAGACGGGATGCCCGGTCTGGTGTAAGCTAAACGTAGATGGAACACAATATATGGTCACTGAATATTTTGACGAGCACAACCACAAACTCATAAAGAAGTTCGACCTGGTCAAATTTCTGACCGCCCACAGAGGATTCACCCCAGTCGAAAGGCAATTCGTAAAGCTGCTACATGATTGTAACGTCGGTCCATCAATAATGGTCCAGATACTATCACTCATCCATAGCAAAAAGGGGAAACCGAGTAGCATGCCCTACATACTAGCTGACGTCACAAACCTACAGGCCAAGTACCATAGAGAGAGCAGGCTGGCTGACATAGAGGCTACAATGGCCTACTTCGATGATAAAGCGAAGGAAGATCCAGATTTCTTCTACAGGATAAGGTTGGACGATGAGGACCGTGTCAGGAACATGTATTAGGTGGATGGTGCTGCCAGGAGAGCCTACAAACATTTCCGAGTTTGCATTTCATTCGACGCGACGTACCTCATCAATATGTACAAGATGCCATGTGCTCCGTTCATAGGAATAAATAACCACAATCAGTCGTTGTAGTTCGGCTGTGGGCTCGTTCGGAACAAAGACACGGATGGGTACGTCTGGCTATTCAAGACCTTCTTGGAGTGCATGGATGGACTTGCTCCGATGAACATAATAACAGACCAGGATTTCAGCATGCGTGCAGGCATAGAGGAGGTCTTTTTGTTGGCAGTGCACAGGCACTGCAGGTGGCACATTATAAAGAAGGCTGAGGAGACGCTAGGACCGTTCTTTGCTGACCGTCCAGAGCTGCACAAGGCATTCGAGCTGTGCGTGGACCACAGCTTGACGGTCAAGGAGTTTGAAAGGAGCTGGATGGCCATGGTTGAAACACATCAACTCCAGGACAACGAGACGCTTGCTAGCCTGTGGGAGAAGCGAATGTACTGGGTGCCGGCCTACTTCATGCAGTGCTTCTTCCCCTTTCTGCAGACTACGCAACGCAGCGAGGGGTTCAATGCTGTTTTGAAGCGGTACGTGAGCCCTGGCAACTCATTGCTACAGTTTGCCAAGCAGTACACAGCTTTGCAACAAAAAATCCTGGGATCTGAGCTACAGCAAGAAGCTACCACCGCGCTAAAGCAGTCGAAATTGCTAATGTATTTACCGATGGAGAGACAAATGAGCAAGATATACACAAACAAGATCTTTAACAAGTAAGTCAGTTGTGTTACAATCTTATTTGCACAAAAAGCACTAAGGCAGTAGTGTGCCTTATAGAGTGCAATGCAGTTGCCATGCTATGCAGTTGCCATGTTTAATGAAATACCGTTTATCATGCTTAGTCAGCTGCAGTTGCCATGTTCAATGAAAATTCTGTTTTGGCATGTTTAAGGAAATACCGTTTGACATGCTTACTGAACTGCAGTTGCCATGTTCAATGAAAATTTTGTTTGTCATGTTCAATGAAGTGCAGTTGCCATGTTTAATGCACTGTACTGCCATTGGGGCATGCTGGTATGCAAATGCCAATGTCAACTGAAAAACGTTATAATCTAGACACATTTGATGAAATGCAGTTGCCATGTTTACTAAAAAAGCACCCTTAGTGATGAGGCCAAGGTTATCGAACCAGTAGGAGAACCTCCTCACACCATGTAAACATCACCTGCAGACAAATAACGAATACTTGCAACCCGACGTGTTAGAGGGGTTGTCGATCCCTTTCAGGTACGGCCTCAAGATAGGCAAATAACGTGAGGTAAAAGTGGTAGATAGGATAAATAGATCGCGGAACAAATAAATTGCAGCAAGGTATTTTTGTATTTTTGGTTTAATAGATCTAAAAATAAATGCAAAGGAAATAGATCGCAAAGGCAAATATGATGAAAAGAGACCCGGGGGCCGTAGGTTTCACTCGGCTTCTCTCTAGAAAAATAGCAAACGGTGGAAAAACAATTACTATTGGGCAATTGATAGAACATCAAATAATCATGACGATATCCAGGTAATGATCATTATATAGGCATCATGTCCAAGATTAGTAGACCGACTCCTGCCTGCATCTACTACTATTACTCCAAACATCGACCGCTATCCGGCATGCATCTAGTGTATTATGTTCATGGGAAAACGGAGTAATGCAATAAGAACGATGATGTGATGTAGACAAGATCCATTCATCTATTATGTAGATGTAGACCCCATCTTGTTACCCTTAGTAGCAATGATACATATGTGTCAGTTCCCCTTCTGTCACTGGGATCAAGCACCATAAGATCGAACCCACTACAAAGCACCTTGTCGGTGTCAAAACCGGCGGATCTCAGGTAGGGGGTCCCGAACTGTGCGTCTAGGCGGATGGTAACATGAGACAAGGGACACGATGTTTTTACCTAGGTTCGGGCCCTCTCGATGGAGGTAAAACCCTACTCCTGCTTGATTAATATTGATGATATGGGTAGTAAAAGAGTAGATCTAACACGAGATCAGAGAGGCTAAACCCTAGAAGCTAGCCTATGGTATGATTGTTGTTCGTCCTACGGACTAAAAACCCTCCGATTTATATAGGCACCGAAGAGGGTTAGGGTTACACAGAGTCGGTTACAATGGTAGGAGATCTACATATCAGTATCGCCAAGCTTGCCTTCCACGCCAAGGAAAGTCCCATCCGGACATGGGACGGAGTCTTCAATCTTATATCTTCATAGTCTAGGAGTCCGACCAAAGGTGATAGTTCGGCTATCCGGACACCCCCTAATCCGGGACTCCCTCAGTAGCCCCTGAACCAGGCTTCAATGACGACAAGTCCGGCGTGCATATTGTCTTCGGCATTGCAAGGCGGGTTCCTCCTCCGAATACCTCATAGAAGATTTTGAACACAAGGATAGTGTCCGGCTCTGCAAAATAAGTTCCACATACCACCGTAGAGAATAATATTTACACAACTTCAATCTGCTGACGTATTCCATGGCGTGGCATCACACCACGGCCAAGCCTTTATTCGAATCATTTTTACTGTTCCACCTCAGCGCGTTTAGCGAGGCGGTTTTCTTGGCACGTCTTGTCGAAGCAGAGATCGTGTCACCTTATTCCGAGATTCTCATCAATACGGGCGTGGGTAACCCAACCGTGCCCGTTGGCACGTCTCCTCTATCGAAGGCGAGCCCCGAACGGTCACGGGGAAGGCTCTTGGTATTCGACCTCTTTATAAAGAGACCAAGGCTCCACTCCTTTCTTTCAATCTCAATCGAATCCGCCCTTCGCCTCGAGTTCCAACACCCAAAGCTCCAGATTCAGGCGCTTCGGACCTTCGATGATGTCCGGCTCCGACCTGCAAGGCCGGTGGATGCCTTCCTCCGTTACGGAAGAAGACGTGCTAAAGCTAAGAGATGCCAGGTGTCTAACCGGTGAAATTTTGCATAGGTTGCCTGCCCAAGGGCAGGTTATTCCCACTCCCAAGCCTGGTGAAAGCGTGGTGTTCGCGTATCACTTCCTTCGGGGCTAGGCTTCCCGATGGACCCCTTCGTGAGGGGGCTCATGTTTTACTATGGGTTGGAATTTCATGACTTGGATCCGGAGTCCATCCTCCACATCTCATCGTTCATTGTCGTATGCGAAGCCTTCCTCCGCATTACCCCTCACTTCGGATTGTGGCTCAAGACCTTCAAAGTGGAGCCGAAGATGATCAAGGGGTAGCAGGCAGAGTGCAGAGGGGCTGTTATAAGCAAGAATGCTGATGCTCCATGGCCCGAGGGCTCTTTTCAAGAGGAGCTCGGCTTATGGCAACAAGAGTGGTTTTATATCACAGCTCCCAGGGGCACCAAATGGGTGACGCCACCTGCCTTTCGCTCGGGTCCTCAACCACGACTGGCGTCATGGGTTAATAAAGGACTTGACTGGGGGCCGTCCAAGGACGTGCCCTTGTTGCAGGGCCGCATTCAAGATCTCCTAGAGAGGGAGAGATCACTTTGGTTGTAGTAGCGCAGGTCATGCTGATTCGTCGCACCCTGCCCTGCAAACGTCGCCCCCTCCGCCTGTGGGAATTTAACCCGGAGGGACCACGATCTCTCCAACATTTTATGGGCGCGACGCCCATGGAGATGTACAAGCTTTTCTTCGGATCACAAGAGATGTGTCCGGACTTGACCGAGGACGCATGTCTGAGTTGCAATCGCCCGGATACTCAAGTAAGTAGCCCTGTACCCGGACACGCTATCCCATATTCATCACAAACTTGCCCTTTAAAAGAGTTGTCCCTTGAACAGGAGTGGATAGTGAAAGCAAAGTTAATCAGGTGTCCGGCCCCCCTCCCTGAGACCACGCCGGATCCCGTGTTAACCAGGATGCTGGAGGTTGCGCCTTCGGAAGAAGGTGAAGGGGGGAACAAGGAAGCTACCGCCTCCGCAAAGGAGGCTGTCAGGAACGGAGGGATCGAGAATCCCTCCATCCAAGGGAAGAAGAGGACCGCCTCTGAAGACCCGGAGACCATGGTCTCAAAGCGGGGGAATAAATCTTCGTCAGAGGGTCCTGCGCCGAGAGATGCCTCGGCCACATTGTGCCCCCAAGGGGATCAACCCTCCACCGGGCCGTAAGTAAAAAGGGGAGTTTTTCTTAAAATAAAGGATATCCCTGCCCTATTTCTGATGAAGATAACCGAAATTTTACCTTGTAGTTCGGATCTCAGCCCTTCTCAGCAGAGCTCATCTTCGGGGGATCTTTGTCCGGAGATGATAGAGAGCAAAACGCCTCCCCCTGCCGTACCGTCTTGCGAGGCGGGCGACCCTAAGGTGTCATCGCGGAGGGTTTCTCCGAGTCCGGCAGGGCCAGAAGGCAGTCGTATGTCCCCTCCAAGCCCTCTTTGTCCGGCCTTCGAAAAAGGCCATCGGACGAGTCCGGCACCACCTGGTGTTCGGTCGGAGGAGCTGAAGGATCTGCTCGGGCGAGCGTCTATCTCAGAAGATCACCATGCGCTAATGGGTATGGTGATTGAAAGGATTTCATCCGCTGAGAGCGGTTTGCACGAAGCCGTGAAAAGTTTACTGAGAGGTTTTGAGGTACACAAAATGATGTACCTTCTGACAGTTCCGCATATAAAATGCGCCCTGTGTAGATAGTAGCCCCTGAGGCTCGGTGTGTTGTCAAAAATGACAGCGCACCGAGGATCATAATCCCAGGTATAATGTGTCGCCCTTCCTATGTAGGTGGCGAAGGGTCCGGTGGCTAGCCGGACTGATGAATTTGCCGAGCTAAAGCGGCAACTTGACGTGTCGGATGCCGACATCGCGCTTGTCAATAAGCGACTTGACAAGTCACAAGGTATGCAATTTCTCCGCGGACACCTGGTAAGGGAGCTTGATACCCGTGCCTTACAACATGTATGCTTGATGCAGATGGTGCCGCTGCCATGGAGAACCTTCGGGCGGAGCTCGCCCGAGCCAAGGTGCAGGCCAGAAAGAGTGATGCGGCTGCCTTAAAGGCGTCCGAAGAGCTAAAAGGCGAACAGGCTGCTCACTGCCGAAGCAAGAAGGAAATGGCCGAGATGGCCGTGAAGTTGAAGAATGCTGCCAACCGCTGCAAGCTTCTCAAAAAAGAAGATCGAGCGGTGCAAGAGGACCTGAAGAAGGCCACTACCAAGGCCAAGGATGCTCGCTCTGCGATGAGAGCTATGAAGGAGGAGCTGCGTCTGGCCGGAGATATCGCAGCTGGAAAGCCCTTTCTGCTGCGGAGGAAATTTATGGATCCTAATTATGCTCAGTTGGACCGGCTGTGGAGTGCGGAGGATGCTTATCTAGACTTGGCGGCAAGTGCCGCGAACGCGGCCGAACACTTCCGAGATAAAAAAGATCACGAAATGGAAAAGGTTTTTTGGTTGCAGTTCCATAATCCAGAGCGCCCACTTCCATTAACCGATCGCTTGGCCGAATGGGCGGAGCTAAATAGGTTATCCGGTCTTGCCATGAAGGATGTCGTGAGTCTTTTGTGGCCAAAAAGACCCGAGCCGAAGAGTTATTTTGGCTTGGTGCACCAGTTCCTTGGTGCGGTGCCGCATATCAATGCAATGAGGAGGTCGGCATGCATATAGGGTGTGCGGATGGCTCTTGCTCGTGTCAAGACATACTGGGCGGAGATGAAGGCCACCGATGTTGCATCCCCAGATTCAGACGGAAGCCGAGTACCTGTCGAGCACTATTTTCAGGAAGTTCTGCAGGGTGCTCTTTTAATAGAGACACAGTGCTCGAAGGATATTATGTTCGAATAACATGTATTATTGTGAAACAATGCTTCGATGAAATATAAAAGCTTTTTATACTTGTGCCTTCAAGAATTAAAATACCTCCTGTGCGGCCGTTAATGTATATGTGTATATAACCTGAAAGATGGCAGTCTTCGGCTTCAGCCCCCACGCATATAATGCGGGGGTGTTTGCAAAAGGCGCATTTTCACACTCAATCCAATGTCTTGGTCCCATAAAGGAGGTGGTAGCGCAGCAAACTAGGCAACCGGACTATAATGCTTTATCACTTTCACTTAGCCATAGGAGTTTGACAGTGGGGCTACTATATAGCCCCTAGGGGCACCGCGCTCACCCGAATTCGGGGCACGTATGTGCCTGACCGGGAAACGGCCCTTCGTCAATGCGGAGGAATCCTATAGATTCTGGCGGGTCATCGAGTGGTTGACCAGTCTCATGCTATATCATGACAGTCAGTTTTCGGCTTTCTCTACTGAGGTGCTCGCCTGGCCGAACCGGGGCACAATCGCAGTAGTTCTCCTGGTGCCGCCTTAGCCGATAGAGCGGAACGTAAGGCAGCAAAACACAGGAGCCGGGCAAACCCAACATTTGACCAAAGACATGATTCGGAGTTGATGCATATAAGGCCTAACTCGAGACGCCGAACACTCCCTAAGGTATTCGGTCTTTATGAAAACGGGACGAACAACGCCCTTGGTAATAAGCCCCCGGTGTCCAGGTACGCGCAAAATTCTGACGTGGCCCATGCCAAAACGCCAGCCTCCTCCTCGGTTATTGCAAGAAACCGGGGGATGTGTATCAACAAGAGACAGTAAAAAAGGTTTACGCAGGGTCTTAATCTGAAAAGAATCCTTGTCACGGGTCCCTACTGCACGTCTGTGCCTCTGTCTCCATTGTGCCGTATCCTGGACGGGTGTAGCACGGTGTTCATCTGTAAAAGAGAGGAACTTAGTTGAAAAAGGTCGTGCGAAAATGTACGTTATATTAAATAAGCAAAGTACGATTCAAAAAATGAATAAGATTGAGCTTTATTGTCTCTTGTTGTACAGGCGCGGAGCCCCTTGTGCGGGGGTATGCGGCTAGTAAGCCCTTGTATGTTTATGCCGGACTCGTCTAACCGTGGCTGGGGTCTGGACGACCTGTTTAGGTGCTTTGATTAGTGAAGCCGGTTTAGTGTGTGGCTGTCAAGGTAGTCACACAATCTTCCGCGCTCGAGGAACACTCGATATTTCCCTTTAAGGAGATGATGCTTCGCCGACCGGGCATTTTAAGTGTAAGGGATGCATAATGCGGTATTGCATTAAAGCGGGCGAAAGCTTCGCGTCCCAGTAGTGCTTGGTAGCCACTTGTAAATGGGGCGAGGTGGAAGGTTAACTTTTCACGGCGGAAGTTGTCGGGTGAGCCGAACACAACTTCTAGCAGTAGAGAGCCCGTACAATGGGCATATGGGCCTGGCATTACCCCTTGAAAGGAAGTGTTGCTATGGCGAATTTTGGCTGGGTCTATCCCCATTTTGCGGATTGTGTCCTGGTATAGCAGGTTTAGATCACTGCCGCCGTCCATTAGGACTTGTGTAAATTGGAGTCCGTCAATTATCAGATTTAATATCAAGGCAGTCCATCCTGCATTCCGGATACTTCTAGAGTAATCCTGATGGTCGAAGGTGATTGGGTTTAACAACCAGTGGCAGGACTCCTCTGGGATAGGCCGTATGGCGCGTACCTCTATGGGCGCCGCTCTATTTTTCCCTTTTGTCACGTGAAGTGAGTTAACTGTTTTGACTTCTTGTGGGAAATTCTTTTGTTTTCCGGTGCTCTGCTTGTGGGGTTCGTCATCGTCCTCGCTTGGTGTGTCGAGCCCCTTGTGTTCGGTGTTGAGTTTGCTGGACTGCTTGAAGACCCAACAATCTCTGTGGGTATGGTTTGCAGGCTTCCCGGGGGTACTGTGGATTTGGCATATCTTGTCCAAGATTTTGTTTAAGTTAGATAGCTCGCCCCTGTTATCCTTAGGCGGCAGTTTTTTATGATTCTGCCGTGAGCTTTTGAATCCAGCGTTGACTACCGTGCTCTTCGGGCTGTTTCCCTTGGTCCGGTGCTGGTCCTTTCTGTGTCGTGGTTTCCCGTTTCCATCCCTGACTTCGGATGTACTTGGGTCGCTGGTACTACATCTTGCCAGCCAGCTATCCTCTCCCGCGCAAAAGCGGGTCATGAGGCTTGTTAATGCGGCCATTGTTCTTAGCTTTTCTTGGCCGAGGTGTCTGGCGAGCCATTCGTCTTGGACGTTGTGTTTGAAAGCTGCTAAGGTTTCGGTGTCCGGACAATCGACTATTTGGTTCTTTTTAGTAAGGAATCTGTTCCAGAATTTTCGGGCTGACTCTTCGGGTTATTGAGTTATGTGACTTAAATCGTCTGCATCCGGAGGTCGGACATAGGTCCCTTGAAAATTTGCTCGAAAAGCATCCTCGAGTTCTTCCCAACTTCCAATGGTGTTTTCAGGGAGGCTTTTGAGCCAATGCCGGGCTGGCCCTTTGAGCTTGAGGGGTAAGTATTTTATGGCATGGAGGTCATCTCCTCTAGCCATGTGTATGTGGAGGATGTAATCCTCAATCCAGACTCCAGGGTCTGTTGTTCCGTCGTATGCCTCTATGTTTACGGGCTTGAATCCCGCTGGAAATTCATAATCCAGAACCTCATCGGTGAAACATAGGGGGTGTGCGGCACCACTATATTTAGGTGTACTGTAATATTCGGATACTTGATGTGTTGCATTGCTTACTAGAGCTTGCTTTCTTGGCCTGTAGATAGATCTAACTGGGCCATCTTTTTGATGCGAATCCGTGTGCGGATCGCGTGCGGGCTTGTGTGCGGCGCCGTTTGCCGCTCTATGTTTGCCATGGGGTCGTCTATCCGACCGGATGGTCTCCTTGTTGTTTGATTGCGGGGGCTCTACGGCCTCCTCATCAAATTTGGGCAGTAGTTTTCGCTTCGGGTAGCTCTTTGTTCGGCGACTATCACCGTATTTGTCTGCGGTGTTGAGTACTTTGCTCCATCTGATTTTGAGCGCATCTACTGCTGTTTTGAGCTTCCGCTTCTGCTTTTTCAGGCTACGCGCAGTGGCAATGAGCCTTTTGTGGAGGTTCTTCTGCTCCAGCAACTTGTCCGACGTGAGATCGTCCGGACTGTTATCTTAGCCGGGGACGGATTGTTTATCCATGTTGTCCTGTTCGGACGGTTTCTCAATAGCATGTTCGTCATCCACCGGTTCGCCCTGCTCTATGGATGGGTCTGTATGGCTGCTGTCTTTGTCGAGGCGGGATTTTGAGCGGTGCTTACGTCACCGTTTTGGCTGCTTTTCGAGGGAATGATCCCTCGTGGCGTCCCGTTGTTCCTCGTCGTTGCTTCCTTTAGGTGTGTCCACCATGTATACATCGTGAGATGAGGTGGCTGTCCAGTGCCTTATAGGTGCTGGTTCATGCTTATCTCCTACATCGTCGTCCATACCGTCGATATCTTCGGAGTCAAAATCGAGCACGTCGTTTAAACTTTCAACAGTGGCTACGAAGTGGGTGGTGGGTGGGCTTTGAATTTCTTTGTCGTCCGCATCCCAACCTTGCTGACCATAATCCGGCCAGGGCTCTCCTAATAAAGAGAGAGACTTTAGTAAATTCAGGACGTCGCCAAAGGGCGGGTGCTGAAAGATGTCCGCGGTGGTGAACTCCATGATTGGCGCCCAATCGGATTCGATTGGCAGGAGCGCGGAAGGTTCGGAGTCCGGAGAGGAGTCCGGCACCTTGGAGTCATGAGCTTCGCAAAGGACAGGGTTGGTGTTTGGCTCAATCGCCATAGAGATAGCAGCCCCCGAGGCGGTGTCCAGCCACCCATCCTCGATCGGCGCAGTCGGCTCCGAGCTAAGGGTCGGAGCAGACACTGGTGCGGCCTCCAGGGCACTGTTCGGCGGCAGAGCTAGATCATGCCCATCGTGATAGTGCAGCGCGCTTGGCTGTGGCTCGAACCTGTCGAAGATCAAGTCTCCGCGGACGTCAGCCGTGTAGTTCAAACTTCCAAATCTGACCTGATGGCCAGGGGTGTAGCTTTTAATCTGCTCCAGATGGCCAAGCGAATTGGCCCGCAATGCAAAGCCGCCGAATACGAAGATTTGTCCAGGGAGAAAAGTCTCACCCTGGACCGCATCGTTGTTGATGATCGAAGGAGCCATCGGGCCTAAAGATGACGACACAGAGGAACTCTCAATGAAAGCACCAACGTCGGTGTCAAAACCGGCGGATCTCGGGTAGGGGGTCCCGAACTGTGTGTCTAGGCGGATGGTAACAGGAGACAAGGGACACGATGTTTTTACCCAGGTTCGGGCCCTCTCGATGGATATAAAACCCTACTCCTGCTTGATTAATATTGATGATATGGGTAGTACAAGAGTAGATCTACCACGAGATCAGAGAGGCTAAACCCTAGAAGCTAGCCTATGGTATGATTGTTGTTCGTCCTACGGACTAAAAACCCTCCGGTTTATATAGGCACCGAAGAGGGTTAGGGTTACACAGAGTCGGTTACAATGGTAGGAGATCTACATATCCGTATCGCCAAGCTTGCCTTCCACGCCAAGGAAAATCCCATCCGGACACGGGACGAAGTCGTCAATCTTGTATCTTCATAGTCCAGGAGTCCGGCCAAAGGTGATAGTTCGGCTATCCGGACACCCCCTAATCCAGGACTCCCTCACACCTCTTCCCATTGCAAGATAAATAGATCAAGTTGACCAAACAAACCCCAAATATCAGAGAAGAAATACAAGGCTATAAGCAATCATGCATATAAGAGATCAAAGAAGACTCAAATAACTTTCATGGATAAAAACATAGATCTGATCATAAACTCAAAGTTCATCGGATCCCAACAAACACATCACAAAAAGGCTTACATCATATGGATCTCCAAGAGACCATTGTATTGATAATCGAGAGAGAGAGGAAGCCATCTAGCTACTAACTATGGACCCGTAGCTCTACAAAGAACTACTCACGCATCATCGGAGAGGCACCAATGGAAGTGGTGAACCCCGCTGTGATGGTGTCTAGATTGGATCTGGTGGTTCTGGACTCTGCGGCGGCTGGAATTGATTTTCTTCGACTCCCCTAGGGTTTCTACAATATTGGGGTATTTATAGAGCAAAGAGGCGGTTCAGGGGGCACCCGAGGTGGGCACAACCCACTAGGGCATGCCTGGGCCTCCTGGTGCACCCTGGTGGGTGCTGCTCCCCTTGAGCCACCCCCAGGTGCTTTCTTGGCCCACTGGATGTCTTCTAGCCCAAAGAAATCCTCCAGGAGTTTCGCTGCGTTTGGACTCTGTTTGATATTGATTTACTGCAATGTAAAAAACATGCAGAAAATAACAACTGACACTGGGCACTATGTCAATAGGCTAGTACCAAAAATGATATAAAATGAATATAAAATGATTTTAAAACATCCAAGAATCTTATATTTACTAATCGGAGGCACCATACGAGGCTCCACGTTAATCCTCGGAAACTAAGCAAATTAGCCGTCTGGTCTCCTAATTAATAATAATTCACCGTAGGATGCATGCCTCAAGGAGTCCTTAGCCGTTGTCCCACCTTAACACATCTTCACAAGAAAATACATGTCCTGCAGTGAAAAAAACCTGTGCACCTGTAGTCCAACCACGTTAATCCTCCCAATAATAAAATAAAACCTATCCTATATAAGAGCAATTAACCTATCCTTGGCCGTCAGATGAGAAGGCAACTCATCCTGACCTACGTGCATGCCTTCATTTCCCTACTTTGTTCCTTGCTTATCTAAGGAATTTTTTTATCTCCCACAACGCCTCCTATTTTTCCATGGCCATGGCCGTCCTTCGGTGGCTATCAAACCCTAGAGTCATTCCATCTCCTGGACTCCTCTCTTGACCACACACACTAGGTACTCTCTCCACCAGCATTGGACCTACCGACGACTTCCAATCCGATGGCGCGCCTGGCCGATGCTAACTCCATGGAGTCCATCAGACCTATTCAAGGGTTCATGCTACCTCGCTACCAACTTTCTCTCTCTAGCAGAGTTTGACTTGGTCGTGGCAATCGGCAGGTAATACCATCAACTTTATTGGATTAGTTTGGTTGAGCTTTCACAGCCTTGAATGCCGGACTACCTCCTAGGATTGCTGGGAGAACAAAATAGAATTAACATATGCAAACCGAGTTCCCTAAGAAGGGGATTTTAGTCATATATAACTGCTACAACTACTCTCATGTCTTGATTATTAGTAGTATTTTTTGTAAACATCTAGTTAGTTATGGAAGAACAAATATAAAGGAGACATGAACAAATATACATGATCTGCTGATTGTTCCGACAAAGTAGACCACAGTAGCAGTTAATTTGATTAATCTTGCAGGCCCAACTATAGGCGTGTGATCTCTATGGTGTGCCAGTAATGAAATCTAGAACATACGCCTTGAATCTTGCATCCTTCACTATCCTGGGAACGCCCCGTCTGCGGGTTCAGATATCATACGGTCCAAGTGGCTTGACGAGTTGGTGGTTCAGACTTTGCTGGAGTCTGGAGATACATCAATAATGAGTAGAAGCAAGGACCGACTGGGCCCAATGCTAGCAAGTAGTATCTACTCTTGCTGTTTGTTTGCCACACGAGTCCTTAATTAGTTTTAATTTCCTCTCTACATTTTTTATGGTTTAGGTGATTTCACCCTTCTTAGTTATTTGGTAATACACGAGCCTGACTTGAAATATTGCATCCCAAAGTTTTGTAGTTGATTGTTAGTTCCTTGCCCCCGATTGTTTTTAATGTCACATAAGGTTATACATAGCCATTACAGTTTTGACAATTACACTGAAACATCAATGAGATAATTTGAGATATTTGTATGAGGATGACTGTTTCATTGCTGATTTTTCAGGAGAGTTCTATTATCAGACCAGGGTAAGTGCCATTGTTATGATGGATGCCATCAGGTTTGAGTGGGAAGCTATTGTCAACAAGGGATGCATGTCAATTCTGTGTGCAAAGCTATTATCAACAAAGAGATGCCTCTGTGTCCCACAAAAAGTTCGAGGAGCGGGTGCCGATTATATGGCAACGGCTGGATGTTGCAAGAACTGGATGCCGACATGTCCATGTAGATGGTGCAGACATCGACGTAATTAATTACCGAATAAGGCTTTTGCCCCGCTTTATAAATAAAGAAACCACCGAGCACAAAGTCCACAAGGTATCATCCGAAACACACACACGCCCAACACCACCGCGCGAAGGTCCAACACAAATGCACAAACGCAACGAAACACAACACACAACACAGGTTTAGCTGTGGGCACAACACAACAAGCCCAACATAGCAACAAGGAACAAACAGACAACAAACGGCGGCGGTGTCGAAGACGAAGAAGAG
>NC_041391.1:230401487-230405358 GCF_002162155.2 Triticum dicoccoides
GGAGCCATCCGGAGAGCCATCGCGTGAAGCTGGGTGATGATGGAGGTGATGGCGTCTCTCTCCCTGGGATGGCTAAGCGGCCGCCAAAGCTGCAAGTAACCAGACCATTTGAACAAAGCGTCAGTAGCACGACGAAGAGGGATACGCTGAATCACAAGTTTATTCCTAATAGTCCACAACGTCCAGGCAAGGACCCCAATGGTCAGCCACCTAATGTGGCGCAACGCGGGGGGATCGCCTGGAGTTCGGCAAAGAGAGTGGGGAAGTTGGTATTGTCCCAACTTCCACCCACAATCTCGCGGAAATAGCTCCATAGGAACTGCGCAGACACGCAGGTGAAGAAGATATGGTTTGAATCTTCTTCAGGCCCGCAGAGCAGGCAACGCCCATCACCAGGGCCATTGTGCTTAAGTACCTCAATGCCAGAAGGGAGGCGGCCGTTAATCCATTGCCACAGGAAGATCCTAATTTTCAAGGGAAGGTGAATCTCCCAAATGGAGGAAAGAGCCTCATGGCCGAGCGAGGGGGCGATGGCCAGATAGAGAGATTTGGTGGAGAATTGACCGGATGGCTCGAGGCGCCACCTGGCGCGGTCATCGTTAGATGTGAGATCCGGCTCATGGAGAGCAATACAGTCGAGCAACTCCTGCCAGTCCGCATTGTCAGCAGGACCAAAAGGCCTCCGGAACGCAAGCCACCCTAAGTCAATAAGGGCGGTCGCCACGGAGATCGGAGGGGCAACCGCGATGGAGAACAGGTCCGGAAAGCGGGCCACCAAGGGTGGGTCACCAGTCCAGTGATCGAACCAGAACAGCGTGGCGGTGCCGGAACCAATCTCGATCGAGGTCCCGATCCAGAGGTTAGGGAGGATCTGAATGATGGATTGCCAGAACTGGGAGCCCCCAGATCGCTGATAGAAGGCAAGAGGCTGGCCTCGGAGGTATTTCTGCTGAATAATGCGTAGCCATAGGCCACCATCTCCGTTGCTAATCCTCCAGGGCAACAGAGTCAGAAGGGCAATATTCATGCGTTTGGAGGACATGATCCCAAGGCCGCCCTGGTCGTGAGGTTTGCAGATCTCAGACCATCTGACCATGTGGTATTCTGCTTATCACCCTCGCTGGCCCAGAAGAAGCGCCCCTGAACGGTGGCAATCTCGTGATGAAGAGTCTCCGGAAGGCTGTAGAAGCTCATGATGAATAATAGGAGGCTGGAGAGGGACGAGTTAATTAGCACCGTACGGGCCGCTTTCGAGAGCCACCGACCCTGCCAGGGCTCGATCCGGTGTTGGAGCTTCCCCACCGTGGGGCGCAGCTCGGCCACCCTAAGCCTGGCGTCACTAATGGGGAAGCACCCAAGCTGGCAGTTAAGTCGATCCGCTATGTTCTGCCGCTCGTCTTGGGCGTAGCCCAAGACCATAACCTCACTCTTGTCGAAGTTGATCCTAAGGTTGGACATCTGCTGGAAGCACAACAAGAGGAACTTGAGGTTTGAGATATCACTCTCAGAGCCCTCCACCATGATAATGGTGTCATCTGCATATTGGAGGAGGGAGATCCCGTTGCCTCCAACAAGCTGCGTGACAATCCCCTTAATGTGTCTCGCCGCCTTGGCCTTATCGAGTATGGCCGCCAGCGCATCGACAACTATGTTGAACAGGAATGGGGAGAAGGCGTCGCCCTGGCGGACCCCACAGAACGTGGGGAAGAACGGGCCTATCTCCCCATTAATGTTCACCACGGTGCGGCCTAAAGAGACCATCTGCATTACTCTGGTCACCCACCTATCACGAAGCCCTTCCGAAGTAAACATTCCCGAAGGAAGGTCCAGCTGACCGTGTCATAAGCCTTGTGGAAGTCCAATTTTAGGAAGACTGCCTTAAGGTGTTTGGAGTGCACCTCATGGAGAGCTTCGTGGAACACTAGGACTCCATCAAGGATATAACGACCCTGGATGAAGGCCGACTGATCAGGGTGAGTGATCCGATTGGATATAAGGGCCACCCTCATGGCATACCCCTTGGCGAGGATGCGGAAGATGACGTTAATCACTGTAATCGGCCGAAATTACCAGATGTCCGAGGCTCGTGTCACCTTAGGGATGAGAGTGATTACCCCATAATTCAGACGGCCGAGGTCAATGGTCCCACCCATGAACTCGTCGAATAGGGCCATCACCTCAGGTTGATCACCTCCCAGAAGGTCTAGAAGAACTTCAGTGGGAGGCCATCCGGGCCTGGAGCCGAGGAGGCGTTCATGCCCTTAATAGCCGCCCAAACTTCCTCCTCTGAGAACGGGGCCGTGAGGGCCGCGTTATCCGCAGGCGAGACGCAGCAGTGGGCAGGCCAAATGTCTTGCGCAAGGGCAAGACCTCCCCGAGGGGAGGCAGAGAATAGGTCTCTGTAGAAGCCATCAACATACGCCCGGATGTCCTCTGGCCGCTGAAGGAGGGTCGGACCATCCCACAGGAGGGGGATGGAATTGCGACGCCTACGGCCATTAGCAATAGCCTGGAAGTAGGCAGTATTAGCATCCCCCTTGAGGACCCAATTATGCATACCTCGCAAGCGCCAGTAGGCCTCCTCGTTAGTGTAGATGACCGTGAGCTGATCTTCCAAGTCATATCTAAGCATCCATTCATCTACCGAAAGACCAGCAGCGTCAGCCCACAGGTCGAGGGCCTAGATGCTCTCAAGGAGAGCCTTCTGCCGGTCACGAATGTCCCGACCCACGTTTGCACCCCACCATTTCATGAATTGCCGCGACCGCTTGGCGCAGAAATGCCAAGAATCAACGACCGACAAGGCCCTATGGGGGGCGTCCCTCGCCTCACGCCAGCTAGCGACCACCGCGGCGGTGAAGCATGGTTGACGCAACCAGAAGGTCTTGAAATGGAAGCGAGGCGGCAGAGGGGGGCGCTCATTCTCCGAACAGAGGAGAAGGGCAACGTGGTCGGAACCAATCCGCGTAATCGCCCGCAGCGATGCTAGGGGACACCGAATGTCCCACTCAGGGGAGGCAAAAACTCGATCGAGGACCGAGTGAGTCGGATCAACTTGGCGGTTAGTCCAAGTGAACCTGGCCCCGACACGATCGAGTTCCCAAAGCCCCATATCAGCGATGCAATCACTGAATAACTGTATCTGAGGAAAGTTCACTGGATTATTGCTCTTGTCTTCTTCTGTCCGGATGAGGTTGAAATCGCCGCCCACTACTACCGGAAACTGGGCCGACGCAACCTTGCTCCGGAGCTCAGCAAGGAAGGTCTCCGACCTGCGGTGGTCGGCCGGACCATAAACCGCAATGATCTCCCATTTAAAATTTAAGGACCTTTCGAAGACCTCCATGCTAACAAAGAACTCACCCCCGGTCCATGCCCCCAACCTCAAGGGTGGCACCCTTCACACCTAGGAGGATGCCACCCGTGTGACCTGTACTCCCACTAGAAGGGAGCCAGTGCCAAGGGAACATGTCAGAGCTCAGATGCTCAAGTTCTGACAAGGAGAATTCAGTACGCATCGTTTCTTGAATGGCTACAATGTTGATTCGCTCGGTTCGCATGTACTCAATGAGTTGGCGGCACCGACCATCTTGGCCGAAACCGCAGATGTTCCAGAATAAGGCTCGCATCACGCATCCATCGGGGGGCTGCTTGACCCCAAGACACGTGAGGCGCTCTAGGCGCGGAGGGCGGCGGTATGGGAGCGACTGCGGCCCCGGATCTCAGCCGGGGCGGCCGACGCGCGGGGAGGGCCGCTCGGGGTGGTCCCGAGCGGCGCTCCAGCGGCGGGAGGAGGGCGTGTACGGGCCTTGGTGAGCCGACCATCAAGGATCTCTAGTGCATGGATGGCCTCTATCTCTATCTGGACTAG
>NC_041391.1:230405604-230420322 GCF_002162155.2 Triticum dicoccoides
CTCCCCGCGGAACACTATGATCGAGTCCGCTGCCACCATAGCGAGGTGCCCAAGCGGAGCCGACACCATAGCAGAAAAGGAGCATGTAGCAGAGGTGGCCGAGATGATCATGGTACCTGACTCGTGGTTCCGGGCAGCGGCCCGGAGGGCAGCCAACTCGGGGATATTAAGGGCCGGGCCACCCGTCGGCCTGGCCGCCTCAATCCGAGCACTGCGGCGTGAAGAGGACACCGGGGTCGAGGTCAAACGAACCCTCCTGGAGTAGGCCGCAGTCCGAGGGGGAGGGGGAGGACCGGCCACCGGTGTCGGGGGTTGGATGCGACATATGCCAATGGATGGCTTATCATGGTGGGAGCGAGTAGAACGTCGTCGGTGCCTGGAAGCGGGATGAGGCGTAGACACGTACGCCGATGCACTTTACCCAGGTTTGGGGCTCTCCTAGGAGATAACACCCCTAGTCCTGCTCTGCGGGGTCTCCGCATGATCACTAAGGCACAAGTGATACAATGGTGCTCCTTGAGCTGTGTTCTAGAGGCAGAAGGAGGCAAGGCTAGCTCTCTTCCTGCTCTAGGGTTGTGGCTAGTTCTAATGGAGTGGGAACCCTTTGCATGGGTGCCCCGGGGGGGTTTATATAGGCCTACCCCCAGGGGTACAACGGTAATCTGGCCGGGTACTGGACCCGGCTGTCAGTGTCTCTGGCCTCCGGCTTCTCCGCCAACTATTGGGGCCCGCCGCCTGGTGGGCCCCGCTGACCGGTCCGGTACGGAGCCGACAGGCCGCTCCCGCCGCTAGCGGGTCTGGTTGGTGGCTGTTCACTATAGCCATGCTGCTAATGACGCGGGCTTGGTCAGCTCAGTGTGGCTACAGTCCCTCCGCCTCGTGGGAGATCCTTGTCTCTTCAGGTTAATGGCGCGCTTACTTAGAGGAAAGGGACGACCGCCTGCTGGAGGCTGTCCCTCACCAAGTCCGACTGGTTCGGCATCCGCCGTCTTCCCGGCTATCACTGGCTGATCGGGCCCGCATCCTGCAGGCCGTACCGATAGGTCGTCATGGGGAACAGGGCTCCGCCTGTCTGGAGTGACGTCAAGGGGGGAGGGGCAAAAGTGTCGCGCCGTGTAGAGATCTCCGCCTGTACGGGGCACTGTGGCCACGCCAAGCCCAAGATTCGGGGGTGAGGGACTTCACTGTAGCCACGCCCTGTCTCATCCTTTTGATGGGGGTGCAGACTCTGAAGGCGCCAGGTGGCCGCCTGCACAACGCCGTCCTCTCTAGAGGCCGGTTGACTCGAGCCGGCCGCTTTTGGTGCCGTCTGCTGGTGGTTGGCCGTCCTCCAGTGGCCGGCCGTTAAGCCAGTCGGCCTCCGGAGGGCGGAGCTTCAGCTTGGGGTATTGCGGGGCAAAGCCGGCCCAAAGTTTTGATATGTTCAGGGACTCGGGTGAGGCTACCCGTGGCCCATTACTTCGACAGTAGTCCCGGAAGCCGATGAGGCATTGCGGTCGAGTGGTCGTGAAGTCTCAACGGCTTCCCCTCTCACCGAGCTCCGAGAGAATGTTCGATCCTCCTTGCGGTGCGCTGACTGCTGGAGTTGGCTTTGACAAGGCGGGATCGTCGGCCAATTTTGAACACTAAGGCGGGAAAAGGGTGGCGTGCCTGCTAAGCTCCCCAGGCCCGCCGCCCGCCACAATCACGCCACGCGGCGCACGTCAGCCCGGCCAGCCTGCCATCCCACGCTCTTGATGGGACGTGACAGGGGGCCGGGCCCGCCACTACCGGGCCTCGGCACGCAGGCGGATCCGCTGCGGCCGGGGCGGGCGGTTGCGATTCCTGCAAGCGTTTAAGGCGCGGTAACTTCACGCAGTAACCTGGGGGTCGTGGGGTCGTGGGCGCAGTTAATCCCACGATCCCACGCCCTGCCCCCTCGGCTTCGTAGCCCGAGGGCTATAAGTATGGGGAGGAAGGGGAGCGGCGGAGCACGCCCGCCCTCCTCCCCACACTCCCTTCCTCTTCTCACTCCCTTCGCCACTGCTGCAGCCGCTACTTTAGTGCTTGCCATGGTGCTGCCACAGCTTCGCCGCTGTCGTGCGCCTCCTCCCCTCGCAGCTCCACCCGAGGCCATGGTGCGCGAGAAGGGCGGCGACTAGGACGGCTCGACGGTGATCGAAGACCACATCACCTTTCCTCCGGGACACGCGCCGGATGCCCAACGCGGCGTTTATCAAGGCGCGGGTGCCGCCGCTGAAGGAGATTTCACCAGCGCCGAAGGGGAACGAGCGGGTCATATTCCGTTCGCACTTCCTCCGTGGCTTCGGCCTCCCGGCGAGCGGCTTCCTCCGCTCGTTCATGGACTTCAACCACCTCCAGCCGCATCATCTGACACCCAACACCGTGACTCTGCTCTCCGCCTTCGTCACGGCGTGCGAGGGTTACCTCGACATCCTCCCCACACTCGATCTGTGGGGGGCATTCTTCTACGGCAAGCTGGGCACCTCCACCAAGGACACGGCGGCCGAGTGTGGCGGATTCGTCGCCGTGTGCCGGCCGGCGAAGAGGAATGCCTTCCCCGTCATCAAGCTGTCACAGTCGGTAAAACTATGGCGGCAGTCTTATTTCTATGTTGAGAACGTTGACCCGGCTATCGACTTCATCAACCTGCCGGCCTATGATGCCGGCCCCCCTGTCGGGCTTCGGCCCAACTGGGGCTACAAGCAGAAGCCGGTGTCGGCAGACGCGGCAGCCGCCATCGGCCGACTCCGGGTGCTCCAGGAGTCGGAGGGCCTTGTGGCCTCCGACCTTCTCATCGTCTTCGTCGAGCGCCGGGTCCTCCCGCTTCAGGGACGCCCTCATCTGATCTGTCGGATGAGCGGGCACCGCGACCCGAGCAGGTTGTGCACGAGGGAGATGCCGACTGCTGAGGTCACGAGGATGGTGAACGAGATCTCCGACCTCAAGGTGTTGGAGGGAGACTAGCGGTTCGGGAAGCGGCCGTATTCCCACGACGACCCGCCGCCTGCCGTAAGTCCCTCGATTTCTTCTTTTAGTTCTGTCTTTTAGTCTTGTTCCTGGTGTGACGCCACTCTTTTTCTCGAGTGCAGCTTTATATGTCCACGGCGACGACCGCCATCGTGGGGCCGGGTGGTGACTACCTGCTGGACCGGGCAGTGAGTGATGTGGACGACCCTGACTTGGGGGCGGCCGCCTTGGAGGACGACGCAGCAGGCGGCGGCGACGGAGCAGGCCGATCCAAGGAGGGCGGCGGCGTGGAGACCTGGCCTGATGACGACGACAACGAAGGCGAGCCGCGCCCCTCCCGGAGCACCGCCAACACCGGCGCAGGCCCCTCTACCGGGCCGCCTGCCCGAGGCGGTAAGCGCAAGCGGAAACAAGGCGCCGCCCTATTCGGTAGCGCGCCTAAGAAGCCCAAGAACCCGGCCGCGGCGACCAAGCGGAAAGAAGCTGCGGCCAAGTTGGCCAAGTTCCAGAGGCAGCCGAAGGTGCCGCCCATGGTGTCAGCGTAAGTACCCTTCTTACACTTCTAGCTCTTTGCCGATTTGGCCTAAAAACTTTTTGGTCTTGCCTTCTTATCTCAGGGCCCCGCTCACCCTCGAGAAGTTGGCCGCCGCCTTGGTCATCAGGTCGGCGGAGACCTCCACCACCAGCCGGCGAATCGACCCGGCCGCCGAGCTCCGAGAGACGCAGGAGCGGAACGCGCGAGAGGTGCACGAGGAGCAGGAGGCCGACCGCCTGGCGAAGGTGGAGGCGGACAAGGCCGCAGCATCTGCAGCGAGGAAGCTGGCGCAGGCGGAGGCCGACGCCGCGGAGAAGGAGCGCTTGCAGAGGCCGCACGCCGCCAGGAGCCGCTGCTCGTGACTCCTCCGAACTCCACGCTACCTCCGCCGGAGTTTGTGGCGATGACTGGGTGAGCCGGCGACGAGCAGCCGGTCCTGGAGAGGGAGGGCAACGACGTGGCCATGCCGGACGTCATCGTGCCGCCGCCACCACCACCAACCGACGGAACGCAGGACGAGCAGCCGGCCGCTCCGCCGGTGCCACTAGCCTGGAACGTGGTGGTGACGGACCTGACTCTTGAGGTCCGCACACCCGCGCTCTACCGTCTTGCGAAGGCGGGCTCTGCACTGCGGCAGCTGGAGGCTAGTGCCGCAAGCTCATCGATCCCCGACACCGAGGCGACCAGCGCCGCGCCCGCTGGCTAGGTACATGAAGGCGGGACGGGCGCCCTGAACTAGGCGACCCTCGACGTCCAGGACAAACTCCGAGATGAGGCCGAAGCCCTCAAGCGAAGCAATGAGGTCTTCCTGGATTCGCGGGCAGCCATCCGCGTAAGCTTCTTACTTCTCTTTATTTTGATCTTCTTGCTTTCTCCGTGGGGGCGCGCCAGCGCACCCATTGGGTGTAGTCCCCAAGTTTTGGCCGGCTGCTGAGCAGGCGGTCCAGAACTTTAACTTGCAGGTGTCGGATGCTAACTTTATCTGATATCCCTTTTGCAGGACTACCACAATCTTCGTGCGGCCACCTTCAACTCTGGAGTCCAGGAGCTGGAGAAGCAGACTGCCAACTTGTCCAAGAGCGGGAGTAAGTTTCGATTTCCTTTCTTCGCGGGCGCGCTGGCGCACCCACGGGCTGTAGTCCGGTTCGAACCGACTTCAGAGCAGTCGGGCCGAATCTTTCCAGTGACTTTATTTTTGCTGGTAACTTCTTCTCTGCGGGGGCGCGATAGCGCACCCGCGGGCTATAGTCCCCGAGATTCGGGCCGATTGCTGAGCAGTCGGGCCGGATCTCCCCGGCAACTGCATCCCCTCTTTGTTGTTTGACTGACATTCTTTCTTCTTCCCTTTTTACAGAGGCCAACGCCACCTTGCAGCAGCAGCTGGGCGAAGCCAACACCGCCCTACGCGGCAAGGAGGCGGAGTGCGGCAAGCTGGCCGAGGAGCGTGACCGGGCTGGTCACTCAGCTCGCGGAGCAGGCGGAGGCTCTCAAGACGGCTCAAAGGGAGGCGAAGGCGAAGGCGAAGGAGACCGACCTCCTCGCTGAGTTCGAGATGGAGCTCTCCGCCTGGGCTGACAAGGAGGCGCAGATGACTGCCTGCTTCAGCAGCATCGAGGACTTGGTCGATGGTAAGCTTTGTTTTCTTTCCTTTCTTGTTTTTGAGCAGCCAACCCTTATTTAGGCCGGCTGCTAGTTTCTGACTTTTGGCTTTCCTTGCCTTCTGTCCAAGCAGACTTCTTCCCGGGCCACTCCATCGCCGCGAACCAGATCATCGAGGCCCAGCGCGAGGAGCGGAGGGCGGAAGGCATACAGATTGCCGCTGACGCCCCCTGGACCCTCAACGAGCAGCTCCTCGGCATCCAGGCCCGCCGTTGTCCTGCCCATCAGATGCTGCACCGCCTTCAGCACGTCGGGGCCCAGGCGATTTCCACCCTCTGGCCAGGCGTGCAGGCTCCGTGCACCCCCAGTCGGACTGCCGACTGGCTGGAGGTGGCGGCCGGCCGCCTGGAGGCTTGGAAGGGCTCTGCAGCCCGGGCAGGAGCGCGCCGAGCCCTGGAGTTTGTCAAGGCGTGGTACCCTGGGCTAGATCTAGCCCAATTAACCACGTTTCGGCTGGAGGCGCAGGAGGAGCTGGTGGTGGTGGAAGCCGAACTTATCAGCAGGGCGGTGGCGATCGCCGACTACACCGACACCAGCGTGTTCATCTCGAAGGTGGTCGAAGAAGGCACCGAAGCGCCGCTAGAGTGGCTCGGGCTGAACCCGGAGGACAGCGAGGATTCATCTGAAGTAATTAACTCCAGCGATGAAGGGGAGGAGGAGGAGGAGGAGGAAAGCGAGGATGATGTGCCGAAGGTTGGAGCGGATGGTCAGCCTCAACCTGACCGAGCCTCAAGCAATGATCCGTGCTCCAAGGCACCGACCGCTGCTGGAGGCGGCCAGGCGGAGACCGACCAGCCGCCCGTTCCACCAACGGATGCCACCGACTCTGCTCTCCAGCCGCCCGCCGCCCCGACTGGTGCCGCTGACTCCGTCGTCCAGCCGGAGCCCTCTGCTGCACCAGCCGGCACTGCCGACTCCACCGTCCAGCTGGAGCCTTCTGCCGCACCAACCGGCACCGCCGACTCCATCGTCCAGCCGGAGCTTTCTGCTGCCCCTTAGGATGTTTGTCTTTTTCTTTTGCTGCTCGCTAGTCTGGAGAACTTGGTTAAATTTGCACAATTCCACCCATGGGGTGTATATCAAACTCTGTTGAATGCTGGCCGATAGGCCTTTATCTTATGTAAATATTTTATCATAATTCATGCTTTGATTTGTCGGCTTCTAACTTTTCTTGCTTTTAAGCTCCTTGCTTTTTTCCTTTGCCGCCCTCCCTCGGCTATCCTCCTGCTAGCCGAGTAGCCACTCTATGGACTGCGGCTGGGTCGAGTACTTAGCTTTGATGGGAGAGCAAGTACTTAGCCGTTCGGAGTGTTGGCAAGACAAGCAGAAGCCGTCCGGC
Organism: Triticum dicoccoides; assembly: GCF_002162155.2. NCBI lineage: Eukaryota > Viridiplantae > Streptophyta > Magnoliopsida > Poales > Poaceae > Triticum > Triticum dicoccoides. The sequence continues at coordinate 230,412,108 of NC_041391.1, forward strand.
CGGCTGCTCGGCAGTCGGCCGAATAGGCATGATGCTGGCCTCGACTATATGCGTTCTTTCCTTAGCCATTTTTCATGTGGGCACTGTTTTGCAACCCCTACCCGCCATTCAGTCGCTCTGCAAGCTGCGGCTTCTGATAGGGGAAGTTTTTGGTGCCAACACACTACTTGTCCGGCTGCAGGAGGCGGCATATAGCAGAAGGCGGCGAGCCTCCGGGCCGACTGGTCGAACCCGGTGCCAGGCGGAAATAATAAAACGATACACACTCATAGGCATAACACTTGTCATATAGATAAAAGGACGGTAGTCCCCGAGTTCTTCTCGGGGGACCCGGAGTCTTCGTACATAATACAAAAGGTAGTGTGATACATACTGCTTTCAACTGTAAAATCTTCGGAGGAGGTTTGCGTTCCATGGCCTCTTCGTCTCCTTCCCTGAGTCATCTCTTTTGCGTGCTTTGGGCTTCTGAGCATCAATCAAATAGTAGGAATCGTTGCCCAGCACTTTGCTGACGATGAAAGGGCCTTCCCAAGGTGCCGAGAGCTTGTGCTGGCCGGCTGTTCGCTGGATCAGCCAGAGCACAAGGTCTCCCTCTTGGAAGGATCTTGGCTTCACCTTGCGGTTGTAATATCGGCGCAGACTCTGCTGGTAGATGGCGGACCGGCTGAGTGCCAACAGCCGGCCCTCCTCCAGTAGGTCGACGCCGTCTTCTCGCGCCTCCTTGGCGTCCGCCTCGGTGTACATGGTGACTCGTGGGGAGTCAAACTCTATTTCCGTCGGGATGACGGCTTCAGCACCGTAGACGAGGAAGAAGGGCATGAAGCCGGTCGACTTGTTCGGAGTCGTGTGCAGGCTCTAGAGGACGACCTACAGCTCATCGAGCCAGCAGCCGACCAAACGCTCTAGAGGCTCGACCAGTCGGGGCTTGATGCGGGACAGAATGAGGCCGTTTGCTCGCTCAACTTGGCCGTTTGACTGCGGATGGGCAACGGACGCTAAGTCCTGTCAAATGCCCTGCGTCGCGCAGAAACGAGCCAAGGCTCCTTTGGCAAAGTTTGTGCCGTTGTCGGTGATGATGCTATGTGGTATGCCATACCGGGTGGTGATGTCGGTGATGAAAGTCACGACAGTCGGTCCATTCAGCTTCTTGATTGGCTTTGCTTCTATCCACTTGGTGAACTTGTCCACAGCGACCAGCAAATGAGTCATGCCACCACGGGCTGTCTTGAATGGCCCCACCATATCCAAACCCCAAACAGCAAAGGGCCAGGCAATGGGAATGGTCTTGAGTGCAGAATCTGGCAAGTGTGGCTTGGAGCGGAACTTCTGACACCCTTTACACTTCTGGACCAACTCTTTGGCATCTTCTAGGGAAGTCGGCCAGAAGAAACCATGGCGGAAAGCTTTGGCAACAAGTGATCTTGAAGCCGCGTGGTGACCACATTCGCCTTGGTGAATATCTTTCAGGATTGCTTGACCCTGGTCCGGCTCCACGCAGTGCTGGTACACACTAGTGACACTGCGCCGAACCAGTTCGTTGTTGACTATGGTGTATGCTGCTGCCCGCCGTTGCACTTGTCGGGTTAGGATCTCATCGGCCGACAGCTCTTTGTTCACCAGGAAGTTGAGGATGGGTTGAGCCCATGAGGGTGCTGCTATCTCTCCGACTGCCACGACTGCAACTTGTACAAGGGCGGTTGGGCCAGGAGGCGGTGGGTTGGAGTCGACTGCCGCCTGCTGCCTTGAAGAAGTCCCCGGGCTGACAGCTGCAGTCCTCGGGCCGGGGTTTGAAGTCTCTGGGCCGGGTGCGACGGCTGCAGTCCCCGGGCGCTTGCCGAAGTCCCCGCGCCGGCTTCTGGGGTCCTCAAGTCGGATTCGACTGCTTCGGGAGGGGCCGGCACGAAGATGCAGTCAGACTCTGGTGATGGCTTGACAGACGGCTTGAGGAGGCGCTGCAGGGCGACGCCGACTGGTATCGCTTGCCGGGTGGAGCCGATCCGTGCCAAGGCATCTGCTTGCTCGTTATCATTTCTTGGCACATGGAGGAACTCGCACTCGTCAAAGTATCCACTGAGTTGCTGCACGAAGAAGCGGTAGCTTTCCGTATTCGCGTCCTTGGCATCCCAGTCGCCCGACGACTGCTGGACCACCAAGTCGGAGTCACCATAGCACAGAATCCGGCGAATGCCGAGTTCCTTGGCAAGCCGGAGCCCGTGTATGAGTGCCTCATACTCGGCTACGTTGTTGGAGGTGGCAAAACGGATTTGCAGCACATATCTGAGCTTGTCGCCTTTAGGACATGTGAGGACGATGCTGGCTCCCAGACCGGTACGCATTTTTGAACCATCAAAATGCATCCGCCAGTGGGTGCAGTCTGGCACTGCGGCAAGTATTGGGTCTCGGCCCAGTTGACAAGGAAGTCGGCCATTGCTTGTGACTTGATGGCGGTGCGAGGCTGGTAGTAGATGGTATAAGGGGCCAGATCAATAGCCCACTTGGCCACTCGGCCTGAAACATCTCGGCTTCCAATGATCTCAGCAAGCAAAGCAATGCAGACAACAGTTATTGGGTGCTCTTGAAAGTAAGGCTTCAGCTTCTTGGCGGCAAAGTGCACACCATAGCACATCTTCTGATAGTGTGGGTAGTTTTGCTTGGAGGCGGACAGTACTTCGCTCAAGTAATATACCGGTCTCTGGACCGGCAATGCTCTGCCCTCCTCCTTGTGCTCTACCACTATGACTGTGCTGACCACCCAACTGGTGGCGGCGATGTAGAGAAGCATGGGCTCTTTCTCAGTTGGAGCCGCCAAGATAGGCGGGGTGGTCAACATCTTCTTGAGTTGGAGAAAAGCTTCGTCCGCCTTGTCGTTCCACTCGAAAAAAGTGGTCTTCTTCATGAGCTGGTACAAGGGAAGAGCCTTCTCGCCCAGCCGACTGATGAAACAACTGATAGATGCCAGGCAGCTAGTGAATTTCTGCATGTCCAGCAGTCGGGTGGGCACTTCCATCTTCTCAATGGCCTTGATCTTCACTGGGTTGCATTCTATGCCGCGCTCTGAGACCAGAAAGCCGAGGAGCTGGCCGGCTGGTACTCCAAATATGCATTTCTCTGGGTTGAGCTTGATCTAGAATAGGTGTAGGTTCTCAAAAGTTTCCTTGAGGTCTTCCAGCAGCGTGCCATGCTTCTCCATCTTCACCACCACATCATCCACATAGACATGGGCATTTCTGCCAAGTTGCTTGAGGAGACACTTCTGCATGCAACCCTGAAATGTGGCGCCGGCATTTCGCAAGCCGAACGTCATGGTCAGGTAGCAGAAGGCTCCAAACAGCGTGATGAAGGCGGTCTTCAGCCTGTCGGCTGGGTTCAGCTTTATCTGATGGTATCCTGAGTATGCATCCAAAAAACTCAACTGCTCGCATCCGGCTGTGGAGTCTATCACTTGGTCAATTCTTGGCAGGGCAAAGGGATCTTTGGGGCAAGCTTTGTTGAGGCTGGTATAGTCAATACACATGCGCCACTGCTTATTTTTCTTCAACACAAGAACTGGGTTAGCCAGCCACTCTGGAAAGAATACTTCCATGATGAAACCGGCTGCTAGAAGCCGGGCTATATCTTCTCTGACAACTCTTCTCTTTTCTTCTGAAAGGCGGCGCAAGGGCTGCCTGACCGGCTTGGCATCAGGTCGGACATGTAACTTGTGCTCGGTGAAATCCGTCGAAACACCCGGCATGTCTTTGGAGACCATGCGAAGATGTCCCGATTCTGACGGAGGAAATCGACAAGCTCGCTTTCCTATTTGCTGTCCAGGTTGGCACCTATGACAGCGTGCCTCTCCGGGTGCTCCGGGTCTAGGGGTATCTTCTTTGTTTCCTTTGCCGGCTTGAACGAGCCCTTAACCTCCGACTCATTGGGGATGGGTGACATTTCCGGCTTCTTGCCTGCCATCACCACCACCCGGTCAAGGAGCCGCTTCTCAGCTGCAATCACGAGGGACTCGGCCAGCCTGCTGCTATCCGCGGTGCAGGCGGTCGACTTCTTGTAGTCTCCGACTATAGTCAGGATCCCCTTGGTACTTGGCATATTCATCTTGAGGTAAGCATAGTGGGGGACTGCCATGAACTTGGCCAGAGCAGGTCGGCCAAGCAACGCATGGTAGGGGCTTTCAAGGTCCACCACTTCAAACCAAACTGGCTCACGGCGGAAATGATTCTTGTCTCCGAAGAGAACATCAATTTGGGTCTTGCCGATTGGTGAGCAGGAAAGGCCAGGGACTATGCCATGGAATACAGTCCGACTGGGGAGGAGCTGCTTCTGCTTGATTCCCAACTTCTCCATCATTTCACGGTACAAGATATTGATGCTGATGCCGCCATCTATTAGGACTCTAGAGAAACGAGCTGCCCGCCTCTCCGTTGCAAAGGTAGCATCTAGGACCAGGGCGTAGGAACTAGGGGAAGGCATCACTTCCGGGTGGTCGGCCCTGCTCCAACTGATGGGCATCTCAGACCAATGCATGAATTCTGGAGTACTTGAGGCCACTGCCTGCACTTCTTGCTGTTGCTGCCGTCTGCTGCGTCTGTCATCGGCCACGGTGGTGAACACAACATAAGCTCCATGCTCCTCTGGATACTCGTCTTGTATGGCGCCGACTGGCCGGGCCGCCGGCTGCTGGGGCTGAGGAGGCGGCGGGCCGGCAGGCGGAGGAGGCAGGAGTCCATCTCCCTTGGCTATCCTGGTGAGCCAATGGCACTTCCATGTGGTGTGGTTGGACGGTTTCGCGCCACTATGGAACTTGCAGGGTGCATCCAGGGTCTGCTCGTAAGAGAAGGCAGGCAACCAATTGGGCTTGCCGCCCTTCTGATACTTGGGCGCTGGCTGCCCCTCCGGCTGCTGGTCCTCGACTGTCGCCACCTGCCGGCTGGTGGAAGCCGGCTGGGTGGCTTTCCGCTTGTTATCACTTGGATGTTGTCGCCGACTGGTGTCACCAGCTGGAGTCCGAGGGGCCTGGGGTGCCACCTTTCCGGACGCGTCAACTAAGATTTCTGCCTTCATGGAGGAGTCGGCCGTGGAATGCTTGTCGGCGATGATCAACAGTTCGTCGAGAGTCACAAGCTCGTCACAGAGAATATGGTGCTTGAGGAGGGTGCCCTCTCGGCACCCGACAGTGAAGTACTCAATTGCCTGCACCTCGTGCACGCCTTCGCAGGAGTTGCGCAGCTCGGCCCAGCGCATGTGATAGTCGTGAGTCGATTCACTGGGCCCTTGGATGCACAAGGAGAGCTGTCGGGGCTTGGGAGGCCGCTTGTACATGCTGGTGAAGTTGTGGATGAAGGCTTCGGTGAAATCAACCCAACTGTTGATGCCATGGGGCTTCAGGCTATTGAGCCACGTCCGGGCTGTGCCTTGAAGCATGAGCGGGACGTACTTCACGGCAACGCGCTTGTTGCAGTTTGCTATGCTGACGGCCGTGGAGTAGTCCACCAGCCAGTCCTCTGGCTTCACGGAGCCGGTGTACTTGGGCGTATCTCTTGGGAGCGTGAAACCTTTGGGGAAGGGCTCATCTCGGATTTGTGGGCTGAAACAGGGCGGGCCCAATGCGTCTTCTTCTTCTAGTGCTAGGGATCGGTTGAGGTGATCGATCCGATGGCGGGCGTCGTTCTCTCCGACTCCCTCTCGGCGGCCAAGGCGGTCGCCGAGTCGGGTGCGTGACAGGCGGCGAAGTAGGATGCCTTGCTCCACGAGGCGGAGGAGGGGGCAGATCGCCTCGCCGCTCCACCGCTCGAGGGCGGCCGTCTTCGTCACACTCTATGGAGAGGCGAGTCCGGCTGCGGCTAGCAGCTGGCTCGTTGCCTCTTCTTCCGCGAGTGGCACCAGTCGGCGTCCGGGACATCGCGCCATGGTCCTGGCGAGGGGGCGGTTCATCGTTCCGTGGGGCGGGCACTTCAGCGCGGCAGCCGACCTCGTGCTGCGCGGCCGCGTCTAGGAGCTGCTGGACTCGCTCTGTCATGTGGAGACGCTCGCCGCCCTCGTACTTGTCCAGCTCATCCGTCATTGCCTGGGCGGCCCGGATGTTCTCTGCAGGCGTGGCGTAGACGGGGCATTCTGCCCCAAACATGCTGGCGATGGTCGCGCCATGCTGTCGGATCGAGCCGATGCGGCTAGGCCCCTCAGGAGCCGGCGTGCCACCAACGGCCCGGTCCATTTCGCGCCGGTAGGCGTCCGAGAGGCGTCGCATGCTGGCCAGTTGGCCAGCACTTTCGAGGAGCTGGACGCGGCGTGCCTCCAGCATCTCAGCGTCTACATCCTCTGGAATAGGCGCCGACAGGTCTCTCAGCGCTGCGTCGAGTGGGTCTCGAGCATCTCCAGCAGAGCGCTCGCCGCTATTGATGACAAGCACCTCCGTGATGGTGCTCCCACCGCTGTGCTCGCGAGGAGGCGGCTCGTCGGAGATCACCATGTTGGTGGGGAACGCGTCAAGCGACACCGTGTCGGAGTCGACGATCATCGGGTCGGTGGAGCCAACAGACTCCAGGTCCACAGCAGGCTCGCTGGTGACGTGAAGCTGGTCGAGGAGGCTGACGAGACGGCTTTCGGGGCAGCCAGTGCCCGCGTCGGAGGTCGGCTCGTCGAGAGGTGAATCTCGCCAACAAGGTCGGCGAGGCAGCTCGCCGCGCAGGCGATCTCCGTGCCGTGCAGCGCATCGAGCCTGACACCGTCGGGCGTGCTGGACTGGCTTCGCTCACCAGGGAGGAACAAGGTTCCTGTCCAGAGCAGGTCTCCGGGAGAAGGTGCACCTCGCCCCACGGTGGGAGCCAAATGTCGGGGGTTAGGTGCGACATATGCCAATGGATGGCTTATCATGGTGGGAGCGAGTAGAACGTCGCCGGTGCCTGGAAGCAGGATGAGGCGTAGACACGTATGCCGGCGCACTTTACCAAGGTTCAGGGCTCTCCTAGGAGATAACACCCCTAGTCCTGCTCTGTGGGGTCTCCGCATGATCACTAAGGCACAAGTGATACAATGGTGCTCCTTGAGCTGTGTTCTAGAGGCAGAAGGAGGCAAGGCTAGCTCTCTTCCTGCTCTAGGGTTGTGGCTAGTTCTAATGGGGTGGGAACCCTTTGCATGGGTGCCCTGGGGGGTTTATATAGGCCTACCCCCCAGGGGGTACAATGGTAATCTAGCCGGGTGTTGGACCCGGCTGTCAGTGTCTCTAGCCTCCGGCTTCTCTGCCGACTACTAGGGCCCGCCTCCTAGTGGGCCCGCCGACCGGTCCGGTACGGAGCCAACAGGCCGCTCCCGCCACTGGCGGGTCTGGTTGGTGGCTGTTCACTGTAGCCGTGCTGCTAATGATGCGAGCTTGGTTAGCTTAGTGTGGCTACAGTCCCTCCGCCTGGTGGGAGATCACTGTAGCCACACCTTGTCTCTTCAGGTTAATGTCGCGCTTACTTCGAGGAAAGGGACAGCCGCCTGCTGGAGGCCGGCCCTCCCCAAGTCCGACTGGTTCGGCATCCGCCGTCTTCCGGGCTATCACCGCCTGATCGGGCCCGCAGCCCGCATGCCGTATTGACAGGTCGTCGTGGGGAACAGGGCTCCACCTGTCTGGAGTGACGTCAAGCGGGGAGGGGCAACAGTGCCGTAACGTGCGGAGATCTCCGCCTGTACGGGGCACTGTGACCACGCCAAGCCCAAGATTCGGGGGTGAGGGACTTCACTGTAGCCACGCCCTGTCTCGTCCTTTTGATGGGGGTGCAGACTCTGAAGGCGCCAGGTGACCACCTACACGACGCCATCCTCTCTAGAGGCCGGCTGACTCGAGCCGGCCGCTTTTGGTGCCGTCTGCTGGTGGTTGGCCGTCCTCCGGTGGCCGGCCGTTGAGCCAGCTGGCCTCCGGAGGGCGGAGCTTCAGCTTGGGGTATTGCGGGGTGAAGCCAGCCCAAAGTTTTGATAAGTTCAGGGACTCGGGTGAGGCTACCCGTGGCCCATTACTCCGACAACCGAAGTGGTCACCACCACCATCAGGCCCACGGAAGAAGAGCTCAAAGGCGCCAGGAGAGGAGCAGGGGTCGTCACGTAGGGAACGCCAGGGGAGGGTGGTGGGTCCGCAGGTGTGTCATCCACCACGGGCGGACTGGCCGGCCTAGCCGGAGAGCCAGGTGCGACCTCCGGAGGCACCGGAAGAGGCGATGCCGGGTCCAGGGCCGAGACCCCCAGC
>NC_041391.1:230420612-230451873 GCF_002162155.2 Triticum dicoccoides
GGGGAGGGGAGGAGGGGCGCCGCGTGGGTATGACCCGCCCCACCCCCACCCCTGGCGGCCGGCAGAGGTGGCTGGTCGTGGTGGGGGCTGTCCTCGGAGTCGTCATCATCGCCGTCCGAGCCAGAGGGGTGGCCGTGACGAGGGTCGCGGTCGCTGCGGCGGCCACCAGCGCCACCCCCATCTCGGCCGCCCCCAGGAAGATGTTGTCGATGCAAGGGCAGCCAATGTGGTTGGGGGGCTTGGGGGAGATGCGGAGGTCGAAGCCCTGGTCGTTGAAGAACACTCGGATGGTGGCATGGAGCTTGGAGGAGTCGAGAGATTTGACCTTAACCCGGACCTCCTCCTCCTTGCGGAGGGAGAGCTCATCGACCACCACCACCTTGCCGAGGATGCGAGACATGTTCCGGATGACCCGTTCGGAGCGGGCAATGTCCGGGAGGCCACCAATGAGGATCCAGGCCGTGTCCAAGACCGCGACCGCCAAGGGGTCCCGCACCGGCACAGAGATGTCCACCACTAACTTGTTGAGAGCTAGGGTGATGTCTCCACTGCGGGTGCCGTACCCGTGGCTGACCGCGTCCGGGAAGACGACCGAGAACTGGCCTCCAGAGAGTAAGGTGACCTGCCAATCCCAGGTGTAGTGGTAGAGGTGGTTGAGCTCGGCCACAATCATCTCCGGCGAGGCCACCCCATCCTTCACGGTAACAATGGCCAGGAGCGACGGTCAGGGGGCGGGGATGTCGGGCACCTCGATGTGGAAGTAGCCGAGGCCCTCAATCTCGTGCCCGTTGCTACGTCTTGAGCTTGCGTTGGTTTTCCTTGAAGAGGAAAGGGTGATGCAGCAATAGTAGCATAAGTATTTCCCTCACTTTTTGAGAACCAAGGTATCAATCCAGTAGGAGGCTCCTCAAAAGTCCCATGCACCTACACAAAAAAACAAAGAACTCACAGCCAACGCAATAAAGGGGCTATCAATCCCTTCACGGCCACTTGCGAAAGTGAGATCTGATAGAGATAGTTTGATAAGATAAATATATTTTTGGTATTTTATAATATAGATGCAAAAAGTAAAGATGCAAATAAAAGTAGATTGAAAGCTTATATGATAAAAGATAGACCCGGGGGCCATAGGTTTCACTAGTGGCTTCTCTCAAGATAGCATAAGTATTACGGTGGGTGAACAAATTACTGTCGAGCAATTGATAGAAAAGTGAATAATTATGAGATTATCTAGGCATGATCATGTATATATGCATCACGTCCGCGACAAGTAGACCGACTCCTGCCTGCATCTACTACTATTACTCCACACATCGACCGACTCCTGCCTACATCTAGAGTATTATGTTCATAAAGAACAGAGTAACGCTTTAAGCAAGATGACATGATGTAGAGGGATAAACTCATGCAATATGATATAAGCCCCATCTTTTTATCCTCGATGGCAACAATACAATACGTGCCTTGCTGCCCCTGCTGTCACTGGGAAAGGACACCGCAAGATTGAACCCAAAGCTAAGCACTTCTCCCATGGCAAGAAAGATCAATCTAGTAGGCCAAACCAAACTGATAATTTGAAGAGACTTGCAAAGATAACTTAATCATACATAAAAGAATTCAGAGGAGATTCAAATATTTCTCATAGATAAACTTGATCACAAACCCACAATTCATCGGATCTTGACAAACACACCGCAAAAAGAGTTTACATCGAATAGATCTTCACAAGAGAGGGGGAGAACATTGTATTGAGATCCAAAAAGAGAGAAGAAGCCATCTAGCTAATAACTATGGACCCGAAGATCTGTGGTAAACTACTCACAACTCATCGGAGGGGCTATGGTGTTGATGTAGAAGCCCTCCGTGGTCGATTCCCCCTCTGGCGGAGCGCCGGCGAAGGCTCCAAGATGGGATCTCGCGGATACAGAAGGTTACGGTGGTGGAAATTGTGTTCCGTTGGCTCCCTGGATGTTTTCGGGGTACGTAGGCTTATATAGGAGGAAGAAGTACGTCGGTGGCCGCCCGAGGGGCCCACAAGACAGGGGGCGCGCCGAGAGGGGGTGGGCGCACCCTCCTATCTTGTGGACGCATCGGCTGCTTCTTGACTTGCACTCCAAGTCCTCTGGATCACGTTGGTTCCAAAAATCACGCTCCCGAAGGTTTCATTCCGTTTGGACTCCGTTTGATATTCCTTTTCTTCCAAATACTGAAATAGGCAAAAAAAACAGCAATACGGGTTGGGCCTCCGGTTAGTAGGTTAGTCCCAAAAATGATATAAATGTGTAAAATAAAGCCCATAAACATCCAAAAGGGGTAATATAATAGCATGGAACAATCAAAAATTATAGATACGTTGGAGATGTATCACCCGTACATCATCAGCTCCTCCGCCACCGGCCGGTCAGGGCAAAGGGAGGCGGGGTGGTCCGGGTCCGAGCAGAGGTAGCAACACTGAGGGCAAGTACATGCCACCTGGGAGTGGCCGGAGAGGCCGCAGTTGAAGCACTTGACGAGGTCGGAGGAGCGGTCGTAGTCAAGGCGGCGAGATCCAGGGTGGCGCCGTTGGCCGGAGCAGTGCTGTTTGCGCGCCCAAGACCGTGCTTCTTCTTGCGCTTGCCACCGGGCCGGCCCCGTCCCGCCCCATTGCCTGCCGGGGGGAGACTCGGCCGCCCCGAGGTGGCTGGTAGCGGCGAACCGCGACGGCAGCGGGAGGAGGGGCCTGCTGCCCATGGGAGTGGCCAAGGGAACGAGCGCGGCCGCCCCGGGCCGGGGAGCGGCTGGCATCCCGATGGCGCGGAGGGGAAGGTAACCATCGTCAAGCATCGTGCCGGTCCGCGGCTGGGGGAGGCGAGCCGGAGAGGGAGCGGCCACGGCGGTCCACGTGAGGAGGAGATCGGTGAGAGGGGGAGCGGTGGTCGTCGTGGGCGGGAGACCGGCGGTCGCCGCTGGAGGAGAGCTGTCGGCGGAGCTCGGACTCATGGCGAACCGCGTCGGGGGACGGGCGGGAGGAGTCGCGCCGCTCCTCCGCATGGAAGGGTTCAGGGCGGCGGTCATCGGCGCGCCGCTTGGGGCGCGTCCCAGCGTCGTGCCACTCGCAGGTCATGGGGGCCGGCGGCGACGGGGGAGGGAGCGAGGTGTTGGCGGCGGGGGTCGGGAGAGCGAGGGTTAGGGAACGGGAGGAATGGGATGGGGGGGCGAGGGAAGCCCGCAGGCAGCCAAATAGGCCTGATGGCCGGGCAGGCCGGCCCACCAGGACCGCAGCTAAGGCTGGGCCCGGAAGCGGACCTGCCAGCACAGGCCCATGGCCCAAATCCAGGCCCAACACTCGGGCGGCCCACGACCGGGCCACCCAGCCAGCGAGACGGGGCAGCAGCGACTAGGGTTTCCCCTAGTGCCGCGGCCGCCGCCGCGACCGCGACCAGCGCCGGTACAGGGGCTCCAGTGTCCATGGGGCGACGACGAGGGTGGCTGGGCGAAAAACGAAGCGAGGAGGTGCCAAAAGCCGCGATGAACGGCCGAAACGGCGAGGTGCAGGCAACCACCGGCGGCGATGACGCCGCCGGGAAGGAGGCAGGCCGAGAGCCAGAGGAAGCTGCCGCCGAGCGCCATGAGGACCAGGCACGACCCAGATCGGACCGCCCCGCGACGCCCCACGCCGGAGCGTGGCGGCGGCGAGCGGTACGCGACCCAAGGTCGACCCTTTGGCTCGACGTCGGGAGGAGGGGGAGCGATACCGGCCGGCGAGCATGGGGTGGGGAGGGGACTCCCTGACTCGGCGCGTCGGCCAGCGTCGGGCGCAGCACAGCCTGGCGAGCCGGAGGTGTGCGCCGGACGATGGGACGGCCAGAGGCGGAGTCATCATCCTCCGCCAAATCCGCCCAGCGCAGTGACATCGACTCCCCGACGGGGGCGGCAGAGCACGGGGCGGGCGGCCCAGCGGCCAGCGTCCGCGGGGCGTCGGGAGGCGGGGGGGGGGGGCAGAGATGCCCGGAGCAGCGCAGGGCGGTGGAGGCGACGGCGCAGGCGAGCCAGCCGCGGCCGGCGCGGCGCCGACAGGGTCGCGGGAGGAGAGCACCAGAGCCACCGACGGGGTCGACGGGGTCCGATGAAGTTTGTACTTACAGGACGATACACTAGAGGAACAGGTCATCCATAGCATCGATCTATGGCATCATGACCACCATGAGAAGAATCCTTCCAAGTTCTTCAACAAAAGAGCTTTAATAGATAACATACTATAGCAAAGAAAATGTTTATGGTTCACTAGATGGTTCTGCTTCAGTATTTGGAACGGTTTACCTTCTATATTCATCAGGTTCGTGTGGGAAACTTCTTTCGAAAATGGATGCATGTCAAGGCTGCACATAAAGCTATTGTCGACAAAAGATGCCTCTGCGTCTCACAGGAAGCTTGAGAAGCTGGTGACGACTATGTGTCAGCGATATGATCTCCGGATGCCGACATGTCCACGTAGAATCTGCATCCCACAACAAAATGCATTAAGGTCAGTGTGAGAAGAATGATTGTGCTCCAGTTATTGGAATAGTTTTCCTTCTATGTTCATATCATTATCCGGTGTTATATTAGTTTACTAAATTTGCATTCGACTATGAATTTAGTATCAACTAATGCAATCATGACACCACTATTTCTTCCCCTGCTATACACCTATAACACTATACCCTTTTGAATACAGAGTGCTGCCTATGGACATGTAAACCTGCAAAAGGGCAAGTAGTAAACTACTTTGGGTCTCATAATCAAAATTGAGACAATATTGTAAGTATATATTTAACTGGAATTATACGAAAATTTTAGTGGGCCTAATCTATTATTTATATACTTACTGTTTCCAATGTTTAATTTAGCCTTATGTAAATTCCCATAAAACTGAAGATATTTCTGTCCAAAAAAAAGAAAACATAAAGATGCATAAATGTATAAGTAGGTGAATATATTATTGTTGTGGCTGATCCAAGAGGATGGCTACTCCTTTGAGCTTCTACCATCGATAGGGACACTGTAGTGAGATTTCTATCAAACTGAAGATATTGACAATTTAAGGTTGGCAGCAGTGGAGTTTGCTTCTATCAGTACTGTTAGGTATGTGGTGTTAACAAGTTACACTTACAAGTACTGAACTTATGTACGCAGATCTCAGAATCTCTTATTGATAACACTTGGATGCTAATTCTTCCATGGATTTTTCGTATGTAAATAGCACCAGACCTTTTATTGCACACACATGGGTGTTAACTCTTCAAAGTATTCTTCTATACAATATGAATTTATATTTAGTCGGGTCTACCTTACATATGCAAAATCATCTCAGGCATTTTCTTTATCTACACAACTTATGCAAGTTCTCTTTTGGTATTACCATTCAACAAACCTTTATATTTGATTATTCGCCTCACCAACAGAATGAGGTACTATTTATTTTCTCCAGATCTATTACGTTGCAAAATAAGCAATCTTACACATGAGCCTTAAATGGTATTCTCTAATATTTATAAGAATAAGAATCATAATACTACAACAGTTTGGGCATAAATATGAAAATCATGTAGAGAAATTTATATAGGAAAAATGATAATGTTCTTTATCGTACGGGGAAACCATAAATCAAGAAAATCTATTCTTATTAATATATATTTCTCAAACATGTGTACAAAATTTTACAGGGCATCAACTGTATATGATATTGGGAGCCATTTTTCTGGATGCTACTATTGCGTCTTGGAGGACAGAAGCTAGCTAGAACATTGGTGTGTAACTTGATGGAATTGTTGGCGCTGATTGCCAAAGATACGCACGGCATCACGGACATTTCACACTATATTACTTCACACCATATGTGATGAGTGATGTTAGTATGTCAGAACCATCAGATCCATGTTCAAATCTCTGTGAAAAGTCAAATCCTTTCCATACAAAAATGAATGTATCAACATGTTCACCTTCAATCCTTCATACTTTTTTTTTCTTTTGCCAAAGCATAGAACATATGAAGGAGAAGAGCCTAGCGGTGCTGTTAGAGCATGGCGGGAAGAAAGCGGTGTTTCATTTGTGAAAAATGTAACTGGTCAATGTCAATCCTGAAGACTGCCCTGCACCTTTCAGTTGCTCTGCATGTTTCACGGCCATGATTCATTTTCAAATTCTACCACCGTAGACTATCCTGGAGAGTAAGCCCTTAACTTTATCTGCTCCAACTAATTAGTTCGTTGTTGGATAAGTGATTTATGCACATTTTTACTAAGTGGATTTGCAAGCAATAGACCAGGAAAAGTGTATTGACACGAAGTGTAGTTTTTTGTAAATCTGTAATCACATCACTTTCTAATGTAATGTGAAAACATGTTTGAAATGTCTCGCATTGTTGCATAAATGATTGACTGATCTATTCAGTTCAGCGTCTCTTCAGTTGGTAAAATTTACATTTTTTTAACACCGGAATGAGCTTGTGAAGTAAATAACACAAGGGATGTACAAAGACAAATTGAATCGATAGAACTCTACAAATAACGCATGGTTTTCTCATTAGTGATCACATATATTTAGTTCGTAATATATCTGGGCCTATATATTGGAGTTGTGTCAGTGCTTTTTATTTGAAAAATTAAGGCAAATGCGTTTCATTTAAATGGCAAGCACTACAATGTCCCCCAAACATCAATCAGTTTGCTGATTACATAGTAGCTACGATGTTACATGTTGAATATTTTAGTTACTGTTCAGAAGGCAAGGATTCACCGTACGTCTTTTTAGGCTAATATAACTCCTAGTGGCATTGATTTATGTCATTTATGTCGGAAGATAAACTAACAATTTTTTTTTGATAAAAATGGTCATATGGACCCTATTATACCCCATCCGTTTCATAATGTTGTGCGTATAGATTTTTTAAAAGTCAAACTTTGACCAAGTTTATAGATAAAAGTATTTATATCTGCAATACCGATACAAAAAATATAAAATATGAAACTACATCTTATGTTGAATCTAATGACATAAGTTTGGCATCATAGATGTAAATATTTTCCTCCAGAAACTTGGTCAAACTTTGTGAGATTTATTCTCATATGCACTACATTATCAAATGGAGGGAGTATATAGCTTAACTACCGAGACATTTTTTTTTACCAAAAATGGTATGAAATATTACATTTTTAGGTTAAACTTAACATGTAGTTCTAAACTTACTTTAGTACATTTCAATTCCTATAATCTTTGCAATCAATAAACTGCAAAAATATTTGTATAATCAGATGATTTCCAAAATAACTAGCCCGTGCAGGTGCACGGGTTGATGATTAGTGATAATATAACAGCATGGAACAATAAAAAATTATAGATACGTTGGAGACGTATCACCCCTCCATAATTTACGCCTCCGGTCATATCTTGTAGTGCTTTGGCGTAGCCCTGCGCGGATCACTTCACCATCACCGTCACCATGCCGTCGTGCTGACGGAACTCTCCCTCGACACTTTGCTGGATCAAGAGTTCGAGGGACGTCATCGAGCTGAACGTGTGCAGAACTCGGAGGTGCCGTACGCTCGGTGCTTGATCGGTCAGAACAAGAAGAAGTTCGACTACATCAACTGCGTTGTCAAACGCTTCCACTTTTGATCTACGAGGGTAAGTGGACACACTCTCCCCCTCTCGTTGCTATGCCATCTCCTAGATAGATCTTGCGTGAGCGTAGGATTTTTTTTTGAAATTGCATGCTACATTTCCCAACACATTGTTGATGCACATAGAGAATGCGAAAGTGAAAGGGAGAAGTTGAAGTTCGATCGCATGTTAGAGGATCACAAAAAAGGGTTGTACCCAAATTGCGAAGATGGCAAAACAAAGCTCGGTACCATACTGGAATTGCTGCAATGGAAGGTAGACAATGGTGTATCTGACAACGGATTTGGGAAGCTACTGAAAATTATGAAGAAGAAGCTTCCAAAGGATAAGGAATTGCCTGACACTACGTACGAAGCAAAGAAGTTCTCTGCCCTCTAGGATTGGAGGTGCAGAAGATACATGCATGCCCTAATGACTGCATCCTCTACCGCGGTGAGTACGAGGATTTGAACGCATGCCCTGTATGTGGTGCATTGCGGTATAAGATCAGACGAGATGACCCTGGTGATGTTGAGGGAGAGCGCCCTAAGAAGAGGGTTCCTGCCAAGGTGATGCGGTATGCTCCTATAATACCATGGTTGAAACGTTTGTTCAGAAACAAAGAGCATGCCAAGTTGATGTGATGGCACAAGGAAGACCGTAAGAAAGACGGGAAGTTGAGAGCACCCACAGATGGGTCGCAGTGGAGAAAAATCAAGGGAAAGTGGGGGGACTTTGCATGTGACGCAAGGAACATATGGTTTGGTTTAAGTGTAGATGGCATTAATCCTTTTGTGGAGCAGAGCAACAGTCATAGCACCTGGCCCATGACTCTATGTATCTATAACCTTCCTCCTTGGTTGTGCATGAAGCGGAAGTTCATTATGATACTAGTACTCATCCAAGTCCCTAAGCAACCCGGCAACGACATTGATGTGTACCTAAGGCCATTAGTGTAAAACTTTTACAGCTGTGGAATGGAAAAGGTGTATGTGTGTGGGATGAGCACAAATGACAGCAGGAATTTGACCTACATGCGTTGCTGTTTGTGAAAGCACAAGTGCTCCCTGGGTGATTTTGGTAATTAATGTCAACATATCTCTTGTTGGACTAACACTTCTACCTAGTATGTTTCAGACAAGTTCAACAATGGAGTGGCATGGACTAAAGGATGTGGAACCCCTTCAAGATGCTTAGGACAAAGGATTGGCTCAAGCTCCATGCTCAAGACTCAACATTTTCTATTTTAGTGATCCAAGATCACATTGAGTCTATAGGAAAAGCCAATACTATCAAGAGGGGATGAGGTGTTGCTTAATGGCTTGCTTGCTCAAAGTGCTTAGTGATATGCTCCAACGCCCTCAACTACTTTCTCACATCCACATATGTCCTAAACCAAAAGTCTAACTCGGCCCTACCAATTCTTTCTATCCGGCGCCACCGAGTTCAGATGACATAGCCACTGCCACAAACCCTAGGCAAATCGGTTTCACCGATAGGGATCTCGGTCTCACCGAGATGGGATTGTAGTCTCTCTGTGTATGTCCATTACCAAAGTCGGTCTGACCGAGTTTGAGCAATCGGTACTACCGAGATTACAATGCAAACTCTCTGGTTAGCTTATTACCAAAATCGGTCCCACCGAGTTTGTGTAATCGGTCTCACCGAGTTTGCCTGACCAACTCTCTGGTTAGCTTATTACCAAAATCTGTCACACCGAGTTTGTATAATCGGTCTCACTGAGATTACGTTATGCCCTAACCCTAACCATATCGGTCCTACCGAGTTGCTTGTCGGT
The DNA here is from genome assembly GCF_002162155.2 of Triticum dicoccoides. NCBI lineage: Eukaryota > Viridiplantae > Streptophyta > Magnoliopsida > Poales > Poaceae > Triticum > Triticum dicoccoides. Next base: position 230,430,031 of record NC_041391.1, read on the forward strand.
CCAACCGAAAATCCTAACGGTCACTAGATTTGCTGAATCGGTCTGACCGAGTTTCTCAATTCGGTCCCACCAAGTTTGGCAAGTTGTGTGTAACGGTTAGATTTTGTGTGGAGGCTATATATACACCTCCACCCACTCTTCATTCGTGGAGAGAGCCATCAGAATGAACCTACACTTCCAGCATACATTTTCTGAGAGAGAACCACCTACTCATGTGTTGAGGCCAAGATATTCCATTCCTACCATATGAATCTTGATCTCTAGCCTTCCCCAAGTTGCTTTCCACTCAAATCTTCTTTCCACCAAATCCAAATCCTGTGAGAGAGAGTTGAGTGTTGGGGAGACTATCATTTGAAGCACAAGAGCAAGGAGTTCATCATCAACACACTATTTGTTACTTCTTGGAGAGTGGTGTCTCCTAGATTGGCTAGGTGTCACTTGGGAGCCTCCGACAAGATTGTGGAGTTGAACCAAGGAGTTTGTAAGGGCAAGGAGATCGCCTACTTCGTGAAGATATACCGCTAGTGAGGCAAGTCCTTCGTGGGCGAAGGCCACGGTGGGATAGACAAGGTTGCTTCTTAGTGGACCCTTCGTGGGTGGAGACCTCCGTGGAATCGCGCAACCGTTACCCTTCGTGGGTTGAAGTCTCCATCAACGTGGATGTACGATAGCACCACCTATCGGAACCACGACAAAAACATCCGTGTCTCCAATTGCGTTTGAATCCTCCATTCCCTTCCCTTTACATTCTTGCAAGTTGCATGCTTTACTTTCCGCTGCTCATATACTCTTTGCATGCTTGCTTGATATGTATTGTGAGTGTTAAACTTGTGCCTAAACTCCACTTAAACTTAAAGAAGTTAAAAACTGCAACTTTTGGTACTTAGTGTCTAATCCCCCCCTCTAGACACCTCTTCTCGATCCTTTCAATTGGTATCAGAGCTTTGGTCTCCATTGCTTTGGTTTAAACACCATTGGAGGAAGATGGATGAATCTACAATTGGGAGTCTTAGACATAGAGTGCCTATACTTGATGGAGAGTACTTTCATGAGTGGAAAAATGAGATGCTTGTGATTTTCAGTCAATATCATTTGAACAAGTATATTGCTAGCCCTTGTGCACCTCATGTTGATCCTATGCATCCTACCCTTGATGAGTCAATTGACATGACCCGCAATCTTAGATATGTTGAAGTTATCACTAGAGGCTTTCCTAGAAACTTGATTGGATGTTTGCCTACTCTTAAGTGTGCCTACACCATATGGAAATTTCTTGAGGAACGCTTTCCAAATTATTCCTTGAAAAATCTAGATGAAATTCTCCATAAGTCTATTGCCTTGAGTAAGATGAATTCCAGTGATCCTATGTTTGGTGATTGTCTATTTGAGCTTACAAATCTTATGCGTGCCAAAGGAGATGTTGGAATTATTAGTGATATTATTTCCAAAGCTATAAAAATTCATAAACAAGATCATTATCAAACTCACTCTAATGAATCACCCTCTCTAGGATTTGATCCACCACTTGACGATGTTGAACATGGATACTATGATGAGGATGATGATAGTGACTTTGATCTTGATGATGCAATGAGACACTTTGGTCTTATGGCAAATCTTCGGGGATATATGGCAGGAGGAAAGGAATGGGTTCTTGATAGTGGATGTACCGATCACATGACCGAAGATAAAGATATGTTTCGTGAGCTTGCTGAAAACGATGGTCCTCCAAAGTATGTCACTTTCGGTGACAACTCAAAGGGTAAGGTGGTTGGCCTCGGTAAGGTGGCCATATCACATGATAGCTCCATACAAAATGTCATGCCCGTTGAATCTCTTGGCTACAACTTACTTTCAGTATCTAGACTTGCTGATTTCGGTTTCAATGTCCTATTTACTGAAGTAGATTGCCAAGTGTTTCGTAGAGATAATCATAAAATGGTCTTTACCAGCGTATGTAGAGGTGATCTATACATTGTTGATTTCACTAAAAAGGCTCAACCTAGAACTTGATTTATTGCTAAATCCTCTAAAGGTTGGTTATGGCATAGACGATTAGGTCATGTTGGTATGCGAAACCTTGACAAGCTTATTAAAGCAAATCATATCCTTGGAGTTAATGATGTCATATTTGATAAGGATAGACTTTGCAGCGCTTGTCAAGCAGGTAAATAGGTGGGAGTAAGGCATCCCGTGAAGAACATCATGACCACAAGGAGGCCACTCGAGCTACTTCACATGGATCTTTTTGGTCCCAACGCTTACAAAAGTCTCGGTGGAAATTCTTTTGGTTTAGTTATAGTTGATGATTTTTCAAGATTTACATGGGTGTTCTTTCTCGATGATAAATCGCAGGTCCAAAAGATCTTCAAAAACTTTGCTAGGAAGGCCCAAAATCAATTTGAAGTGAAGATCAAGAAGGTTCGCAACGACAACTGAACGGAGTTCAAGAACACAAATGTGGACACCTTTCTTGACGAAGAAGGGATTTCATATGAGTTCTCGTCTACGTACACACCTCAACAAAATGGAGTTGTTGAGAGGAAGAACCGGACCTCATCAAAATGGCGAGAACGATGCTTGATGAATACAAGACGCTGAAGAACTTTTGGGCGGAAGCGGTTGAGACCGCTTGTCATGCAACAAATCACTTGTATCTTCACAAGCTACCCGGCAAGACGGCATACGAGCTCCTCACCGGTAACAAACCCCAAGTTGGATACTTTCGAGTATTCGGCTCAAAGTGCTACATTCTTGATAAGCATCGTCGTTCTAAATTTGCTCCTAAGTCTCATGAAGGTTTCCTACTTGGTTATGGCTCAAACTCTCACACATACTGTGTCTACAACAATTTCACCCGAAAGGTTGAAGAAACGGTAGATGTGAAGTTTGATGAATCTAACGGCTCGCAAGTAGAGCAATTGCCAATTGATGTAGGAGACAAAGATCCCTCGGAAGCAAACCAAGACTTGTCTATTGGCAAGATTCGTCCAACGGAGGTGAAGGAGAGTACCTCGTCCGTCCAAGTGGAAGCTTCTACGTCACGACAAGGTGAACCAAGAGTTGATATGGAAGCATCCACGAGTGGGACACACCAAGATGAAGAAAACGAGGAAGTGCACCAAGAAGAACGTCAACAACCTCCTTCTCCACCACGACAAGAGAACGACAACGCCAACAATGAAGAAGGCTAAGAAGAAGAACAATATGAAGAAGATGTTCAACCAAGACCCAAGCAAAAGATGACACGAGTTCGAGCAAGAATTGCTAAAGATCATCCCGTCGAGCAAATCTACAATGATATCCAAACTGGGAGAATCACTCGCTCTAAAACTCGTTTAGCTAACTTTTGTGAACACTATTCATTCATCTCTAGCATTGAACCTATGAAGGTTGAAGAAGCATTGGAAGATCCGGATTGGATAAACGCTATGCACGAAGAGCTACACAACTTTGAGAGAAATCAAGTTTGGATATTGGTTGAGAAGCCCGACATCAACCACAACATCATCGGTACCAAATGGGTGTTTCGCAACAAGCAAGATGAAGATGGACAAGTAGTTCGCAACAAAGCACGTCTCGTCGCTCAAGGCTACACACAAGTCGAAGATATGTACTATGGTGAGACTTATGCTCCCGTTGCTAGACTTGAGTCCATTCGCATCTTACTTGCCTATGCTAATCACCATGATATCACCTTGTACCAAATGGACATTAAAAGTGCTTTTCTAAATGGTGAAATAGGGGAGGAAGTTTATGTTAAACAACCTCCCGGATTTGTTAATCCCAAGAAACCTGATCATGTTTACAAACTGCACAAAGCTCTTTATGGTCTTAAACAAGCTCCTAGAGGGTGGTATAAATGCTTGACCAAGTTCTTATTGAAAAAAGCTTTGAAATTGGGAAAATTGATTCTACTATTTTTACTAAAAGGGTTAATGGAGAACTATCTGTGTGCCAAATCTATGTTGATGATATTATATTTGGTTCTACTAATCCTCATTTTAGTGAAAAGTTTGGAAAGCTAATGTCGGATAAGTTTGATATGTCTATGATGAGTGAACTCAAATTCTTTCTTGGTTTGCAAATCAAGCAAACTAAGAAGGTACCTTTGTCTCTCAAACGAAGTACACCAAGGACTTGTTCAAGAAGTTTAATATGCAAGAATGCAAAGGTATGACTACACCCATGCCTACTAGTGGACATCTTGATTTGACTAAAGATGGTGAACCGGTCGATCAAAAGGTTTATCGCTCTATGATTGGTTCATTGTTATATCTATGTGCTTCACGTCCCGATATTATGCTAAGTGTGTGCATGTGTGCACGATATCAAGCTGCTCCTAAAGAATGTCATCTTAAGGCCGTGAAAAGGATAGTGAGATACTTAATCCATACACCAAATTTTGGCATTTGGTATCCTAAGAGGGCATCTTTCGATCTTGTTGGCTACTTCGACTCGGACTATGCAGGTGACAAGGTTGATAGAAAGTCCACTTTGGGTACTTGTCAATTTCTTGGTAGATCTCTTGTGTCTTGGTCCTCCAAGAAACAAAACTCGGTATCCTTATCCACCGCCGAAGCGGAATACATTGCCGTTGGTTCATGTTGTGCTCAATTACTTTGGATGACCCAAACTCTTAAAGATTATGGGATATATGTGAAACATGTTCCATTACTTTGTGACAATGAGAGTGCTATCAGTATTGCTCATAATCCCGTGCAACACTCTTGAACTAAGCATATTGAAGTTCGTCATCATTTCATTCGAGATCATGTTGCTAAGGGTGACATTAATCTTACGCATGTTCGCACCAAAAAGCAATTAGCGGATATTTTCACCAAACCACTTGATGAGAAACGGTTTTGCAGGTTAAGAGGTGAATTGAACATCATTGATGCTTCAAACTTGGAGTAGGAACTCCATTGGATACATGCAAGACATGAGCTTATGACTAATCCTTGATATTTCTCTTATGATAACTATCTTATGTCTTGGATATATTTGCACCTTGCATGTTATCTAACCCATGTAGGTACTTGGATGAATCTAAATCTATGAGGTTGCAACTCACTCATATCTTGAGCAATCTCTACATCACCAAGTCTCTACACAATGGTGGTTGAAGACAAGGAAGCACGAAACCATTCAAACATATCCTTTGACAAATTCTATGTTGGGTTTCATGATTGTCATTTTGGATACACAAGCGCTCTTCCTTGCAAGAACTAACCCATGTAGGTAGATGAACTCAAATTCCAAGTGGTGCTCCCAACTCTTGATGAGCCACATCAACCTTGAGCAACCCACACAAGTTCAACTACATGATGACGATCAACACCACCACCCAAGGTATGTTATTCCATCTTAGAGAAGCTTTACTCCAAGTCATGAGTCAAAGCAACTCGATAAGATGTGAATACATCAAGATGCTTAAACGAAAAATGGTAACCCCATTTTGAGCTTAAACGATGAGTATGACCTATGATCAAGTGATCTCACTTGACTCCTAAGCATTGTTGAGGAAATCGTTAACTGGTAACTGCTCGGTTAGATGACGAGTAGGGGATTAATAGGCTAATCGGCAAGTTAATCGGCCATTTAATCAATTACTCGGGCGATTAATCAGTTAATCGACTACTCGGTGACCCTGTGAGTAGGGATTAACCGGCAAGTTAACTGGTTAAGCGGATGAATTCTTGAACATGGCTCCTAAGTCAATATACTCTAACATAGGTGACTTTGTCACCGACCAATTCTAGATGAAGTTTTCTTGTGTTCTTATCTGTGCTCTTGCATTTGTCTCATGCATATTTGTTTCCCCTTCAAAAAAAAAACTTCATCTAGATTTCTTTTCTTTTCTATTTTTTTCTGCATTCCCTGCATCCAATTCATTGCAAATCTTTCAGTTAATTCCTTGCAAATCCTTGTGAGATCTTACGTGTCTAGTGAGCTGAGGTGACAAGTGTTTTCTCTGTGATGAACTCGGTCACACCGGTTTCTTGTTTTCGGTCTAGCCGAAATCATTCGGTGCAACCGAAGCATCCAACTCGGTGCCACCGATTTCACAACAGGAAAACCATTTTGTCATTTATTCCTGCACTACTTTTGATCCAGCTCCACTCAATGAATCTTGTCCTCTACAAGCATCACATTTTTATCAATGCTTTGTGCTATGACTCAAGGACCAAACCCACTCGCGACAAATTCCAGAAGACCCTTCTTGGAAATTGATGTCAAAGGGGGAGAGAGAGATAACATCAAAGCTTAATCACATTAACAGGGGGAGAGAATACTCAAGGAGAGAGTAATCTTCAAGGATCCCAGATGCTTGGTGTTCAAGAGGAGAGATGCCACATGTCTTCTTGAGGGGAAAGACATGTTCATATGTGCTTATTTGCATTAGCTCTATTCATTTGTTTCCTTGAGCTCTGATTTTGTATTTTGCTCTGATTTTCTGTTCCCTATATTCTCCCAGTATCCCATGCTAGATTCAGGGGGAGCAAGACATCAAAGGGAAAGAAATTCTTTGAATTCTTTGCACATCTTTACCTTTGGGGACATGTCTATATCAAATGTGGTACTCAGTACTCACTCTCTACATGTCATCCCGGTCTTGGTACTCTTGTGGTTCTTTCTGTTTGCTCTGGCTAGTAGGTGTATCTGTGTTATCTAACCTAATTTTCACAGGTTCATTCCATCCTAAGCCAACTCAAGACCACAAGGTAAGTATATGCATCACAATCATGCGCATGAGGAATTCTTGCTGATGTACATATTGTTTGCAAGAAGGACTCATGAGCATGAAGGCACATTTCCCATATGTGTCTTTTGCTCTGATGCATATAGCCAAGATACATGTAACACATTGCCTACTCTGTCATGTTTATGCAATCATATGCTTCTATATTCCATATTCACATGATTGCATACATGTAGGGGGAGCCTATGCTTGTTACATGTCTTTCCAAAGCTTTACGTGCTATTCTCTATATATTTATCTAAAGCTTTGATGTATGTTGTCATCAATTACCAAAAAGGGGGAGATTGAAAGCACAAGTGCTCCCTGGGTGATTTTTGTAATTAATGTCAACATATCTCTTGTTGGACTAACACTTTTAACTAGTATGTTTCAGACAAGTTCAACAATGGAGTGGCATGGACTAAAGGATGTGGAACCCCTTCAAGATGCTTAGGACAAAGGATTGGCTCAAGCTCCAAGCTCAAGACTCTACATTTTCTATTTTAGTGATCCAAGATCACATTGAGTCTATAGGAAAAACCAATACTATCAAGAGGGGATGAGGTGTTGCTTAATGGCTTGCTTGCTCAAAGTGCTTAGTGATATGCTCCAAAGCCCTCAACTACTTTCTCACATCCACATATGTCCTAAACCAAAAGTCTAACTCGGCCCTACCGATTCTTTCTATCTGGCGCCACTGAGTTCAGATGTCATAGCCACTGCCACAAACCCTAGGCAAATCGGTTTCACTGATAGGAATCTCGGTCTCACCAAGATGGGATTGTAATCTCTCTGCGTATGTCCATTACCAAAGTCGGTCTCACCGAGTTTGAGCAATTGGTACTACCGAGATTACAATGCAAACTCTCTGGTTAGCTTATTACCAAAATTGGTCCCACCGAGTTTGTGTAATCGGTCTCACCGAGTTTGCCTGACCAACTCTCTGGTTAGCTTATTACCAAAATCGGTCCCACCGAGTTTGTGTAATCGGTCTCACCGAGATTACGTTATGCCCTAACCCTAACCATATCCGTCCTACCGAGTTGCATGTCGGTCCAACCGAAAATCCTAAGGGTCACTAGATTTGCTGAATCGGTCTGACCGAGTTTCTCAATTCGGTCCCACCGAGTTTGGCAAGTTGTGTGTAACGGTTAGATTTTGTGTGGAGGCTATATATACACCTCCACCCACTCTTCATTCGTGGAGAGAGCCATCAGAATGAACCTACACTTCCAGCATACATTTTCTGAGAGAGAACCACCTACTCATGTGTTGAGGCCAAGATATTCCATTCCTACCATATGAATCTTGATCTCTAGCCTTCCCCAAGTTGCTTTCCACTCAAATCTTCTTTCCACCAAATCCAAATCCTGTGAGAGAGAGTTGAGTGTTGGGGAGACTATCATTTGAAGCACAAGAGCAAGGAGTTCATCATCAACACACTATTTGTTACTTCTTGGAGAGTGGTGTCTCCTAGATTGGCTAGGTGTCACTTGGGAGCCTCCGACAAGATTGTGGAGTTGAACCAAGGAGTTTGTAAGGGCAAGGAGATCGCCTACTTCGTGAAGATATACCGCTAGTGAGGCAAGTCCTTCGTGGGCGAAGGCCATGGTGGGATAGACAAGGTTGCTTATTCGTGGACCCTTCGTGGGTGGAGACCTCCATGGAATCGTGCAACCGTTACCCTTCGTGGGTTGAAGTCTCCATCAACGTGGATGTACGATAGCACCACCTATCGGAACCACGACAAAAACATCCGTGTCTCCAATTGCGTTTGAATCCTCCATTCCCTTCCCTTTACATTCTTGCAAGTTGCATGCTTTACTTTCCGCTGCTCATATACTCTTTGCATGCTTGCTTGATATGTATTGTGAGTGTTAAACTTGTGCCTAAACTCCACTTAAACTTAAAGAAGTTAAAAACTGCAACTTTTGGTACTTAGTGTCTAATCCCCCCCTCTAGACACCTCTTCTCGATCCTTTCAGTTTGTAACCATCAATGATTGGCCTGCTCTTAGTAACCTTTCAGGACAGACAAACAAGGGATTCCACGCATGCACACACTGTTTAGATGATATCGAAAGTATATATTTGGACAAATGCAAGAAGAATGTGTACCTGGGACATCGTCGATTTCTTCTGACCAAGCATCTCTTAAGAAAGAAAGGCATGCATTTCAAAGGTGAGGCAGATCACCGAAAAATGTTCGTCCTCCATACTGGTGACGACATACTTGGTATGGTCTAGGATTTACAAGTAATCTTTGGAAAGGGTCCTAGCGAACAATCTGTTCTGAATGACGCTGAGGGATGTGCACCCATGTGGAAGAAGAAATATATATTTTGGGACCTACCCTATTGGAAAGACACAGAGGTCCGCTCTGCAATCGACATGATGCACGTGACGAAGAATCTTTGCGTAAACCTGCTAGGCTTCTTGGGCGTGTATGGGAAGACAAAAGATACACCGGAGGCATGGGAGGACCAGCAATGTGGGCACGAAAAAGACGACATGCATCCAAAGCAGTATCAAGGTCCTGCCAGCTACACCCTTACCAAAGAAGAGAAGGAGATCTTCTTTGAATGGCTGCTCAGTATGAAGGTTCCGTCTAGATTCTCGTCGAATATAAATGGAATAATAAATATGGCAAAGAAAAAGTTCCAGAATCTAAAGTCTCATGACTGCCACGTGATTATGACGCAACTACTTCCGGTTGCATTGAGGGGGCTTCTACCGGAAAATGTTCGATTAGACATTGTGAAACTATGTGCATTCCTCAATTCAATTTCTCAGAAGGTAATCGATCCAGAAATCCTAACAAGGTTACAGAATGATTTGGTGCAATGTCTTGTCATTTTCGAGTTGGTGTTCCCACCATCCTTCTTCAATATCATGACGCACGTCCTAGTTCATCTAGTCAACGAGATTGCCATTCTGGGTCCTGTATTTCTACACAATATGTTCCCCTTTGAGAGGTTGATGGGAGTCTTAAAGAAATATGTTCGTAACCGTGCTAGGCCAGAAGGAAGCTTCTCCATGGGCCATCAAACAGAGGAGGTCATTGGGTTTTGTGTTGACTTTATTCCTGACCTTAAGCCGATTGGTGTCCCTCAATCGCGGTATGAGGGGAGACTCTAAGTGGAAAAGGCACGCTAGGAACGGATTCAATAATATATAGGGACGGGCATTCTTGGGCTCAAGCACACTACACAGTTCTACATAATTCTACCTTGGTGACCCCGTATGCCAATACACAAGAATATTCTATGCTCCAAACACCCGGAGCAGTCTGACGACTGGATTACATGTGAACACATCAGGACTTTTGGCAGTTGGTTGCAAACACATCTCATGGGTAACAACATTGTTGTAGATGAGCTGTACTCGTTGGCCAGGATGGTCCAAACGCGACAGTCCAATCAAAGACCCTTCAACGAAACTGTGTGCGGGCATCAATCACAAACGGTGATGTAATAAAGCCATCAAAAAAGATGCGAAACATTTGCGATGGCGGTGACATCAAACACGGTTCATATTGGAGTTGCGTGTGCAATTCATGGCAAATGGTTAATCCAAAAGAATTGTTTGCGATGATGCAGAACAACAGAAACGGGCAGCCAGATGAGGGTGTGTGCGATATATGGCATACAGTTCACTAGGATGAACTGTGTGTGATTAAGCAACACTATAGAAATGGTTCAACTGAACAAGATGTGTGTGATACGCGGCAAACAGGTCCATAATCAGAAATATGTGCAAAGACCAATACTAACATAGACGATTGCTGTTAATAAGCCATGTGATTTGCTCTGTCTACAGAAGAGTAACATATATATGAAATAAACATCCAATTACATAAGTGACTATACAGATCATTCACACACACCTCAATAAACAATTGTATGCATTCTAAACTAGGAGAAACAATTGTCTAGTCATCTACTTTTTGTGACGCTCCCGCCACTGCTCCGTGGCTCGATCCCTCGTTTGGGACAGAAAGAAGACACTCCCTCATGTCAACAATCCGCATGTACATCTCGTAGCTTGTGTACGCGTCCTTGGCCGCGTACTTGATGTGTTGTTCATCCAGTCTCTCATGCTCGACACTATGCCAGGCGTTCTTGTCCTTCTTGATCTCATTTGTCATCTTCATGTAGTATGGGTAGATGAGGTCAACCAGGGAGTTCTGTTTGTTGTTGTCGCTGCCCCATACCTTGTAGTGGTCCTGGATGTTGACAAGATTCTGGGAATTCAAGCCCGAAACCTTGAGCGCTTTTAGACCATTGGTGGTGTCCACCGTAGCAAAACTGTAGTCAGAGTTGTTGGTAAAACTGGAGAAACACTCGCAAGGCCTTGTGGCCAGGTGATAGTGGTAGATGAGGACGTCATGTCACACGCACAACTGGGTAATGGCAACCTTCTGATCGTGCCCGACATGACTGATGGTGTACTCGAGGTCGAAGCCGACCACTTGGTACTTGTCCTCGGCAAGCAACTGCTCCATAGTTTGGACGGAGCTCTCCACTGAGACCGGCTTGTTCATGTACACCACCAAGAGGGACTTCCCCCTCATGTGAGTGTCCACTACGTGATGCATGGTGAACTGCCCACCGTTGTCGTCGGCGGCCGCTGGGAGCGCCATTGGAGCCATAGGGAGCACCATTGGAACCGCTGGATGTCCTCTCTGTATGTGTCGTCGTGGGTGTGCTTATTGTGTCATGTGGCGCGAGAGATGAAGGTAAGTGGCCGCAGGAATAAATGGGGGACGGGCGGCCTGGATTCTTGGCGCATCCGCATGGCAGTTTTTGCAGCGGGTAACTGCATGTGGCACCGCGCCCGGTGCAACCGCATGCACACGAACGTGCGTGATCGTCCCAAAGACTGGCAGCACGCATGGAGGGACGAGGGCAGAGTGCCCGGAGGGACGCGAGAGAAGAGCGCGCGTGGCAGGACGCGAGCAGAGTGTGCCACCGCTGCCTCAACCGCAAGCAACCACACGCATAGAGCAGTTGAACACGAAGGAAATGGTCGTCTACAAGCCGACGATAGTTGCGTCGTTGCATAGAGAGCGACCGTGTGCTACTACCGCCGTCTTGTTCTATTAGTCCCCTTTATATTATGTGTCATATTTTGACCTTAAATTTAACCAAAAAAATGTTTATGCATGTTACAAAAAATATATAATTGGAAACTATGCTCAAATACGAATCCAACGATATAATATCTAGCGACATGCATTCGTTATTTTATTAGTTAAATCTATAGTCACAATTTGGCACAAAATACATAGACGACTTATAAACCAGGATGGGGGTAGTAGGTAATTTAATCACAAACACTTTTATTTTATTAACCGTATGGGTACGTGTCTTTTCATCCCCTCTTGCATGTCTTGTCACCCCGCTACCGCAGACGGCTTAGAGCGCAAGGTTGAGCAGGGCGGGGGGGCGTTCTTTTGGCAAACAGTGGTGAGCCCATTCCCGCACAACCGCGCATGTTCCCGCACAAGCTTCCCGCCCAAGTCGGTGAAATCCCCCAAAATCCCAATGCTTACCAGCCTGCTATATAAACCCTCACGGCTGGCGAGTCCTCCGTTGCATTTTCCCTCCCTCCATGTAGGTTATCTCGTCTGCTTCTCCCACAATTGCCAATGGCAACAGTCCATCGTCATCGCTCAGCCACTCCGCTGTCATCGGAGGACAGCTCCAGCTGGGAGGCTACACCGCGGTAGCGGCGCAGTCCCCGACGTAGTGTAGTGCGCGTGGCATCCCTGTTGGGTGTGCGCGGAACACCCAACACACGATCCGCCGCCGCTGCCCGTCGGCAGCTGTTGCCGGCTGTCGTTGCCGCCACCCCACCGTCTGCCTCAGTGGCCGCTAGACCACCATCGAAAGCCAGGGCCATCGCCCGCTCCGCCGCCACGGCCCGAAGGCGGGAAGTGGCCGTCGTGGCCACCACCCTACTGCCGGCCACCATGGCCATCACCCGCTCCGCCACCCGTCCCAAAGGCGGGAGGTTGTGGTCGTGGCCGCCACCCCATTGTCGGCTGCCATGGCCGCCAGCCCATCATCGACCACCGGGGTCATCACCCGCTCCGCCACCGCCGCCCAAAGGCGGGAGGCGGAGGTGGATCCCCGCACGTGCGCCAGCGACCTTGCGCGCTACATTGAGTTCCTGCGGGAGGAGGAGGAGCGCCTCATCGAGCATGCAAAGAGACTTACCGCCGTCGCAGCTGCAGCACATGCCGCCGCAGAGACGAGGAATCAGGAGATCTACAAGGAGAACTACCGCTTCGAGAGGGGTCGTCTGGACCGGCAGAGGGCGTTCGAGGTGAGCGTCGCTGAAGATGCAGCAACGGCAGGCACCGTATTGCAGTTGTCCAGCTCGTCGGTAAGGTCATCCTCCTCTTATGCCTCTTACTGAGCATGCTCGGCAGAGGAGAGGCTACCAGAAGTAGTAAAAGCCCCTCCGTAGTAGTAGTATTTAGGGGCTATTTTGTTCAGTTCATCTGACTATAGATGTGGTGAAACTGTACAACGTACTTAAAATTAGCTAGTATATATAGTTGAACTAGCTATTTCAGTACGTGGTTGGCAACAATTGGGGAAAAGTTTGGTTGGTTCAACTGTCGAGTTGAACTGTTTGTATAAAGAACGACTGATTAGTCTATGAATGAAATCTATGCTTAATTACTGAATTTTAGTTGCAAAAATTAGACATTTTGCATCATGCTTTTATATCGATATTTATTGCATTATGGGCTGTTATTACATGTTATGTCACAATACTTCTGACTATTCTCTCTTATTTTACAAGGTTTACATGAAGAGGGAGAATGCAGGCAGTTGAGATTCTGGGCTGGAAAAGGAGCAAATATTAGAGACCTATTCTGCACAACTCCAAAAGTCCTCAAACTCCGCGAAAGTCATTTTTGGAATTAATAAAAAATACTGAGCTGAAGAAATACCAGAGGGGGCCCACACCCTGGCCACGAGGGTGGGGGGCGCCCCCCTGCCTCGTGGGCCCCCTGGCAGCCCTCCGGTGGCCATCTTCTACTATATGAAGTCTTTTACCCTGGAAAAAAATCATAAGCAAGCTTACGGGATGAAACTCCGCCGCCACGAGGCGGAACCTTGGCGGAACCAATCTATGGCTCCGGCGGAGCTTTTCTATCGGGGAAACTTCCCTTCGGGAGGGGGAAACCATCACCATCATCATCACCAACGATCCTCTCATCGGGAGGGGGTCAATCTCCATCAACATCTTCATCAACACCATCTCCTCTCAAACCCTAGTTCATCTCTTGTATCCAATCTTTGTCCCAAAACCTTAGATTGGTACCCGTGGGTTGCTAGTAGTGTTGATTACTCCTTGTAGTTGATGCTAGTTGGTTTATTCGGTGGAAGATCATATGTTCAGATCCTTAATGCATATTAATACCCCTTTGATTATGAACATGGATATGATTTGTGAGTAGTTACGTTTGTTCCTGAGGACATGGGCGAAGTCTTGCTATTAGTGGTCATGTGAATTTGGTATTCGTTCGATATTTTGATGAGATGTATGTTGTCTCTCCTCTAGTGGTGTTATGTGAACGTCGACTACGTGACACTTCACCATTATTTGGGCCTAGAGGAAGGCATTGGGGAGTAATAAGTAGATGATGGGTTGCTAGAGTGACAGAAGCTTAAACCCTAGTTTATGCATTGCTTCGTAGGGGGCTGATTTGGATCCATATGTTTCATGCTATGGTTAGGTTTACCTTAATACTTCTTTTGTAGTTGCGGATGCTTGCAATAGGGGTTAATCATAAGTGGGATGCTTGTCCAAGAAAGGGCAGTACCCAAGCACCGGTCCACCCACATATCAAATTATCAAAGTAACGAACGCGAATCATATGAGCGTGATGAAAACTAGCTTGACGATAATTCCCATGTGTCCTCAGGAGCGCTTTTCTCTATGAACTTGTCCAGGCTTGTCCTTTGCTACAAAAAGGATTGGGCCACCTTGCTGCACCTTATTTACTTTCATTGCTTGTTACCCGTTACAAATTACCTTATCACAAAACTATCTGTTACCGATAATTTCAGTGCTTGTAGAGAATAACTTACTGAAAACCGCTTGTCATTTCCTTTTGCTCCTCATTGGGTTTGACACTCTTACTTATCGAAAGGACTATGATAGATCCCCTACACTTGTGGGTCATCAAGACTCTTTTCTGGCGCCGTTGCCGGGGAGTGAAGCGCCTTTGGTAAGTGGAACTTGGTAATAAAAAATTATATAGTGTGCTGAAATTTACTGTCACTTGTTACTATGAAACATAATCCTTTGAGGGGATTGTTTGGGGTATCTTCACCCCGACCAGAAGAGCAAAGAATTTCTCCTCAACCTACTGAACCTACTAAAAATGTTTACTTTGAAATTCCTTCGGGTATGATAGAGAAACTGCTAGCTAATCCCTTTACAGAAGATGGAACATTGCATCCCGATTTACACCTAATCTATGTGGATGAAGTTTGTGGATTATTTAAGCTTGCAAGTATGCCCGATGATGTTGTCAATAAGAAGGTCTTCCCTTTATCGTTGAAGGGATATGCATTGACATGGTATAGGCTATGTGATGATATGGGATCATGGAACTACAAACGATTGAAATTTAAAATTTCACCAGAAGTTTTATCCTATGCATCTTGTTCATCGTGATCATACTTATATATATATAATTTTTGGCCTCGCGAAGGAGAAAGCATCACTCAAGCTTGGGGGAGGCTTAAGTCAATGTTATATTCATGCCCCATTCATGAGCTCTCAAGGGAAATGATTATTCAAAAATTTTATTCTCGGCTTTCTCTCAACGATCGCTCCATGCTTGATACTTCTTGTACTGGTTCTTTTATGATGAAGACTATCGAATTCAGATGGGATTAATTGGAAAGAATTAAACACAACTCTGAATATTGGGATCTCGACAAAGGTAAGGAGTCAGGTATGACACCTAAGTTTGATTGTGTTAAATCTTTTATGGATACCGATGCTTTTCGTGAATTTAGCACTAAATATGGACTTGACTCTGAGATAGTAGCTTCTTTCTGTGAATCATTTGCTACTCATGTTGACCTCCCTAAGGAGAAGTGGTTTAAATATAATCCTCCCACTGAAGTAAAAGTAGTGGCACCTATTAAAGTTGAAGAAAAGAATGTCACTTATAATGATCCTATGGTTATACTACTTATATTGAGAAACCACCTTTCCCTACTAGGATAAAGGATCATGCTAAAGCTTCAACCGTGGTTCGTAAGAGTAATACTAAAACACCTACACCATCTGAGAAAATTAAACTTGAACCTAATATTTCTATGGTTAAATATCTCTTGGCTGATAATATTGATGGGCACGTTATTTATTTTTGTGATGCAGCTGCTAGAATTGCTAGACCTGATGCTAAGAAACATAGACCTGTTGTAGGCATGCTTGTTATTTCTGTTAAAATAGGAGATCATTGTTATCATGGATTATGTGATATGGGTGCTAGTGCTAGTGAATTACCTCATTCCTTATACAAAGAAATTATGCATGATATTGCACCTGCTGAGATAGAAGAAATTGATGTTACAATTAAGCTTGCCAATAGAGACACTATTTCACCATTTGGGATTGTTAGAGATGTTGAAGTCTTGTGTGGGAAAGTTAAATATCCTGCTGATTTTCTTGTTCTTGGTTCCCCACAAGATGACTTTTGTCCCATTATATTTGGTAGACCCTTCTTGTACATTGTTAATGCTAAGATAGACTGCGAAAAGGATGTTGTTACTATTGGTTTGGGGGATATATCTCATGAGTTTAATTTTGCTAAATTTCGTAGACAACCTCATGATAAAGAATTACCTAGTAAGGATGAAATTATTGGTCTTGCTTCTATTGCCGTGCCTCCTAATGATCCTTTAGAACAATATTTGCTAGACCATGAAAATGATATGTTTATGAATGAAAGAAGGGAGATAGATGAAGTATTCTTTAAATAGGGACCTATTTTGAAACACAACTTGCCTATTGAAATCCTAGGGGATCCTCCACCACCCAAGGGTGATCCCGTGTTTGAGCTTAAACCATTACCTGATACTCTTAAATACGCTTATCTTGATGAAAAGAAGATATATCCTGTTATTATTAGTGCTAACCTTTCAGAGCAGGAAGAGGAAAGATCATTGAAAACTCTGAAGAAGCACGGTGCTGCTATTGGATATACTCTTGATGATCTTTAGGGCATTAGTCCCACTCTATGCCAACACAAAATAAAACTGGAGAAAGACGCCAAACCAGTTATTGATCACCAACGACGGTTGAATCCTAAGATGAAAGAAGTGGTAAGAAAAGAAATACTAAAGATCCTGGAGGCAGGTATAATTTATCCCGTTGCTGATAGTCAATGGGTAAGCCCTGTCCATTGTGTCCCTAAGAAGGGAGGTATTACTGTTGTTCCTAATGATAAAGATGAATTGACCCCGCAAAGAATTATTACAGGTTATAGGATGGTAATTGATTTCCGTAAGTTAAATAAAACTACTAAAAAGGATCATTACCCTCTACCTTTTATTGATCAAATGCTAGAAATATTATCTAAACATACACATTTTTTGCTTTCTAGATGGCTCTGGTTTCTCTCAAATACCTGTTTCAGTAGAGGATCAAGAAAAGACCAGTTTTACTTGCCCTTTCAGTACTTTTGCTTATAGACATATGCCTTTTGGTTTATTTAATGCACCTACTACCTTTCAAAGATGCATGATGGCTATATTCTCTGACTTCTGTGAAAAGATTTGTGAGGTTTTCATGGATGATTTCTCTGTTTATGGATCTTCTTTTGATGATTGCTTGAGCAACCTTGATCGAGTTTTGCAGAGATGTGAAGATACTAGTCTTGTCTTGAATTGGGAGAAGTGCCACTTTATGGTTAATGAAGGCATTGTCTTGGGGCATAAAATTTCCGAAAGAGGTATTGAAGTTGATAAAGCTAAGGTTGATGCTATTGAAAAGATGCCATGTCCCAAGGACATCAAAGGTATAAGAAGTTTCCTTGGTCATGCCGGTTTTTATAGGAGGTTCATTAAGGACTTCTCTAAAATCTCTAGGCCTCTGACTAATCTCTTACAAAAAGACATTCCTTTTGTCTTTGATGATGATTGTGTAGAAGCATTTGAAATACTTAAGAAAGCTTTGATTTCTGCACCTATTGTTCAGCCACCTGACTGGAATTTACCCTTTGAAATTATGTGTGACGCTAGTGATTATGCTGTAGGTGCTGTTCTAGGACAAAGAGTTGATAAGAAACTAAATGTTATTCAATATGCTAGTAAAACTTTAGATAGTACCCAGAGAAATTATGCTACTACTAAAAAAGAATTCTTAGCAGTTGTATTTGCTTGTGATAAGTTTAGACCTTATATAGTTGATTCTAAAGTAACTATTCACACTTATCATGCCGCTATTAAATATCTTATGGAAAAGAAAGATACTAAACCAAGACTTATTAGATGGGTTCTCTTGCTACCAGAATTTGATTTGCATATTATTGATAGAAAGGGAGCTGAGAACCCGTTGTAGACAACTTGTCTAGTTTAGAGAATGTTCTTGATGACCCACTACCTAGTGATCATGAACTCCTACTTATGTCAATCATAACCTAGAAACCGTGTTCACTTCCCGGACTCCGCCGAAAAGAGACCATCACGGCTACACACACGGTTGATGAGTTTTAACTCGGATCTGGTGTCAAGTTATCTACAACCAGACATTAACAAATTCCCATCTGCCTATAACCGCATGCACAACTTTCGAAAGATTATACCCTGCAGGGGTGTCCCAACTTAGCCCATGACAAGCTCTCGCGATCAACGAAGGAATAGACCTTCTCCCAGGAAGACCCGATCAGACCCGGAATCCCGGTTTACAAGACATTTCGACAATGATAAAACAAGACCAGCAAGACCGCCCGATGCGCCGACATCCCGATAGGAGCTGCACATATCTCGTTCTCAGGGCAACACCAGATAAGCGAAGCGTACAGGAACCGACGAACCAAGTTGCCAAGGAATGGTCCCGCACGATGCTCTAGTTTGGAGCAACACTTAGACAAGCATTGGCCCGGGGGGGCTGAATAAAGATGACCCTCGAGAGAGCGACTCCCAGGGGAAAAGGGCTAGGTGAGGCAAATGGTAAAACCAAGGTTGGGCCTTGCTGGAGGAGTTTTATTCAAAGCGAACTGTCAAGGGGGTCCCATAAATCACCCGACCGCGTAAGGAACGCAAAATCCGGGAACATAACACCGGTATGACGGAAACTAGGGCGGCAAGAGTGGAACAAAACACCAGGCAAAAGGCCGAGTCTTCCACCCTTTACCAAGTATATAGATGCATTAATAATATAAGAGATATTGTGATATCCCAACCAAAATCCTGTCCACCATGGAGAAATCTTCAACTTCACCTGCAACTAGCAACGCTATAAGAGGGCTGAGCAAAGCGGTAATATAGCCAAACAACGGTTTGCATAGGAAAGGTGTCAAAGGTTAGAGGTTCATGGCAATTTGGGATGGCTTGATAAACAGGTAATAGGTAGCGCAGGAAAGTGATAGAACGAAGCAACTAGCATAGCAATGATAGTAGTGATATCCAGGGTAGCGGTCATCTTGCCTGAAATCCCGCAAGGAAGAAGAACGAGTCCATGAAGAAGACGAACGGATGAAGCCGAACCAAGCGTAGACGAACGAATCCTCACGATTGCAACGAAACAGGAACTATCGAGAAGAAACACACAACATGGTAAACACACCACACATGAACAAGACATGATGCACAACAAGCATGATGCATTACAAAGCTACATGAAGCTACTCATGGCAAGAGATGATGCAAACAAGAGCAACATATCAAGGCAAGTTTAAATGAGGCCGGGAACAACATATAACAATTCCGGTAAGTCCTCATATGCATATTTCGAAATTGGTCCAGATCTGAATAAACATTAAATTGAAGTTGTTAAACAGCAAGTTAAGATGCACCAAGATGATCTACACGAGATTCTAGTCAAGTTACATATAAAGTTCATTTAGTTCGGAGCTACGGCCTAGAAGATATGAGCAAAACAAGTTAAACATGACATTGATGCAAAATGCACCCAAACATCAAACAAACACCTCAAAACAAGGATGCAACATGATAATATGAAACTACATGCAAAATCAAGCAAGTTTCATATATAGCACACTCAAAACGGAGCAACGGTTCAACACACACACATGAAACAAGTTTAAAGGACAAGCTGTCCAAAACAGCAACTAGGCATATTGCAAGCATCAAAACTATATGCTACAGCATCTCAACATGAAAAAAAGGCATGGGCATGATGTACAGGTAAAGCACAACAAAACATGAACACTGAACTATCTCCAGAAATTACTAGAACATGCTCAAACACACATGGTAAGATTGCAAGTTATAACAATTTCAGACTTTGCAGAAAATAACATCACGATGCAATGTTTAGAGCTATCAAACAACATGTTACAGGAACTTATAATGGCAAACGAAGGCATGGCATGAATCTACTAAATGCATAGATCAAAAGTCCCTTACTGACCATAAGCCAAAAAGGATCAGAAAATATGATGGCACCCACGTAAACATAGCAAGTTATAATACAGATTCATACATGGCAGGAACATAATTATGAAGGCATGTAGATGAGCTTGTGCAACTCACTACAGAGCAATACATGGCATGGCAAGGCAACCAACAGTAAGAAGGCATGTTTGTGAAGCTAAGCATGGCAATACCAAGTTTATAGGGTGCATGGAACACTAGGACAACACATGGCAACAACTGAACTTAATGTTAACAGGCTGACAGCAACATTATCAAGCAACTTTGGAGCAAGATATGAACAAGCTACAACAAGCTATAAATGCAAACAGGGCCATGGATGGATAGAGCATGACATGTAGATCAAAACACATTTAGTGAACATCTCCAGATTATGCATAGAATGATTAGTAGCAACATGTTTATATAGCATCACGAAATAACAGATTGAGCCTAGCAAAACAGCAACATCGAGTACACTACTTAATAAGCTCTATTCACTCACCACAAGTCATTTCATGACAAGATAAGCATAGCATCATCAAGAAGACATGTTTGTGAAACAAACTAAGTCAAGAACAAGTCCATAGCATGCAAGGATCAACTATAGCAACCTTGGCCAAATTGAATAACATGTAAACAATCTGCCAGGAAACATTTTGAAGCAAAAGTAGAGCACAAAAATGACATGCTAGACTACTCCATAATTGCATACAAGGGCATGAATGGATGGACAATAACCTATTGTTCAAAACACCCTTACTGAAGTATCTCAAAATATGCATGGATCTCCCTGTAGCAACAAGTTTACATGGCATCAAAATAACAGCAGAACAGGGACTAAAATCAGCAACATCACGATACCTAGTTTGCATGCTTGTGCTAGTCACCACATTGATCACAAAAATACATGGCATACACCCCTGTAAAGATGGAATGGCATAGTTTAAAACACATGTAGACATCAACCTCATAGGATGCACACATCAATCATGGCAAAAATGACAAAAGAGCTCGTTCTGTTAACAGACAGCAGAAAACATCATGAAGCACTCTTATAACGATGATTCAGGTATCAAGATGACCTCAAATGAATATGATACAATGGAATGAAATGATTTACTCATTGAGACGAACAATTTGACATATTTCACGCGCAAAACGGAGCTATGGATGCAGAGATACGGCAGGTCGAACATGGCATGAAAATTACACAAACTGGGGACTTAGGGATTTCGGGGGTCAACCTTCGCACGGAAATTGAGGCGGGGCGGATCTGGCCGGAGCTTCGCCGGAGGATGAAGGAGGCGGCCAGGGAGGTCGAAGGAGGCGGAGGAGGCCGGGCGGCGCCGGAGCACGGCGAGGGAGTCGGGGCGCTCGGGGAAGACGCGGGGGCGCCGCGGCGGCGGCTGCCGGAGGGCGACGATGGCGAGCAGGCGGCGGGGGTCGCCGGAGGGCGCGGCGG
>NC_041391.1:230452365-230530196 GCF_002162155.2 Triticum dicoccoides
GCGGGGGAGGGGACATGTCCGGTGGCGCGAGGGGAATTCCTAGGGTTTGGACTGCGGGATTTCGGAGGGGGAGGCATATTTATAGCTAGGAGGAGCTAGGAAGGTCCAAATGAGGAGCGGTTTTCACCCACACGATAGTGATCGAATGACCGAGAGCATGGAGGGGAGTTAGATGGGTTTTGGGCCACTTTGGAAGGGTGTTGGTCTGCAAAGAGAAGGAGGCTTTTGCGGTTACCCGGTTAACCGTTGGAGTATCAAACGACCTCCAAATGACACGAAACTTGACAGGCGGTCTACCGGTGGTATACCAAGGCCGCTTGGCAAGGCTCGGGTCATTCCGAGGAAGTTTAACACCCGCTCACGAAGAGAGGCAAGGAGGGGACGCCGGGGAGCATAGGAGCGCCGGGTTGCAAAACGGACAACGGGGAAAATGCTCGGATGCAAGAGACGAACACGTATGCAAAATGAAATGCACATGATGACATGATAAAATGCAACACGCAAGCAAATGACATGGCAACGATGGCGAATAACTGGGAGACACCTGGCGCATCGGATCCGGGGCGTTACAATATGCATCATTATCATCAAAGGGGATGGTGGGGTTTAACTGCAGCAAGCCAGCTTTGACACGGTGGCTATCCTAAACTACGACTGCAAGTAACTCTTTTGAGGTGGCGCACACGAGTCCACATATTCACCAACCAATACACCACTATGGATCCGCTCCCGTCTCCCTACGAGAACGTCATCCATAGTACTCACGCTTATCTTGCGCATTTTAAAGTATCCACTTTCACTTGTCTATGAACTGTTATAGGCAACCCAGAAGTCCTTTACCGCGGACACGGCTATCCGAATAGATGATGTTAATCCTGCAGGGGTGTACTTCTTCATACATGTTTCCACCACTTAGCGTCTGCACACGACATGTGCTCGGCAGACTTCAAGCAAAAGCCGACGTGGGTGTAGACCACGACCTACCTAAACACTCAAGTCTCTAGTCCAGGTTTATCGCCTATTCAGGTTCCATCCGCAGGGAGTCCGGCCGAGGTTTCCACATACGGCCCCGAATGATGTGTACAGGATTCCGTGACACCAAACAGGCGCCCGGCATACCCGGCCACGTGCCTACTGCATCACAGCCCACCCCTCGGGCAGCGCTGCCCACGGCCTCCAGCATACTACAAACACCAGAAACTACTTGCAACTCCTGGACAGAGGACAAGGGTGATTAAGACGTCGAGAAGGGTCATATTTCAGGGCCCAATGTATGGTAGTAGCTGTATCATGGATCACAAACACAGAACTTAGTTCTTGAGGACGGTTGCAATGAGACAACCCACCATGTACTCCTACATGGCCTCTCACCACTACCTTTACCAAATCGTGTTCACACACTTAGCTCACACACAGTAGGACATGTTCACACACCTCTGATTCATCCCCGATGAATCAGACCTGACTCAACTCTAAGCAGTAGCAGGCATGACAAACAAGCATGAATGAGTAGGCACAACAGGGCTCAAAGAACTCCTAGTCATGCTAGTGGGTTTCATCTATTTACTGTGGCAATGACAGGTCATGCAAAGGATAAAGGGTTTAGCTACCGCAGCAAGTAACAGATGAATCGGTGTTGTCCTAATGCAGTAAAAGAGAGCAGGAGCGAGAGGCAGGATTGTATCGGAATGAACAAGGGGTTTTTGCTTGCCTGGCACTTCTGAAGATAGCATTGAGTCTTCATCAGTGTCAACGATCACAACGTCGATACAACGTCTACCGAGGGGGGGGACAACACCGACAAACAGAGAAGAAACACGATCAATGCAATGCACAATATGATGCATGCTATGACATGGCAATAAGAATGTGTTTTGGCTAATGCAAGCTAGAACAGATTGAGATGAGTCCATTTGAACCAAAGATTCAAATGCAAACCCATTTTAAGAGGTCATAATAGTGCATTAACTTGTTTCACCTAAACAGCAAGGTTAATGTGTTCTAACATGCATGAAACCACTGCAGATGGATAGATTGGATTTTTTTGATCATTTTTCATATATAATTTATTTGATTTGGAGCTACAGTTGATTTTCTATGATTTTTAGAAGTTTGCAACAATTTCTGGAATTTCCTGTATAAGAATAATTCCAGTAATTGAATTAATGCGTCAGCACTGCGTCAGGGTGACGTCAGCGGTCAACGGGGCTGGTCCAGGTCAAACTGACCTGTGGGCCCTGCGTCTCAGTAGTTAGTTTAACTGACTAATATTAGTTAGCGTTAAACTAATACTAACCTAGTTTAGTTAGTGGCCTAGGGCCCACGCGTTAGTGACCCAGGGGAAGTCAAACTGAGGTCAAACCGGGTCAAACTCGCCGGATTTGACCCGGGGCTCGTCGCCGGCAGGGCCAGGGACGACAGAGAGCTGCGGGTTTCCTCCTCCGGCGACCAAATCGACGGCGGAGGGCGGCTACGTGGAGTTGGAGCTTGCGCGCGTCGAGTGGTGGCAGTGGGAGATGCTGGGATGGCCGGAAATGTCGCCGGCGATGACCTTGGCGGTCGCGGGAGTTCGGACGAGGTTGGGAATGGTGCTGTGGGGCATGGCGGGGCGAACGGCTGGGTGCTACGGCCTCCTAGTGATGTGCTGAGCACGGTGACGCGCTCGGAATCAAGCCAACGTGGCTGTGGCCACGACAGCGACGTGCGGTGGCGGCGGCGGGTGCGGCCGAGCTTGGTGTGGTCGCTGTGGTGCACAAGAAGGCAAATGGAGAGGGGGAGAAAGGGCAGGAGCTCACAGCGGATCCGTAGGGATGGTTAGCGGGCTCGGGGACGCTCGGGAGACGGCGAATCGACGACGATGATCTTCGGTGTCCGATGAGGAAAACGACGGTGGTGGCGGTGTTGCGGCGCGTCCGGGGCCTTGTGGCTCGGTGGAGGGGAAGAGGGGGTCAAGGCGGAGCCTCTGGGCGCAACGACGAGGCGAGGCAGTGGCTGTGGCCACGGCGGTGCTCGTCGGTGGCCACGGCTGCGCTCGGGTTCGGAAGAGAGAGGGAGAGAGACGAGGCAGGGAGGAGGGTGAGGACGGGGGAGAGTGAGAGGGTTTGAGGGGTTGCGTGGTGCGTTGGAGACGTCTAGGCGTCGAGGACGCAGGCAAGCAGGGTGGAGGTGGCCGCACGGCGGTGCGCACGCGTCGAGAACGCGCTCGTCCTCCTGGTAGGGAGGAAGACGACAGGGGAGGGGCTAGGTGGGCTGGGCCGCACAGGTGGGCTGCCAGCTGGGCCGGCCAGGTAAGTGGCCCAGGTAGGTGTTCTCTCTCTCTCTTTTCTAAATTGTTTTCTGTTTTCTATTTTTCTGTAACTTTGTGGTTTTTCTAAAAATACCTAGGCAACTCCAAAAATCACCAAACTGCTCATGGCCACTAAATAAAATATATCCAGCATGGAACATTTTAGTTTGGGATTATTTGGACATTTTAAATATTTACTAGCATTTAAATGCCCAAATTTAAATACTATATGATTTAATTCAGAGCCCAAATATGTCATGGAAAAATGTGCAACACCTCTGGCTATTGTTTCCAACATTATCTAGAAATGATGAACATTTTTAAAAGCCATTTGGAATCACTGAGAAAATTTTAGTTGAACCTAGTGAATTCCTTTGATGCTAGGGTTTGGGCAATCCCTATTCCAAATTCATTGGAATTTAAACATGATGCATGGATGCTAAAGCAAAAACAAGCAAGGCCTGAACTGGGGATGTGACAACTCACCCCCACTAAACAAGAAGCTCGTTCCGAGATTCAAGCATAGGGTAAGATGAAAGGGGAGAGCAAACTAACACAATCTTCACGATCCAGGTTGCACTTCAAATGAACGTTGATTTGATCACCATCATTGTCTCGATGTCTTGCTCCAGGAACTCCTACCAACATGACAACGAGAGAAGAAGGAGACTCTAAGAGGATCGATCTTCTCGGAGATCGAACAACTCAGGATTAACTCACGAAATGAGACATAGCAACATCTCTCAAGCTGAGTCACGAGGCACACATCTAGAGGGATGGAGTGGAACAGATGACGAGGGATCACTAGGTAGACAACAATTCCAAACCTAAGAGGGTGGTGAACGGTTGTCAACATAGCGAGGAGTTGGGTTGCCATGATACCAAAACGAGACATCTTGGAGGAGGTTGACTCGTAGAAATATCCCCTTAAGTGGCAAAAAGAATTACCTTTGATTCAGAGATCATTGAAATTCTTTATACCAGCTTAAGGTAAATCAAAATCGATCATTTGGAGGAGTTCGGTGGGATGACATACCCGGACTAGTATGGATGATGTGGATTACCTTGTTGAAAACAATCCAAGGAATGATTTTAGCTTATCACCGGAAATGGATGGAACCCATGGTAGAATGGCACATTGGCAGTGCAAACTGGGAACGAAATGCAAATGCTGGGAATGATTCTGGTAACTGGGGAGAACCGCATCAGAAGAGAGTGAGTCCACTGTTTTGGAAAGTTATAGCATAACTGAGGAAACTGAGAGCAATCCCAGTTAGTGCCAATGATAACACCTACCGCTTGTGTGTTCTCTCAAGAACTTGAGCATTTCCATAATCATCAAGGTTTTACCAATATCCGTGTCAAGGATCCTGGCAGCACAACTTACTACCATGATGAAAGGTGATGGATGATGCAGATGCAAAAGAAGATAACACCTTCTCAGATTTCACCTTAGCAGAGCTAAGGGAACAAAATCTGGATGATCGACCGAGAGACATTTAGCACTCCGCTTCTAATGTTCTCCTTGATGTGCTAGCGTAATCCATTCATAGATATGGTTTGATATCTAGAACATCAATTAAAAGGTCGGACTTCGGGATCTCAAAAATCCATAAGGGTCAACTAGGGAGTAAATAACACGAAATCCTTATGGGGAAGAAGCCAGCTTTCTCAATCAAGAGCCTACAATAATGGGTCTTTCGGCTAGATGTGTTGGCCACGACATCCACTTTACCGGGTTACAAAGAGATCAATATTATAGTTCTTGGGAAAATGTTCCAACCATCATATCTGCCTGAGATTTAGATCTGGCTGGTGTCAGGATATTCTAGACTCATCAAGTCTAGAAAGAAAAATGAAAGTTTGCAACACAAATCGACGAGACGGTGTTGCGAGAATCTCAGGGAATGAACTATGGTAGCAAACTCCAAAACATGAGCCGTTTCTGCTATATACATGTGAACATGATGTTGCGGACAAGCATGACCATGTAGTAGTCTTATAATAAAACACTACCGAGTTCCGGTGGAAAGCCATCGTTAAAGATATCAAGGTCTAGTGCATGTCCGTCTGGGCCCTTCAGGATTAGCATTTGAACTTCTTATCTTTGAACAAGTCAATCAGTGGCTTAGTGTGCTACAGAGTTCATATGGAATGAAGATGATTAGTCTAACAGACCACAGAATACTTTGCACGTGCATGACTGACTTGGGATGATTCCAAAGGAGGTAAAACAAGCCTTCTCAAATTCATGGCGGCAACTTGCATCAAGTGCACATGAATTAGGGGGACTCACTTCTTTCGTCCAAACATATGCTTCACGAACGAGTCATGAAGATAATGCTTATAAAAGTTTCCAATACTAGCTGGATGTTCAACACAGATCATGGAGAAGATAACAATGTTGCTGATGGGCTCAACAACAATTCATCCAGGTTCCCATATAATTGGAGTTCCACAATTGTGTGAACACGGTGATAGCATTGGTCATACCAAAAGATGTAATGGTGTATGCTCGAGGAGACAATCACGAGTAAGACAACATTACGAATATCGTTGGTTCTGATTTGATTTGACGATAGCCCATACTCAAATCAAGGATTGGGTAAGATGATAGGTCCATAAACTGATCATGGGGTCAATAGATGAAAATACCATCTCTCTTCAACACACATACAAAATATCCCTTGGAAATGAACTAAGTTTAGGCAAAGCTTCTATCTTCCAACTCTCCAAGTTGTTGTTTAGCCTAACCAACTCGCTCGGGGTATCCAACACAGATTCTTGGAGAAAGGGTGGTTTACAAGAAGACCAACTTGATCACGAACTCAACATAATAGTCAGGTGACAACCTGGTGATACTTCCGACATTCAGAAAATCACGAACCACCGATATGTTACCAAGCTCGAGAACAATCTTGCTTTTAAGGGCAAGACGATATGAACAAATGAGCAAGGGATTGACACAATCCTAACTCACTGATCGGAGGGTGCACCGGAAATAAGGACTAGGTCGCATGATCAACCTTAGGGTGATGATTCAATAATCAACATGCTAAGAATGAGAATATTGTCCATTCAACTACCGAGCAACAGAGTTTCTAGAAGTATTGATTTCACACACCACGATTCACTTGTCGGCATTCCGGTTACAATAACACGGAAACCGAGGAATGAACAATGATGGTAATAAGTATCACTGTACCAAGAGTTCATAGGATGGTGTGCAATTCCTATAATAATCCCGATATAAAAGATGGTAATACTCCAAGGTAGAACAGAACAAAAGCTGGGTTGGCATTTTGATCTGCGAGATACAACTACTTTGACCCAATCCTAGATATGGATGAGGTACTGGAGTTTGTTTCTCCTAGTCACTCTGAACTAGAATGGCTTGACGGACCACAAGAGTAAAAGACATCGATGAATGAATGCACGCATACTCTTGACTATCAATTGATAGACGAGGGTCGGAAGACAACTAAAGCGGGACAACTCAAATGAACATACAATTTTTTGAGTTGTGGGTGCATAGATTAGCATGTCGAACGAGTTCAACATATTTCTTCCGGATAACCCATGCAGAAAGGTAGAACTGGCAGAGTCACAACATATAATGGGGAACTCATCGAGAGCACTCATGTTGTGATCTTTTGATCCAACAAACATCTGCCGTAAGTGGTTCATAGTATTTGGAAGAAGGGAATACCACGGACCTCGAGGACTAACACAAAGGTTACTAATAACCTAAGGGAGCTAGCAATTACTATCAACATGAAGTAAGTAGGGTGAATCTCGGGTTCAAAACTCAGGAATAGAATACCTACTCCTAAGTAGCATCACGGAATGCTTTCGAGAATGATGGCCAGAATCTTCACACTGGGAACACAAAACATTGCTAGATTACTAGGTAACTCCCTAAAACACCTAGGGTCATAATAATAGCTCCAACATATATGTCAAGGCAATAGAGTACCTCAACTCACCATTTAGTGTGGTTAACCTGGCCATAAAGGTCATCGAAAACAGAGGGAAAGGATTTTGCAATTGCATCAGATTATTTAGAAACCTGGGATGACTCGGACAGCATAACGGCTATAAATGCTCGAAAGATTGGATACATGCTACAAAAATGGTGGCATAGCCACTCAGAAGCACAATATCAAGGTTTTGAGATCAACTATGAACATACAGAAGATAGTAGGAACTTAACTCAAGCTTAGAACCATCAATCCTATAGGACTACAGATTAGTAACACGTGATCCTGATAGAAAGAAGAGAAAGCCTAGTTCCTTAACCCCGCAGGAAAGATAAGATGACTCAAATCAGAAGGGCATGAGGTACAAGGAGTAAAAAGAGCCTTACGTTCCATCCCACAATCAATTCCCTTACATAACTAAAGAATTTCTAGACTCAACTTCGACCAGTTTGGCTAGGTAATCCTACAGGCAGTCAGGCTCTGATACCAAAACTGTCAGGACCCCGACTCAATGCCACACCAATCTAGCATGTAACACCTCATATCACTTTGCAGCCTCACGCACGGTATTCCCACGGGTGTCGCCTTACCTTTGCCCGGGACCGTTTGAGACTTTTGGCACACGTATATGATAGTGTCGCTAGCATCCATATGATAAAGAGCCCGGGCTGACATGGCTAGTCGTAAACCCAAAGTGGCACTAACTTACAGGGACAGGCATACATGACCCAACAACGAACGTGTCGGTCATCAGCGAGTGAATCCAAGCTGTAGCACTAGGCTAGAAGGACTCCGGTGAACCGGGCTGTAGCGGGCTAACAGGACTCCGGAATTCATCGCGTGACATTTCCCCGAGGGGACAGACACAGGAACGAAGAAGGACACATGCCGGCCAACCTAAGTGTTCCGGAGCTGTAGCAAGCTACCATGGCTCAGTGGAAACACTAGGAGACATTTCCCGGTAAGAGAGGCTACTAAGGATAAACAACTAGATAGTCAGATCCCACACATACCAAGCATTTCAATAACATACAGACATTATGCTCGATATGTGCAAATACAACATGCCATCACAACATGACTCTACAACTCAAGTATTTTATTCAATAGGCTCCGAGGAGCAAGATATTACAATCATGGGTCTCATGACCCAACAATCAGAGCATACAAGTCAAAGCACAAGCGGAAGCTTAACATGTCTGGGTACAGACAACTACAAATGAAAAAGGCTGAGAAGTCTGACTAACTACCAGATCCTGCTGAGGGCACAAGATCGTAGCTGAGGTAACAAGCTAAACGTCGAAGTCCACGTGGAACTACTAGCGAGACTGAAGTGGCGCATACGAGTCCACATATTCACCAACCAATACACAACTATGGATCCGCTCCCGTCTCCCTACGAGAACGCCATCCATAGTACTCACGCTTATCTTGCGCATTTTAAAGTATCCACTTTAACTTGTCTATGAACTGTTATAGGCAACCCAGAAGTCCTTTACCGCGGACACGGCTATTCGAATAGATGATGTTAACCCTGTAGGGGTGTACTTCTTCATACATGTTTCCACCACTTAGCGTCTGCACACGACATGTGCTCGGCAGACTTCAAGCGAAAGCCGACGTGGGTGTAGACCACGACCTACCTAAACACTCAAGTCTCTAGTCCAGGTTTATCGCCTATTCAGGTTCCATCCGCAGGGAGTCCGGCCGAGGTTTCCACATACGGCCCCGAATGATGTGTACAGGGTTCCGTGACACCAAACGGTGCCCGACATACCCGGCCACGTGCCTACCGCATCACAGCCCACCCCTCGGGTCAGCGCTGCCCACGGCCTCCAGCATACTACAAACACCAGAAACTACTTGCAACTCCTGGATAGAGGACAAGGGTGATTAAGAAGTTGAGCGGGGTCATATTTCAGGGCCCAATGTATGGTAGTAGCTGTATCATGGATCACAAACACAGAACTCAGTTCCTGAGGACGGCTGCAATGAGACAACTCACATGTACTCCTACATGGCCTCTCACCGCTACCTTTACCAAATCATGTTCACACACTTAGCTCACACACAGTAGGACATGTTCACACACCTCTGATTCATCCCCGATGAATCAGACCTGACTCAACTCTAAGCAGTAGCAGGCATGACAAACAAGCATGAATGAGTAGGCACAACAAGGCTCAAACAACTCCTACTCATGCTAGTGGGTTTCATCTATTTACTGTGGCAATGACAGGTCATGCAAAGGATAAAGGGTTCAGCTACCGCAGCAAGTAACAGATGAATCGGTGTTGTCCTAATGCAGTAAAAGAGAGCAGGAGCGAGAGGTAGGATTGTATCAAAATGAACAAGGGGGTTTTGCTTGCCTGGCACTTCTGAAGATAGCATTGAGTCCTCATCAGTGTCAACGATCACAACGTCGATACAACGTCTACCGAGGGGGGGACAACACCGACAAACAGAGAAGAAACACGATCAATGCAATGCACAATATGATGCATGCTATGACATGGCAATAAGAATGTGTTTTGGCTAATGCAAGCTAGAACAGATTGAGATGAGTCCATTTGAACCAAAGATTCAAATGCAAACCCATTCTAAGAGGTCATAATAGTGCATTAACTTGTTTCACCTAAATAGCAAGGTTAATGTGTTCTAACATGCATGAAACCAGTGCAGATGGATAGATTGGATTTTTCTGATCATTTTTCATATATAATTTATTTGATTTGGAGCTACGGTTGATTTTCTATGATTTTTAGAAGTTTGCAACAATTTCTAGAATTTCCTGTATAAGAATAATTCCAGTAATTGAATTAATGCGTCAACACTGTGTCAGGGTGACGTCAGCGGTCAACGGGGCTGGTCCAGGTCAAACTGACCTGTGGGCCCTGCGTCTCAGTAGTTAGTTTAACTGACTAATATTAGTTAGCATTAAACTAATACTAACCTAGTTTAGTTAGTGGCCTAGGGCCCACGCGTCAGTGACCCAGGGGAAGTCAAACTGAGGTCAAACCGGGTCAAACTCGCCGGAGTTGACCCGGGGCTCGTCGCCGGCAGGGCCAGGGACGGCGGAGAGGTGCGGGTTTCCTCCTCCGGCGACCAAATCGACGGTGGAGGGCAGCTACGTGGAGTTGGAGCTTGCGCACGTCGAGTGGTGACAGTGGGAGATGCTGGGATGGCCAAAAATGTCACCGGCGACGACCTTGGCGGTCGCCGGAGTTCGGGCGAGGTTGGGAATGGTGCTGTGGGGCACGGCGGGTCGAACGGCTGGGTGCTACGACCTCCTGGTGATGTGCTGAGCACGGTGACGCGCTCGGAATCAAGCCAATGTGGCTGTGGCCACGACGGCGACGTGCGGTGGCGGCGGCGGGTGCGACCGAGCTCGGTGTGGTCGCTGTGGTGCACAAGTGGGCTCAGGGACGCTCGGGACACGACGAATCGACGACGACGATCTTTGGTGGCCGACGAGGAAAATGGCGGCGGTGGCGGTGTTGCGGCGCGTCCGGGGCCTCGTGGCTCGGTGGAGAGGAAGAGGGGGTCGAGGCGGAGCCTCTGGGCGCAACGATGAGGCGCGGCAGTGGCTGTGGCCACGACGGTGCTCGTCGGTGGCCACGGCTGCGCTCGGGTTCGGAAGAGAGAGGGAGAGAGACGAGGCAGGGAGAGAGGGTGAGGACGGGGGAGAGTGAGAGGGTCCGAGGGGTTGTGTGGCGCATTGGAGACGTCCAGGCGTCGAGGACGCAGGCAAGCAGGGTGGAGGTGGCCGCACGGCGGTGCGCGCGCGTCGGGCACGCGCCTGTCCTCCTGGCAGGGAGGAAGACGACAGGGGAGGGGCCAGGTGGGCTGGGCCGCACAGGTGGGCTGCCAGCTGGGCCGGCCAGGTAAGTGGCCCAGGTAGGTGTTCTCTCTCTCTCTTTTCTAAATTGTTTTCTGTTTTCTCTTTTTCTGTAACTTTGTGGTTTTTCTAAAAATACCTAGGCAACTCCAAAAATCACCAAACTGCTCATGGCCACTAAATGAAATGTATCCAGCATGGAACATTTTAGTTTGGGATTATTTGGACATTTAAAATATTTACTAGCATTTAAATGCCCAAATTCAAATACTATATTATTTAATTCAGAGCCCAAATATGTCATGGAAAAATGTGCAACACCTCTGGTTATTGTTTCCAACATTATCCAGAAATGATGAACATTTTTTAAAGCCATTTGGAATCACTGAGAAATTTTTTAGTTGAACCTAGTGAATTCCTTTGATGCTAGGGTTTGGGCAATCCCTATTCCAAATTCATTGGAATTTAAACATGATGCATGGATGCTAAAGCAAAAACAAGCCAGGCCTGAACTGGGGATGTGACAGACGGCACTGTACCATGTCATATCACTGAAACCCACTAGGCCAAACTAGCCCGCCTAGGTAATCTATTTTGGAATGGAGGGAGTACGTCTCTGCACTGCTATGATTTTGTGTTGTACATCTTTGTACTTTTGCTACGATTTTCCTACCCTATGAACCAAATGAGGCCTGAATGTATCCGTGTTGACTATTGTCTGATCGATCGCTGAGCATACAATTTTAGGAGCTTGGGCTATTGGTCGATCGATGATAGATAAGTATAAGCGTACCACGAGCTCATCAGCCCCAACGTTTCTCTTCGATGAGTGTTTTGCAAGTACTATAGCTCGCACAGTAGCAAGCCTACTAACACCAAGAATCATCAAACATGCCCTGCAGATATGATAAACAGTTCAAACTTACATCTAAGCATGCCATCACTACAAAAAAATACACTTCCGTGATGATACGTGTTTGTCACAGTAGGTCGCGTTTTTTGTCATGCATGTACATCCATGACGATTTTATGACAGAATCAAGATAGTCATACCTATGCTGTCATAGAAGTGTTCCATGACATTACCAAAATTATCATCAAGGAAGTGTCCACTTCCATGACGATAAATCGCGCGTCACAGAAGTGCTTTCGTCAAGGGTGACCGACATGTGGCATCCACCGTAACAGAACACTGTTAAGCTATCGGGTCAGATTTTGGATCCGATAACCCGTTAACAGCCCTCACCAATGGGAAATTTCCACGTGTAAAATTCTGATTGGCCGAAGGGAACACCTGTCAGCTCGTCAGTGGGCCAGATGTCGCCCTTCCATTGGAGGAGACATGCCTATGATACGTCGACACGTGGCTGGGCCCAACAGAGGCCCATATAGGTTAAAAAGGCCGGCCCAGTCAAAGGCCCGTAGTACTTAATCAGGTACTAGTGGGCCAACCCAATAACAGCCTGCTTAATAAAGGCCCATTTATGGCCCGAAATCAGATCTGGCCCGTTAATTGTTCGCCCAATATTTGGGCCCATTTAGGGCCCGAAGCCAGATCTGGCCCGTTAATTGTTCGCCCAATATTTGGGCCCATTTGCGGCCCGAAGCCAGATCTGGCCTGTTAATTGTTCGCCGAATATTTGGGCCCAACTACAGCCCAGTGACTTTCGGCCTGTTAGAGGCTTGATGTAGACATGGGCCCATTTCAGCCCAGTGTGACTTTCGGCCTAGGAATGGCCCGTGCTGCCCATGGGCCATATATGGTCCGACAGGACATCGGGCCCACTAACGGCCCGTGCTAAAGGTGGCAACAGTTTAGCCCAACGTGACTTTGGGCCTGTTAAAGCCATGTCATGTAATTCGGCCCGTTGATGCCTGTACTAAGCTTTCGGCCTCTTTAAGGCCCATGATATCAGTGGGCCAACTAAGGCCCGAGAAATGTTTCGGCTTGGTAACGGCCCATGAGCTAACTGGGCCCAAAAAGGCCCGATCTACATTTTGGCCTGCTGGAGGCCCGTCGACGACTAGTGAAAATTGAGGCCCAACATGCATTTTGTCCTGCTAAAGGCCCGTGGTTTCATCTTGGCCGTAACAAGCCAGTACAATATTCAGCCTGTTAATGGCCCAATGCTACCTGGGCCAAACTAAGCGCTGGGTCGACAAAAGGCCCAACTAAAATATAGGCCGGTGTAAGTTTGGGCCTGGCGCAATGTGTGAAGGCCCCAATCATTCGGGCCCAAGAAAGACGCAGGCCGGCCCAATTGTGGCCCGCTAAAAACCAGACCCGTTAGAGTCGAATGTTTCGGCCCGGTCGACTACATCTGATTTTTTTCAGATAGCGAATGATGGCAGTAACTAGTAGGAATTAAGAACAAACCTACTCTATACAATAAAAAATTACGGCATAGTAACTAAGAATAAACCTACACTATACAATAAAGGATTTAAGGTATATTACATCCACTGGGCATCGAAGTTCGCCACCAGTGATCATAAAGCACAACGAAGAAGCAGATTACAAAAACTGCGCACCATTGCAGCGTAACAAAATACTCAAGCGAGACCACTTCCAAGACAGTTCAAGAAAGGTTTGCCTTGCGGGGGAACTGCTGCGCAAGCTGTTGAGCAAGGCTGTGAGACCGGCCTAGCATGTCAGTCATAGCTTCCAGGTGTAGCTGTTTAGCGATGAGGTTCTCATTGGTGTTCTCCGCAATCTTTCTTAGAGATAGGACTTCAAGTCGAAGTTGAGTTGCAGAATGCCTTTCTGCTAGAACTTGGGACTGAAGAAGTCAAACTGATTCAGACAACAAATTCTGTGAGCTTGTCTAACTGTTAGTCTCAAGTAACTTGAACACTGCATCAAGACAAGACTTTGGGGTCGTCTCGCTATCTTCAAGAAGTTTTGCCTTCTTTGCTGCAATATATGTTGGGTTTGTCTCACAGCCTTCAGCAGACTTGTGCATGCCATCAGGCATATCACCCTAAAACAAAGTAGAGAGATGACATGTTTTGCACGTGTATAAACAAAGATGATAACTGTGCTGTCAATTCCATCCAATTTCAAATTATAAAATAAAGAGTAAGTTCAAAATATCAATAGCATAATTTGGCATTGTTCATAATGTGGGGAGATTCACCACACTACTGAATTACCATGTCAACATAACAAGCATAGATGAAGGGCAAAGAAAATCATTGTATCTGTTTTGGATAATGTGCATGGCATGTTGTTCATATCATCAGCCACATCAGTAAGATAAAACAGGAGATGACAAGGAGCAAACGTGGGCTGCTTCACCACACACTGGATTATAGATCCACAAAAACAAGCATACATATAGGGAGTATTAAGTAATGTGCATGGTATGAATAAGGAATTTGGTTTTACAAGTAAAACTTAGAACTTACGGTTCTTGCGAACATGCATTTCGCTAGAAACAGCAAACTAAACAGTAGTAAACGGTAAGGAGTATGAGCAAATTAAACAGCAGTTGATGATAAAGGCTTTAGAAGGACTGACATACATTAACAATTAGCACCGGCTTTATAATGCCCTTCTCCATGTCAAGGGAAGGATAACTCAAGAATTTCAGCACAGAATCTTCTTCATAAGCATTGCCTGTACTCTACATTTTGTAGAGAGTAATTATAGATATGATAACACTGGAAGGGATAGAGGATAATGAAGATAAGATGCAGATTGATGCTACATAATCAACTACCAATCCCTGGAAGTACAAGCGTTACAGGACAAAATGTACTGACAAGAGCAATGGGCTACACTTCTACACTAGCATTGTCTATGTATTCTACTTGTTGGTAAGATTAAATATAGATCTGATCTTTTTTAGTAAATGGTGGGCGAGGGAGATAAGATGCAGAATGCTACAAAATGAACCAATCCCTCTTCCCATAACACAAGAGTGTTTTGAATATTGGTGTACTATACAAAACATTCTTATATTATGGGACGGAGGGAGTAGCTGTTAATGTAAGTACATCGATAGACCATGTTCAGTCCTTACAAGAGGACTGCAGAGCTAAACCTCTTCAAAAGCATTGGGTTGATTCTAAATTTATGTAAGAGTCAATACGGATCTTATAATGTCCACCAAATGGATGATTACAAGGCTAACATGTGTAGTGATGCTACATAATCAAACAACTATGAAAGTAAGAATGGTCATACAGGGCAAGAGGTACTCACAAGAGCAATGCAGTGTGCAGTATAGTTGCGAGATTCTGTGGTCCCTTGAGAACGAATGTTCTTTTGCTAACAGTTTGCTCCTCGCCTATTTAAAAGAATGAAATCTTGTGTCTTCTGTCAGCAGAAACATATGCAGTAATGACCATGAATAACATTAGTACATTACTTACGCGTAAGTTGCGGAGGAAGACTGGAAATTGTTATGTGTCTGCGGTATAATCTTTCCATGAAGGAAAGATGCGCACAAAGTTCCTGACAACAACATAAGCTTCGTCTTCTAAACTGGGAAGAAATGGAACAGGGGTCCTATTTGCTGCAATTGGGGCTCTCTCTGGTTCGAAAAGGGATTTGGCAACTGGATTTGGTGTACTCTTTACTGGAATGGGGGTTTTGCATCGTACAGCTGGTGCTATGTCAACTGGCATAATCATACTATTTGCTGCAGTTGGGGTCTGCTGAGTTGGGGCATCAGAAATGACCAGTGTAGTAGGGCTAGAGTCTGCTAGAGTTGGGGTGTTTTGTGGGTCAGGTGATATTTCAACTACACCTAATGGGCTATTCGATTTATCAGGTGCCACTACCTTTTCCAAATACTTTGCTTGTGCTCCTCCACGATCAGCAATCACCCTCTTCCTTTTGAACATCTGATACACAAGAACAACATTTGAATGGATAAATATGGTATGATGACAGATGGAATATGTACTGAAAATGGATAGGCAGGGCGTATTCACATACACGATGTGTAAACTAACCTAATGGCAGTTCAACAAAGTAGAAGCAATGCAAAGCATCAGTTGCAAGATATGTGCGAGCAATGTAACCTTGGAAAGTTAGAGCAAGTACCTTGATGGGTGAATAAGATAGGGCATCTTCCTCTGACTCCTCCACTAGGGAGCTACATTGACTTAGGTCTCCCTCTAGCTCAGAATCACGGTTAGGATCATATTCTGAGCATGAATCTGTAGGTTGAGAGCATTTGCATTGCATTGCATCCAGACTTGATTTCAGTCCCTTAATGCCAAGTTTGACAGCCATGGCATTGTTCTTCTTTATTCTTTTCATGCGCGCAAGCTCATAATCATTATGACGCTGTTGAGAATCTGAGATTCATGAAAACATAAAAAGTAGTCAGATTATATTGAATGCATTGCGGATTCAACTCGAAGAGTGTCTCCCTATAAACCCTTGCATATGCAAAGTTCACCTCCCCAACCGTGCTGACCAGACCACACACAGAAATACAAACCCCTTATGTCTCTATAATAGGCAGGCACACATTTCAAAACTAAAGTTGGAACATTAGAATCATATGAAATTCATATTTGAACAAATAAACTAAGCAATTATGAGTGGCATAATGTTTAGCTTCAAGGGTGGAGTGTTGGTAGTGCGACACAAAGCAAGTAGGCAGATTGTATTCCATGTAAAAGATCGAAACCTATATAAAAGCTAGAAATGACACTTTCTTTCTATACAATGTAGTGTTCATTGCCACACATGATTGAAGAGATCACTTAGAGAAATACTATTCACTCATGTCTACGGTTCCAGTATTTAGAAACAGGGTGGTCCACCGTAAAAGAATATTGACAACAAATATGACAAGGAAAGCATAGATGTGGTGAATCAATCATTTACTTGTGAGCTTACTAGGACAAGTATGCAGAATTGTAACTGCAGTAAGAGACCGTCCAAAATTGGAATGAAGAAGTTTGTCTAGCACTTATTGTTTGCAACTAATCGACGTGAATAATTGGATATTATATTGAATGAGTAAGAAAGACAAGTAAAATTGTCAACAAACCTGGCTTGCAGTAGTAATCTGGGTCAATGTCACTACGACCAACAATCCAAAATGACTAGTGTCTGTTCCGAGGGCCGGAATTTTGAAAACCCTGTGAACTTTAGAGGTACTAAAGATTACCGAAATACATCTAAACCATTAAGTGTAGGTAGCACTGAGCACACAACAAACCCTAATGACAGTCCTGCCTAATGAGTAATGAATCAATTAGAAAATGGGTGATGAGGAGTGGCTGCTGAGTGTTGAGGACGTATCTCAGGATAAATCGGGTTGGCTTGGTGGGTGCTGCATGCCCGAGCCTTGAATGGACTGGGAAGGTAGGCACGGCGACGCGACCGGGCAGCGGTGACGCTGTTGGGCGAGCGGCTCCTGGACTCCTGTTAGTCCGGCGTCTCCTCCTAGAGTCATGTCGTCTGGGGACGGCAAGTCACCGGCGAGGCAGGCGGCTGGGGGCGAGTAGTGATCGGAAGCGCGCAGCAGAACAGAGGGGAATTGGGGCCTGTATGACCCAAAATCCCGGGGTGGGCCGGCCCACCGTGGGCACCCTGTAGAGATACCCACCCGAGCGGCGAACATGCATTTTCGAAACTAATTTAGGAACATTTAGCTGGCCAATTAAACAACTCTGTTTTAATAATATCAGATTCGTATTTGAACAACTAAGCTTGTTTAGCTTGATGGGTGGAGCAGTGTTATTATGACACGAAGCACGTATTCTGGTCGTATAGTGATCATAAAAGGGGGAAACTCTAAGCATATTTTTTTAGCAAAAGAGGGTTTCCCCTCCGATTTCTACTAAAGAAACCACCACGGAACCAACATGATCAATTAAACCTTAAGCATGATGAATTAAACAGTATTATGGCTGTGCCATGGAAGATTTGAAGCTGCAAACCGGAGAAATGATATTTAGCATCCATTGTTTGCTTCTAACTAAGAACTAAATTCTAAGAGCTGAAAAGAAAGTATAGTAACCAAGTTAAGATCTATTTCCTAGTTGAGATAAAAAAGTTGAGATATGAAGTACCACCTCTCTTGCGGCGCCGTGTAGGCATCAGGGGTGCGATGGCTGTCGGTGGTGTTGAAGCAGATCTGCAACGGTAGACGGGTGCATCGGGGGATAAGTCCTGTTGCGGTGGAAGAGAAGGTCATTGAGCGGCCCCGGCAAAGAGGACGACGGCGCCGATGAAGCGATGCAAGGCTATTGGTCCGTCGCCGTGGATGAGAAACTTCCATCTCTAGCAGTGGATGACGCGGTCTTGGTAGGCGCTCCGGCATGGTGGAGGATGGTGGCGATGGATGTGGTGGAGGACGGCGGCGATGGATGGGGTGGCGGACGGAGGCTGGTGTGGGGATGGGGTGTTCTAGCGCGGGCGGTGTATGAATGGGAAAATGGAGGGAGAGGTACGGGGAACCATGTTTTTGGGACGCGCCTGTCTGAAATATGGGAAAGTTATGAACTTAGCCCCCGTTTAAAATTTGGACGTCTCGTCGGTTGGGGATAGGACAGTAATCTTGCATCTCGCCATTATTTGCCCAGAGCGATTTCGGGCGAGGAGAGGGTGGTTGGCCCCCATGGTTGGCGCCCATGGTGTATGAACGGGGCGGTTGTGTCACATCTGAGTAAAGTTACAAACCTGCCCCTATTGAAAATATTTGCCTACATTGATTTCGGCCGAGTCGAGTTTGTTTTGCCGCCCACCGTGTATGAATGGGGAATGGAGGGAGAAATAGAGGTCTTTCGGACGAGCTTGAATCTAATGTGTTTTGCCGCCCATGTTTGACACCCACTGTCGGTGTCAAAACCGGCGGATCTCGGGTAGGGGGTCCCGAACTGTGCATCTAGGCGGATGGTAACAGGAGACAAGGGACACGATGTTTTTACCCAGGTTCGGGCCCTCTCGACGGAGGTAAAACCCTACTCCTGCTTGATTGATATTGATGATATGGGTAGTACAAGAGTGGATCTACCACGAGATCAAGGAGGCTAAACCCTAGAAGCGAGCCTATGGTATGATTGTTATTCTGTCCTACGGACTAAAACCCTCCGGTTTATATAGACACCGAACGGGGCTAGGGTTACATAGAGTCGGTTACAATGGTAGGAGATCTACATATCTGTATCGCCAAGCTTGCCTTCCACGCCAAGGAAAGTCCCATCCGGACACGGGACGAAGTCTTCAATCTTGTATCTTCATAGTCTTGGAGTTCGGCCGATGATGATAGTTCGGCTATCCGGACACCCCCTAGTCCAGGACTCCCTCAGTAGCCCCTGAACCAGGCTTCAATGATGACGAGCCCGGCGCGCATATTGTCTTCGGCATTGCAAGGTGGATTCTTCCTTCGAATAATTCATAGAAGATTGTGAACACCAGGATAGTGTCCGGCTCTGTAAAATAAATTCCACATACCACCGTAGAGAGAATAATATTTACACAGGTTCAATCTGCTGACGTATTTTGTGGCATGAGGTCACACCACAACCAAGCTTTTACTCGAATCGTTTTTATCATACCACGTCAGCGCGTTTAGCGAAGCAGTTTCCTTGGCACGTCTTGTCGAAGCAGAGATCTTGTTCCCCTTATTCCGGGATTCCCATCAATACGGACATGGGTAACCCAACCGCGCCATTGATTGCGGCGCTTGGGAGATAAGTGAGTTTTACCAGGCCAGTAGGGACGCATAGTATCATCCGCCCATATATAAGGGGATAAGGATCCACCTTTTTTACCTACGCCTTCTTCCTCCTTTGCTTATCCATCTCCGTGCACTCGAGCTCCAGCGCCCAAGTCCGCACATCTCACCTCGACCTTCTCCAGCCATGTCCGGAGCGGGAGGCAAGTGGACGGCCTCCTCCGTTACGGAGGGGCACATCAAGAAGCTGTGCAGCGCCGGATATCTGTCCAGCGACATCGCGCACCGGCTCCCCGACGAGGGGCAGCTCATCCCCACCCCCAGGCCCCATGAGAGGGTGGTATTCCTTCCCCATCTCCTCCGTGGACTGGGCTTCCCACTCCACCCCTTTGTCTGGGGGCTCATGTTCTACTACGGCCTGGATTTCCATGATCTGGCCCCAAATTTCATCCTCAATATCTCGGCGTTTATCGTCGTGTGCGAGGCCTTCCTCTGCATCCAGCCCCACTTCGGCTTGTGGCTAAAGACCTTCAATGTCAAGCCGAAGGTTGTGAAGGGCAGCCAAGCGGAGCGCGGAGGCGCCATGGTGGGCAAAATTCCCAACGTCACTTGGCTCGAGGGTGCCTTCGTGGAATCCATAAAAGGGTGGCAATCGGGGTGGTTCTACATCACCGAGCCGCGTGACCCTAAATGGGCAGCGGCCCCCAATTCAGATCTGGCATCCCCATGCAGCTCACCTCCTGGAAAGAGAAGGGCCTGCTATGGGGTAGTTCGGAACAGCTGACCGGACTCCAGTCCTGTCTCCAAACCCTGGTGAACAAGAAGCTCAAGCTTGTCAACGTGATCCAGGTCATGCTCGTCCGCCGGATCCTCCTCTTCCAGCAACGGGACTTCAATTTGTGGGAGTTTGATCTGGCACAGCACCGGACCTTGAGCGGGCTCTTCGACACTACGTACGAAGATGCCTGGAGGGTGCAGTTCAAGGGCGCCGAAGCTCCCGCATCCGCTACTGAAGATCGCAGATTCAGCTCGCAGCGTCCAGCTTAGCGAGGTAAGCCATGTTATCCTTTATGAGACACTTTCTTTTCTTGTTTTGACTTTATGCGGGATCTAAACTCCCAATACCTTCAACATGCCTGGCAGGCGACATCCGGACAGGTTAACTATCCGGCTCCCCTTCCAGAGGACCCAGCGGATGCCCGTTTGACAGGGCTGCTGGTCCCGACACTTTACGTAGTGCCGGAGAAGAAGGCCAAGAAGAAGGCCACGGGAACCCGAAGGAGTTCCCGGCGTCAGGTGGTATTGGACTCATCGTCCGATGACTCCGAGGCAGACTCCTCCCACGAGGACAAGGAGGAGAAGAAAGAGGCCTCTCCCCCAGCGGGGGGAGAGAAGAAGAGGAAGGCCTCCCCAACTAGGGAGGCCGAAGGGTCCAAGAAGGGAAGGACCCTTCCCCCGGACAGTTCCGCCAACGTCGGCGACGACGACGAGGAGTGGCCCTCAAGGGCCAAGCCCCTGGCGAGATCGTAAGTATCCGGACTCCTAGATGATTTATAATTTTTCTTTTTGTCGCATGGTGTCTTTCTAATGCCGCATACAACCCTGTAGTTCGCCCAAGGACGATCTTCCCGCTTCGTCGAGCGGGTCCTTGGGCACGTCGGATATGGATTGTCTTCCTACCGCCTCCACCCCCTGTGACGCTGACGACGCCGAGGTGGGATCCCGGGAAGGGACCCACCAGGAGGAGGAGGTGCCGGAGGTGCCGCAGGGCAACCTCCCGGACTTTGCACCGGACTCCGCACCGGAACCTACAGTGGTTCCGAAGTCCGGCGGCGACACCGGCGGCCTCCGTCCAACCGGAGGCGCCGGATAACTTGCTGGAGGCGCTCAACGGCGCTTCCATCGAAGAAGAACACCGCACTGTCATGAGTGCGGTGATTCAAAAGGTTCAGCTTGCCAAGAGCGGGCTGACCGAGGCCTGCAGCAGCCTTCTAACAGGCTTTGAGGTAAGAATTTTAAGATATGTAATATAGTACCACATAGAC
Source organism: Triticum dicoccoides (assembly GCF_002162155.2). Classification (NCBI taxonomy): domain Eukaryota; kingdom Viridiplantae; phylum Streptophyta; class Magnoliopsida; order Poales; family Poaceae; genus Triticum; species Triticum dicoccoides. The sequence continues at coordinate 230,474,163 of NC_041391.1, forward strand.
AGTAGCCCCTGATGCTCGGTTCGGTGTTCAGAAACAAAAGCCGGACTGAGGATCTAAAAAGATATACGCAGGAGTCTTAAAAAATATGTCCATATGGGAATGCAGGCTGCGCTGCTAACCTCTGCCGCACTGACTGCGGAGGTCAATACCTTGAAGTAGAGCCTCAAGCGGTCCGAGAGCGAGCTCGGCCGTGCAAAGAAGCAGCTCAAGGACAAGGAAGGTGAGTAACACCGTATTAAAGTTGTACCTTACAGAAAAGAATTTGGTTGCAAGAGAAATAACAAGGATAACGTGGGTACTCCAGGGGCTACGAACGAGGTGGCAACCCTGAAGGAGGCGGTGTCCGCGGCCGAACGCAATGCGACCGCGGAACGAGCCGAGCGAGAGAAGCAGGAGGCGCGGGTGGCGGAGGTACAACAAGAGCTCCAGGCTCTCGTGGAAAAGCACGAGAGTTTGGGGCGTGACTCGAACACTCGAGAGTCCGAGCTTGCGTCGGCTCTTGGGAGTGCCAAAGCCGCTAAGGCCGATGCCCACAAGGCCCCCCAGGAAATCGAGGATTTGAAGAAAATAGCGGCGGGTAAGGCATTCTTCATGCAAAGCAAGCATGTTAAAGTGAATTACCTGTTACTTACCCGAATTCGGAGCTCTCTAGGAACGTTCGCAGATCTGCCCGCAGTGTGTCCGATGCTGCCGCTTTCTACAGAGCCGAGGATGGGAGCTCCACGGAGAAGGTATTCTGGTCTCAGTATGCTGAGGCCGGACATCCGGTGCCCCTTAGCGACCAGCTGAAGCAGCTGGTCGAGCTCCACAAGGTGGCCGAACAGGCCATGAAGGGCCTTATAGTTCGGCTATGGCCCAAAGAGGCCATGCCTGGGAGCTACTTCGGCCTGGTGCGGCGGCTGGTGGATGCGTGTCCCTGGGTTGAAGTCGTCAAGCACTCCGCCTGCATTGAAGGTGCCCGTCGGGCCCTTGCCCATGCTAAAGTGCACTAGGCAGGATGGATGCTGAGAAGCTTCTGACGGACGCGCCACCGCCAGGCAAGGAGTATCGCACACCTGAGATGTATTATAAGGGTGTCCTGAAGGGTGCCCGCATTATTGCGGGTGAGTGCTCCAAAGATGTAATATTTGAGTAGACTCGCATTTTGTTATCCTGTGCGCCGAAAACTTTGTTTGTATGCGCTAAGCAACGCTTGTTAATTTAAAATATTACCTTCTGTGCGGCCGTTTATCAAATCTGAGAGATGGCAAGTCGTCGGCTTCAGCCCCCATGCCACGAGTGCTGGGGTGTTTGGGATAAACTTGAGCGCTCTTGTTCCCATTTTTGGGTCCATCTAGGGAGGCGTTCAACACAACGAACAAGGCAACCGGACTTATAGTGCTTGAACACTCTCACTCAGCCATAGAACTCTATAATTTTAAATTTCGGCGAAGCCCCTAGTGTTCGGAAGGCCGAATTCGGGGCGCTATCCACGCCTGGACCAGACAAGGCCGGTTCCTCGCTCTAAGCGGCATAAGTCTTTAGGGACTCGAAAAAACCTTTCGAACAGCGACCGGCTCTCGCCTCATCATGACGGTCAGTTTTAGCTTTCTCCACTGAGGCGCTCGCCCAGCTCAACTGGGGCGCAATCGCAGTGGTTGTCCCAGCGCTACCTTAGCCGATATAACGGAACGTAAGGTACCAAAACATGGGAGCCGGGCAAACCCAACTATTGACCCAAGACATGATTCGGAGCCGATGCATATAATGCTATAAGTTTGGGGTGCCGCACTTGTGAAAGTGTTCGGACTTATCACACCATAATGTGGGGAACTTAAGCCCCTGGTGTGTTTAGCCGTACCAAAGTGTACGGATGCAACATGTCATAAATGAACATATGTGTAAGAAAGGAATGCAATTATAAGCAAAAAAGTGATGCATTGTTTATTCAAGAAATACTGCCATGAATGCAGAACGATACAAATAGTGCGGTAAGCAAGGGATGGGACTATTAAACATGTCCTCTTCCAGGGGTAGGCTGCGGAATGGTGTATAAAACAGATTTAATGCTCGTAATGGAGACCACCTGGATACTCGTCGTAGCCTTTCTCCTTCCCTGGCTGTTGCATCGTGAGTTCGGCAGGTCTACTGCCGGACAGGGCCTCTGGTGAACGGAGTCCTGTGGGTAAGAAGAAGAAAAAAAAGAAATGACACACTTGGGAGCCCCTGGTGTGGTTAAGCCGCATTCTGGGCCTGTCGTGGTCGTGCCCCTCCCCTTATGCCCATGGTATCTCCAGAGCGTAATGATGTACGTGAAGGATTAGTCTTGCAATTTTGCAAGGGCTGGGGTTGGGGCCGCATTGCTACGCGTGCTGGGAACATGCCAGGTGGTCTTGTTGTAGGTTACTCCGGGCGCGTTTAGCCGTGTCCGGTCGCTTAACGGCCGGACTCAAGAATTGCCTTAAGAGGCTGCACTGTACTTCTGCCGCGAGAGCCGCTGTATGTTCCTCCGTTTGAAGAGAGCGTTCAGTGTTTCCGTTGACCGTGATGACTCCTCGAGGGCCTGGCATCTTGAGCTTGAGGTATGCGTAGTGCGGCACCGCGTTGAACTTTGCAAACACGGTCCGTCTGAGCAGAGCATGATAGCCGGTACGGAACGGAACTATGTCGAAGATTAACTCCTCGCTTGGGAAGTTATCCGGGGATCCGAAGACCACTTCAAGTGTGACTGAGCCTGTACAATTGGCCTCTACACCTGGTATGACGCCTTTGAAGGTCGTCTTTGTGGGTTTAATCCTTGAGCGGTCTATGCCCATCTTGCGCACTGTATCCTGATAAAGTAGGTTCAGGCTGCTGCCGCTGTCCATCAGGACTCTGGTGAGGTGAAATCCATCGATGATTGGGTCTAAAACCAATGCGGCGAATCCGCCGTGGTGGATGCTGGTGGGGTGGTCCCTTTGATCAAAAGTGATCGGGCAGGAGGACCATGGGTTGAACTTCGGGGCGACTGGCTCCATCGCGTATACATCCCTGAGTGCATGCTTCCGCTCCCTCTTGGGTATGTGGGTTGCGTATATCATGTTCACCGTCCGCACTTGTGGGGGGAAACCCTTCTGTCCTCTATTGTTCGGTGGTCGGGTCTCTTCCTCGTCATCGCTATGCAGCCCCTTGTCATTATTTTAGGCAATTAGCTTGCCTGCCTGCTTGAATACCCAACAGTCCCTGTTGGTGTGATTAGCTGGATTTTCGGGGGTGCCGTGTATCTGGCACGAGCGGTCGAGTATTCGGTCCAAATTGGACGGACCCGGAGTAGTTCTTTTGAATGGCTTTTTCCGCTGACCGGATTTGGAGCCTCTGGATCTGGCATTGACTGCCGTATCCTCAGTATTGTCGCCGTTAATGAGGCGTTTGTGCTTGTTGCGACGCGACCTGTCGTTGCGGTCCTTGGTATCCGGACTGCCAGAATTTTTGCTGAGGTTGTTGCTGCGAGCTAGCCAGCTGTCCTCTCCCGCGCAGAAGCGGGTCATGAGAGATGTGAGGGCTGCCATGGATTTCGGCTTTTCCTGTCCCAGGTGCCGGGCAAGCCACTCGTCGCGGATGTTATGTTTGAATGCCGCGAGGGCCTCCGCATCCGGACAGTCGACGATTTGATTTTTCTTAGTTAAGAACCGTGTCCAGAATTGTCTGGCCGATTCGTCTGACTGCTGAATTATATGGCTTAGGTCGTCAGCGTCTGGTGGTCGCACATACGTGCCCTGGAAGTTATCAAGGAATGCGGCTTCCAGGTCCTCCCAACACCCAATTGATTCTGCTGGCAAGCTGTTAAGCCAATGCCGAGCTGGTCCTTTAAGCTTGAGTGGGAGGTATTTGATGGCGTGAAGATCATCACCGCGGGCCATGTGGATGTGAAGGAGATAGTCTTCGATCCAAACCGCGGGGTCTGTTGTGCCATCATAGGATTCAATATTCACGAGTTTAAACCCTTCGGGGATTTGATGATCCATTACTTCATCCTTGAAGCATAGTGGGTGTGCGGCGCCTCTGTATTGGGCTATATCATGACGTAGCTCAAACGATCTTTTTCTACTGTGTTCGGCCCGGCCGGACTTGCTGTGTCCGGCGCGATGGATGTCGTCGCGTATCGTGGGGCGCCCACGCAATCTGTAGATCGATCTTGATTGTCTCGCCTTATCCTCCAATATATCTCGCAAGTCCAGAGTGTTCCCCTGTGGCTTTGTGCTTTTCGAGCGGTGCCGGGGTACGGTTCTAGTGGAGGGCCTAGAGGCCTCTCTGTCGCGGCCACGAGGTGGTCGGTCAGCCGTATTGTGCGCTGGTGATGCAGGTTTATATGCCTCCTCCTCTAATCGGGGGAGCAGCTTGCGTTTGGGGTAGCTTTTGGAGGGGCGTTCGAGTTCATGCTCTTCGGCCGCAAGGTCTTCAGTCCATCTGTCGGCTAGCAGATCTTGATCAGCTCGAAGCTGTTGCTGTTTTTTCTTGAGGCTGTTTGCCATGGCCATAAGCCCGCGTTTAAAACGCTCTTGTTCGACGGGATCCTCAGGCACGACGAATTCGTCGTCATCGAGGCTTGCCTCCTCTTCGGAGGGAGGCATGTAATTATCGTCCTCTACCTCTTCGTCTGCCGCTCTCTCGTGAGGGCTGGCTTCTCCGTCCTCCTGTGCTAAATCTTGCTGGAGGGGGTTGTCTTCGGCACTGTCTGGGGTGTTATTATCTCTGGTGCCGGAATCTCCATTCTTCCTGTGGGGGGATTTAGAGCAGCGTTGCTGATGCCGACACTTAGGCTGTTTCCTGGAGGGGTCTTCCTCCGCTGTTCCATCGCCATTCCCATCCTTTGGGATGTCCACCATGTATATGTCGTATGACGAGGTGGCTTTCCAGTGCCTAGTGGGCGCTGGTTCTTGGTCGTCTCCGGCATCGTCGTCCATACCGTCGATGTCTTCGGAGTCGAAGTCTAGCATGTCGGTTAGATCGTCGACAGTGGCTACTAAGTGGGTGGTGGGTGGGTTTTGAATTTCTTCGTCGTCCGCATCCCAACCGTCCTAACCGCAGTCCGGCCAGGGCTCTCCCGATAACAAGAGATATTTTAGCGAATTCAGGATGTCGCCGAAAGGTGATTGTTGAAAGATGTCCGCAGTAGTGAACTCCATGATCGGCGCCCAATCGGATTCGATTGGAGGGGGCGCGGGAGGTTCGGAGTCCGGCGAGGAGTCCGGCACCTCGGAGTCACGAGCTTCACAAGGGACAAGGTCAGTATTAGGCTCCATCACCGTAGAGGTTGCAGCCCCCGAGGCGGTGTCTAGCCACCCGTCCTCGATCTGCGCAGCCGGCTCCGAATTAAGGGTCAGAGCAGACTCGTGTGTGGCCTCCAGGGCACTGTCCGGCAGCAGAGCTAAATCATGCCCATCGTGACAGTGCGGCGCGCTCGGCTATGGCTCGAATCCATCGAAGATCAAGTCTCCGCGGATGTCAGCCATGAAATTCAGACTTCCAAATCCGACCTGACGGCCAGGGGCGTAGCTTTCGATCTGCTCCAGATGGCCAAGCGAATTCGCCCGCAGTGCAAAGCCGCGGAATACGAAGATCTGTCCGGGAAGAAAAGTCTCACCCTAGACTGCGTCGTTGTCGTTGATGATCAAAGGAGCCATCGAGCCTATCGGCGACGACACAGAGGAACTCTCAATGAAAGCACCAATTTCGATGTCAAAACCGGCGGATCTCGGGTAGGGGGTCCCGAACTGTGCGTCTAGGCGGATGGTAACAGGAGACAAGGGACACGATGTTTTTACCCAGGTTCGGGCCCTCTCGACGGAGGTAAAACCCTACTCCTGCTTGATTGATATTGATGATATGGGTAGTACAAGAGTGGATCTACCACGAGATCAAGGAGGCTAAACCCTAGAAGCTAGCCTATGGTATGATTGTTATTCTGTCCTACGGACTAAAACCCTCCGGTTTATATAGACACCGGAGGGGGCTAGGGTTACAGAGAGTCGGTTACAATGGTAGGAGATCTACATATCTGTATCGCCAAGCTTGCCTTCCACGCCAAGGAAAGTCCCATCCGGACACGGGACGAAGTCTTCAATCTTGTATCTTCATAGTCTTGGAGTCCGGCCGATGATGATAGTTCGGCTATCCGGACACCCCCTATTCCAGGACTCCCTCACCCACCGTGTCGGAATGGGCTCAGAGGCGGTCGTGTCACGTCTAATTGAAGTTACTAACCTACCCCTATTTAGAGAAGTGTAAATCGGGCTGATGGATTGTCCGTGTAATGGGTAGACAGTAATTTCCATCTCCCAAACACTTGGCTTCGGGCAGCCGATGTGGGAGTGGACATTTTGCTGCTTCTTTCGAATTTTGGGACAATAAGCATCCATGTTTACCCTGGCAACTAAATTCAAATCCATTTTGTATTCCTATATGAATCTTTATAAATCATTCTATGTGTTTTTATATATCTTCAAAAGGATGACAAAGATGTATTCCACTGTCATATATGAATATGATTTACAAAAGCCGATACTCAAATTCAGAAGCTAGAATCCAGTTTAAGGTGAATTCGAATATTTGGAACACTTCATGTCCAACTCAAATGTCACACGCAGCATAATGTGTACTCCCATTTAGATATGTACACAAGTGATGTATCAAGATTCAAATACTGAGTCAATCAACCAAGAATGTACAGAACTAACAGACATATAAACACTTATAGACTATATGGATCAATAATATCAACTAACATACATAAGCCAGGCCGCTGTACTTTTTTTGGCTACACCATCATCCTTTTTTAGCCAGCATCTTGGCCCTTTCCGATGCGTGCCACTTATGGTCCATCTATACTACTACTATTGCTGAATGCACATTCAGCCCGATTAGCATATTTGTAGGTCTGGCACAGCAATCCAAATGAAATGTCTCCTAGCCTTATCAATTAATATAGACTTGTGCTCAAATAAAATTACAAACCAAAAAAAACAATTCTTACATGATCTCTAACACAAATGGTTTGATTGATTACATGAATAGACAACACAAAGGTTATTCAACGATGGAAAGAACATTTCACCTATGATTTACCAAGTAGGAATTTAATTTCCTTTTTTCCTTCAGGACCTTAACAATCTGGTCAGTCTCAGCTTGCTTCGTTTTGAAATCCACCAAATATTTAATGGTTGTCTTGAGTACTGCTTGTGATTGTGCTATTTGCTTCCTCAACATGTCAACTTCATCTCTAAGTGCAGAAGCATAATCTCTTTCTACCACTAGTTTATCCTCTAGAGCATCAGCAGTTGGCAATTCATAATGCATGATTGGGCCGGTGCCACTGCTGTGGGATGATGCAACGTCCATGGGGACCTTGCTCTTTGATCTTCGGCTAACCTGTTTTGCCATTAAAGTTCCGATTGGATTCAGAAAAGTTGAAGTTAGCAAAACATCTCAACTGGGAGTTATAACAGCAAACCAGTTAAACAAGCAAGGAATTAAAGAGTTTCAATTGGATGATGAAAAGTAGTTATTAACATCATTGTAACCCACTGTTGCAGTAGCAAAGTAGTTAAACAAACAAGTAGATATTTAAGTTAAGGCAAACAGGTATTCTTAACAGTAAGTATCAAACACATAGATAGGCGCAGTCTACAATATGATTAACAGGCTGTGGCATTATGTAATCAGTAGCAAACTAAATTAAGCCAAGCAACGTAATTGAACAATTTTGCAATAAATGGCTAACTAAAATTCCGAGAAGAAGGTAACTGAACTTACGCTAGTTCTTTGTATAGGCACACTGCAACTTCTTTTTCCCTTACAAGGTTGTACGAAGGAGTCCATGGCATCAATTGCTTGGATACGCAGTCCCAATACTTCTTTCTTCCCACACTGCATTGGTAAGTCGAATGGTTAATCTGGTAAGTTGGTGCGTCCTTGATATGTTATATGAGGACGTGTAGTCAGACTAGTTGTAGCCACACACATCACACTGGCTTTTACTGTATATTTCATGCGATTACTTTTGGCATATCGAGATCTAAGCAATCTGCAATAGGATGAAAAGACTGGCATCCTTCACATTATTGGCGAACTCAGTTCATAGAAACAAGCAATTCAACCATTCTATGGGTAAATCAAAAGTGCCACTGGAATATTTTTCACTATCCAATCATACACGCAAAAGGGGCGATGCCACCATAGGGGCTGGTATGGGCGGCCGCCTCAGGTTGCTGGAAAGTTTGCACCTAGCTTGAGTCGTCCAGGTTGGCCCACGCTAGTTTTGTTCGTCCCAACGCACGAGCAGGCAATGTAAAGAATGAAGAATTTTTTTCAATTTGGATGGGCCAATAACATAAGTGCAAGGCAGGCCCTATAGCAGGCTCGCGGCCCAAACGAGCGCCTCCCGTATCGATCGACAGCAGGAAAAATCCCAGTTCACTCGCTCCTACCTCCAGTCTGGTTAGCTCCTAACCTAGCCGCCGCTGGACAGACCAACACAACACTTCCTCGCGCCCTTGTTGGAGGGCGGTCGCCGGGCTTCAAGCGAACTGAAGGACAAGAAGATGAAGATCCAACCCTGGGTGTAGCCTGCGTGGGAGGCGGCGGCGGCAGCACGGGCATGGCATCGAGCTTGCTCAAAGGGACAGTCGCAGCTTGCAAGAGTAGCATGCGCAACGAGCAGGTACATCACATCCCTGATTATATCTAATTCAACTCTTCAATTTCTGGCCAATAGTTAAACCTGACGGTGTTGTAAAACTGCTTGTATGTAGGGAATCTATGAGAAAATGAAACCAATTTCTACTTATTTTATAACTCGCACAATCAATACTGAACTGACTGAATCTGATGTATCTAATCAAGTTTCCGATGCAAACATACAAGCTCATGTTGTTCTTGAGCCTGAAGTGTCTAATGAACAGACTACTAATGAAGGCTCTGATGCAAACATTTTACATGCTCCTGGTGATGAACATATAGTGTCTCATGAGGGATCTAATGCAAGCATTTTGCAATCTCATTGAAGGATTTAGTGTCGAATGATGATCTACTATGTTGAGAGAGACAGAGATTTGCAGGCATTGATGACAAGCAAATTATAGTGCATTTTCATAGCTTGAGGAAACGTCGAGGCCATCTACCAGAAAGTCCCCATATCATGACAACATAGCATAAATACTTTTCTAATCTATTGTTTGAAACTATTGGCATACTTGTGCAGGATAGATATATTGATATGCAGTTTGCGGACTGGTTATACGTGCAATTACACTTTGATATTTTCAGCCAGAGAACGAATAATTCAAGCAGGTACAGACCATGTTTGTAGTCCTTGTACACCATGTTGCATTTTGTATTTTTTGGTGCTTGCATCATCTAGTGTTTATAATCTGAACTACTTTGGATCATTAGCTGGTTTTCAAAGTGCATGTAGCTTCACATTTCTCAAGTTATGTTGATTTCCGGAGTGCAAGTGCCTTCGTATTTTTTAAGTTAAATGTTCGCCCCTGGTAACTTGAATTCGTGGATCAGCCACTGCACACAAAATCATACACGAATGCCAGTACCAATTAAATGAAATGCAGGGACTTACGCTAGTTCGTTGTACAGGCTCACTGCACCTCTGCTTGCGCTTGGGATGTTCCATGTACAAGTCCATGTTACTACTTTCTTGGATGTGCAGGCCTTGTGCTCCTTGCATCCGCCTCTGCATTTTTGACATGACGAATGGTTGATCAAATAAGAGGAATCGACCTTGATGTTGTACCGGAGGACAGATACTTACAAGGTTATACCGGTGTGCAGGATGTGTACCAGATCCCGTAGCATTGTCATGCTTCGCTAAAAAATGGATTTGCTTGTTCCAGATGATATCTCCAGAAGAAATAAGAGTTAAAGTCAGAGTTGCATAGGCATGTAAGCTAAGAGACCAGTGAAAGGATATCCAAACATCGCCGGAATAGTGCACAAGGGAGTGATGTGTGGATACCTAGTTTGGGCCGGCGTTTGGGCATGCTCGCCTAGCTAGAGTGCGGGTCACTTCAGAGTCGTTGAGGGTGATGTGCTGGCGTTGGCTGGCCGCGCACGGATGCAGATCTTGAGTGGCAGCGGAGCGCTATGATGCGGTGGACGAGACTATTGGTGAATCCCCAACGGCCTCGGGGGGCGAAGGTGCGATGATGTGCTCGGTGAAGTAGCCCTGATGAGCTAGGAGACAGCGTCGGGGAAGCGCACCTGATGCGGTTGAACTCGGTGTCTGTGAGGCATGTCAGTTGCGGCGGCCGACGTTGTTGGGGGACCACCCGGTGCGGTGGACGAGGGCGTAGATGAGGTAGCTCCAGTGTGGTGGTGAAGCGCGACCGTCATCGTCCGGCACAGAGGTGGGGAACGGTGGGGAAAGATACGAGACGAGGGGCGATTCGAACTTTGCTTGGGTTGGTGGAGAATTAGGGGAGCAATCTGGGCGCGAAAGGGGATGGTGGAGAAGATTGATTTTGCAGGGCTGGAATTGGGGCCGCCAGATATTTCAATCCGAAATGTGGAAGCGCGAACTTATTTTGTTGTCGTCCTTTTTTGGGGGGGTGGGGGGGAGGAGTTGGGGAGGGAGGGAGGGGGGGTGGCTGGGTGCTACGCGTCCGTCCGACACACGCGACAACCCCAACAGGACTATGTTTCGGTGCCTTAAGGCATCTGCCTTTGTGTCCATGACATGTCGGCCCAACAGGTGGCTGGCCCACATGTCAGTGACCCAAAGGCAGTTGCCTTAAAGGCACCGAAGCAGCGTCCACCCCGGCATGACCCTGGTCTGCCTGGTGCACCTACATTTGAGAATGCAAACGAATCTTCTTTCATTTGCAAACGAATATGTATGTATTACCATGCCCGTGTTTTCCTTGCAATAATTAGTGATTCGAAATGAGATACTCCCTCCGTTCACTTTTGTAAGTCGTTTCAGACAACTTAAAATAAACTGTTTTGCACATTATCTGAAATGTCTTCAAGGTCTTATTAAAGTGAACAGAGGGAGTACTATAAATTAATTAATGAGGAGTTATTTGAAAAAAAATCGAAACGGTACCCACGCTAACGTGGATTAGAGTGTGTGTCACATAATTAGTTATTTGAATAAGAGTATGTGTCACGTAGGGATCTCCAATTCTAACGTGGATTTCGCATTTCACTGTATCCACGCTACTTTTTTAATACAAATTCATATGTATATGATGAACACCATGGTAGTGAGAAAACTTTTGGATGGATTCAAACATATGACCTACAAAAAAGCACAACAAATTGAGTCAATGCCAACTTTTCGAAACTTAGTATGGCAAGAATTCGAAATAATTACCCGTATGCATGGTCCTCGGTTCAAATCTTACAATGTACACCGAATTGAAACATCGATATTAAGTCTCGTACTATGTATATTCAAATGTGTTTTTAGCCTCCCCCCGCACAAACGCTACATACTTCCTGTATCGGTCAATCTTCCTCTCCTAACCACCTTAGGAAGCTATCGGTTTCCAACACACGTTCATTCTTTCTCTCCATGTTTCGATCTCTAAGTCTCTCAACTACACAACCCCTTTTTCCACTCTGTTACCAAATGTATTTACCTCACACACCCGCCATCGCACCCCATGCCGAGCTCTCTCTCTCCCCCCTCTTCCTCTCACCCTCTCACACTAAATACATGCATTGCCTATCTAGCCCCCCAACCTCTCGTGCGCACGCACGCACGTTGTATATCTAGGTCACTCCCTCGAGACTGTCTCACTCTTTCTTCTGCACGGCGGGCCACACTCGCTCAATCTCGCTCTCTTTATATGAGTCTCGTTTAACCTCGTTTTCTTTCACACACAAATGATATATCTCCCTGTTCGGGCCTCGATCGACACACTCTATACTCTCTCACGCAGATTGTCTATCTAGGTCAGTCGATCCAAGCCGCCGCCACTCTTTCGACCTCATGGTGGGCCACGCTCACTCAATCTCTCTCTCTCTCTCTCTCTCTCTCTCTCTCTATGTATGTATCGATTGACCTCGCTCTTTCTCGGACAAAAGTGATATATCACCATGTTTGAGCCCAATTCGACCTATTCACATTGTATACTCTCTCACGCACATTGTCTATCTAGGTCACTCTCTCCAACCCGTCTCACTATTTCGATCGCACGGCGACCCTATGTGATCGGTTGACCTTGCTTCCTCCCATGCACAAAATATATCTACACGTCTGTGCCTGGATCATCTCTCAAGATCTATCTTACAGCCCTCACCCTTGCCAAAAGCTCAATCGGAGAATATCTCTCCAGAGCATATATATTTGTTCAATAAATGTCGAACCACACTCACTTTGTATCTCTATCTATATGTCTCTCGGTTGACCTCGCTTTCTCACACCGTATCTTCCACGCGTTGAAGCTACTACCTCTCCATCCCTTGCAAAGCCGGAGCTATTTACATTGTGAGGGGCACTCCAACCTTGGATTAATTTGTGTAGGCATTTATTCCGGTCGGTTTAGATTATATTTTCGTAGCATTCGGCCCACAACTACTCCAAACACCGTTCACCGTTGCAACACACGCAACTCCCCTAGTTGATTTCCCTTTGGCTCGGTCATCGCTCTCTCGCACGTCCTTTCTCGCCTTCAACGTCGCACCATGGTATTATATAAAAAACTATGTCGTTGTCTTTAATTATTATAAATAAGCTACAAAACTACACATTGATAGTCCACTTGGAATGGAACAAATTTCGACCCACAAATTAAAGTGCTACAAACTACACACCGAGGGACCCACATGTCATGAAAGAAATTTGGACCCATAAAATTAAAAAAATAAAGGACGGGGATCGAACATGCTACCGGGCCTTCAAGCCGCACATCAATAGGCAACATACGTAGAATAGCAATGTTTGTTGTACCCCCCTTTGTTCACATAATGTTTTTATATTACCACAGCCTAATTAATGGATAACATGTAATATTATTTGTAGTACTATTCGCCTTCACTTACTGGTGGGTTCCATGTGTGCTCTCTCTCTCCTCCCTTTCTGCATTTAGACGCACGGGCAAACACGAAGAACTCGCGGGCGATGTTGCCGTTGACCATATTTGGACGCGTTCACAAGTCACGGCACATGTTTCACGTACTAGCAGCACTAGTCAGTGTGTACGTGCAATGCACGTTAATTTGGAAGTATATTAAGTGCATGCGGATATTAAGTACTAGGATATTATTTGCGTGTTATTATGTGATTAGCACTATTTTTGGCATGAAATTAACTGCACGCTAAACATGTTGAGCGCTCGACATTGAAGCAGTCTGGGTCGTTGGATGACAAGGAATACATGTGGCTTGATGACGTTTTATATTTAATTTGATACGGCTCTAGCAGAACATTCAATCGATCAAACCATAGATTTTGTTCAGTCTGACTCCGACTTTAAATTATACGACGATCGATATAAAATAAACAGAAATGATAAACGTTCGGATTTTAAGCATGGCAATCCGAACGTTTTTCATGGCAAATTTAGATTACGCGGAGGCGGCGGGGGCGTCTCGCGGTGGGAAGCGGCTCCTCTGCCGTGCTCTGTGTGTCGTCGGGCCACTAACCCACGGTGACAGTGGCGTCTTGCGCCGTTGTTGGCGTACTCCTGGATGTTGGCCTAGCTTGAAGGAAGGCCAAAATATTCTGGACTTCGGAGCGAGTCAACTGGCGGGAGGAGGCGACTGGCGTTGGTGCAAGGAAGCGGTCGACAGCGGCCATCCATGCCGCTGAGGGGGGCACTGGCACCCGCGCGGGGACAGGCGCTGTCAACGGCGCGGCGGAGACATTCGTGTGCACGGGCACCGGCACAGACGCGCACGTCAGTGCACGCGCAGGCGCATGCGCTGGCAGGTGCACGGGCATTGGCACGGGTGTGCGCGTCAGTGCACACGCAGGCGCATGCGCTAGTAGGTGCACGGGCGCGTGAACGTCAGCGGGGACCTCGTGGAACCCTGTGGGATCAAGCTCGACGGCAATGTGCGGCTCCTAGCCCATCAATGCCACGGGGATGGGCGCTGGCGTAGTCGGGGCGACGGGAGCCGGAACGGGAGCGGGGACAGGCGCGGCGTCTTCCCGCAAGGCCAGTTCAAGCTCGTCCCAAAGCGCCTTATGTTCTTGAGACTCCGGCTAGGTGTCTTCCTCAGGAAACTGGAACACTAAGGGCAGACCATCGTGATGCGGCATGGCGTACGTTTAGGTCAGGCTAGCTGGAGGTAGACGAGAGGAGAATCGAAGAGGAAGAGAGAAGATTGTAGCGATACCGGGTAGTGCAGGGTTGATTTTAAACTGCGGCGCCGGTGACATTAAAAGTGGGAGCAGTTGGGACGACGGTGGGCGGCGGAGCCTGGTCAAAGGGCTCGCCTCCTGGTGAGCCTGCACAGTGGTCTGCTCGCACGCCTCCCTGACAGCCGGCGCAGCGGTCTGCTCGCACGCCTCCTGTCGACTCACACGCTTGCTCGGACAACACCTGCCGATGAGAAGCGGGGACTCGTGGCGGCACGTAAACGCCCACGGTTTCAATAGTGAAAGCGTTCACCTTAACGTGACAGGTCTTTGTTCCAAAATACCTTGGCTCTTCATTTGTGCAACTTGTCATAAGCAACTTGTCTCAAATTGAAGAAAAAACTTACGAAGTAATATTTGTGCCATATCACGTGACCATGCTCAGTTTCAAGAATTTATGCTCACTTTTGGATTTTCTGAAATTTAAGATCTAGGATTCGAAACAATATCATAACCTGCATCATGCAATAAATTTTCAAGCCATACATCTGTCCTGTTGTATTTCTTAAGAAAGGATTTGGTCAAACATTTTGCTTAGTTAGACTTCAGACAAGTTATATATGCAGAGTAAAAGGATAATCCCTCTGTACCAGTGCATTGCCTGATATATTAACTCAAGTACTAGGAACGAACAAACGGGCTCAATTCTGTGCTCATCCTGGTGTAGTAGTAGTAGTACTAGGCAATGTAGTTGACGGGTGACCTTGACGAGCGGCGACCGAGGGAATTGAACCGTGCTCAGCACGGTAGGTAATGTTGTCTAGTTACTAAAGCATCCCTCCGTTGTTCATTGGTAGTCATTATGGACCAGGGACATGAGGGGAATTTCCTAGGGCTGGAATTCTGGCCGCCAGATATTTCGACTTGAAACGCTGAGGCTCGACTGGTTGGGGTTGCCTAATGTGCGTACCACGCACGCCACCGAAGGACACGAGCCCGGTTTTATTATTATTATTATTATTATTATTATTATTATTATTATTATTATTATTATTATTATTATTATTATTATTATTATTTTAGGATCACACGAGCTAAGGTCTGGCTAGTACGTCGTTGGGTCCTACCATTCGAGAATATGAAAGGAAACTTCTAAATTGCAGAACGAATCTATGTATATTACAATACCCGTATTTTCCTTGCAAATACTAATCTCAATGTGGTAATTGATTTATGACGAGTTGTTGAAATAGAGTGAGTTTGTGATATAGTGATCTCAACATGGATTCACATTTCATGGTATCCCTAGTAAGTTTTCCAATGCAAATTCAAATTTAAAAGATGAACAATATGGAGGTGAGAATACTTTGTATGTATCAAGCATATGACCACACACACACACACAGAGACACATGCACGAACAAAACAACAATCCAATAAGTATAGTGCATCTATTTTTCCAAACCATGCATGTATGACACGAATTCAAAAATACTCCTTCTATTCCTAAATATTAGTCTTTTAGAGAGTTCAACAAGTGACTACATACAGAGCAAAATGAGTGAATCTAGACTCTAAAATATGTCTATATACATCTGTATGTGCCAGTCCATTTGAAACCTCTAAAAAGACTAATATTTAGGAACGAAGGGAGTAAAATGTAAGACATCCATGGTCCTCAGTTCAGTATTTAAAATGAACATCAAAGTGAAACATGAATATTAAGTCTAGTACTATAGTACATGCAAATGTTGTGTTTAGGCGGAGCTATGATTGTCGGGGGTCAACCCCTCGACCTTAGATAAAATTGTGGAGCTCTGTTTAGGGTTGTTTAGATTATATTTGCCTGCACCCTCCCAACCACCGGTTGGTTGTGCACCACCACCCCTCCTCCCCGGGAGAATATCATGTGCCCCCATACCTTAGATCCTATATGCCGATACGAGTTGCTTGGAGCTTGTAGATCTGAGATATAGCAGCTCACATGATGTGTCTTAATATTTTTGTAGGAAACCTTGATGAGTTTGAGAATTGCACACAATTTGTAAAAAAACTACTCAGATGCCCTTGGAACCCATATCCAACGACCTCGAAGCTCGTATCACCATAGCATCTAAGATGAAGGAGGACATCATATTCTCCTGTATGTAAGAATATCATGTGCTACCACACCTTAGATGCTTTGGTGATACAAGCTCTATGGAGCCGTTGGATTTGTTACCCAACACCTCCTTGGTGGTTCGAATGGTTTTTTGCAGAAAAGCCCCAAAAGAGTTCGGCCACTGCTTACAAGCACAAAGACTGCTCAGATGCCATTGGATCTCAGATCAAACGACCTCCAAGCTTGTATCACCGTAGCATCCAAGCTGCGATAGCACCTTATGTTTTCTCGCACGAGAGAATATGAGGTGCTCCCGCACCATAGACTCTATGGTGATACGAGTTCACTGAGATCTAACGGCCCACAGTAGGAGGTTTGAATGTTTTTGCAATATACGGCTGATAGAGTTTGGGAAATGCACAGAAAGTACAAGTACCACGCATGTGCCATCTGATCACTGATCATACGACCTAGATGCTCATATCACCATAGCGGGTAATTAAGCTACGGGGCACACCTAATATGAGCAACAGGGAGCCGTTGGATCGAAGATGCAGTGGCACACACGAGGCCTGAATGTTTTATTTGCAAAAAAAACTTTGGAGAGTTTGGAAATTGCGCAAAATTACAAAGACTACTCCCAAGCCATTGGATCTCACTTCCAACGGTGTAAAAACTCGTATCACCATAGTATCTAAGCTGCGGGGTGGATGTGATATTCTATGCCGCTGTCATTTTTGTTCGTAAACTTGCAAAATACGTGTTAACTCGTGCCGCTACTTGTCTAACCGCGCAAAGTGTTTGTTAAAGAAAACCATCCTACACTGAAATATCGGAACAACACACGGGGGTCCCACTTGTCATTAATCAAATTTGGACCTAAAACTAACAAATCTGAAAGACGAGATTCGAACTGGCAACCTGGACTACAAAGCGTAAGTCGATTGCCTGAAACAACAACGGTTGTTGGTATTGTCCCATATAACTTGATTTTATACAGTACCTGCGTTGAGTAGAGTAGAGGGAGTGCCTCGTCGACACGTGCATGACTGTTGTCTCACTTATTGGTGGGTCCCAGGTCTGCGATCTCAATCTCTCTTCTCTCCATCGTCTAACCTTTGCACGGTCACACACGAAGAGCAGCGCTAGCTTGCCGTGGTGTTATTACAACTAAAAAAACTTGGAAAATAGAAGAATCGCCTAGAACAAGAGAAGTTGTGGCTGGTCGAGACGGAGCTAACCACATCTATCCTCCGTGCCATGTTTGCATGATGAAGCTGTGTGGCTAGTGGGGTGTTTTCGACCGACTGGCTGGGTCCCGAGGTCGAACCATAGGTACTACGTCTGATACAGTATATTTTTACACGCACATTTTTCCTCCGTGCCGAGACGTGGCACACCCTACCGCGCGGTTTCGGGGTCCTCCCGGGTGGTGCACACATATATTCTTCCTGACGTGGGATGCCCTACCGCGCGTTTTCTGGGTCCTCCTCAGTCGTAGCGCCGAAGCAAGTAAATGAGTCGTCAAATCACGAAAGACCACCTTTCCTGCCGAGTACATCAGTGAAGCACGGTGGCTAGCTAGTTGGGCTAGTTCGACCGATTAGCTAGGCCACCGCCACATTTTTTTCACCCCTTCTTTTATCTACTTGCTGGCAGGTAAATTTAAATATCCACCGCGGCATTTCTCTGGTGTTTGGGTGCCGCAGGATTTTTAATATTTTGATTGACAGGAGCAGGCGCGGCAGGATTTTCAATTTTTTGATTGATGGAGCAGGCGCGACAGCAATTAGTCACGATGACTCCGCCTGTAAAACCCACTGCTCCCTGATGTAAGAAGTCATCGACTGGTGTTTTACCATGGTGAAAACCAAAAGATTCCCCGCTCCTTGGCTGGCTCCCTCCGCCTTCCCATAGATTGCATTGCCTTTCAGCCGTTTCGCCCCCTTTGCTTCCTCTCCCCATTGCTTCTACCTGGTGCCATGGCGGCGCAGCAGATCACGGAGTCTGAGGTGAGGCGCCTGACACAGGAGCTCCATGCCAAGGATGCGGAGCTCAGGGCCAAGGACATGGAGCTCCGTGATCTCAAGGAGGAGAGGAGTGCCATGCTCCTCCTTTATGTGCGGGAGTTCACGGAGCTTCAAAAGCGGCAGGCGGCCACCACAAAGATGCTCGAGGCATCGGTGGCATTGCTACAGAAAGTGGTAGATACGATAGGCCGTCAGGGGAGCCGGCTGGAGCGCGAGCGGGCCGATCGTGACGAGGTCCAGGATCGCCTCAGCCACTTGGTGAACCAAGTTGCCATGCACGTGTTGCGGCTGCGCGATGCCTACTGTCGTGCCAGTGCGACGATGCCGGCCGTCAGGCTAAAGCCGTTCGACCACCCGGTTGACTTCAATGAGCTGCGGCTTCCTGACCTGGTCTCCTTCTTCACCTATATCTCCGAGGAGCTGAGCCGTCTCCACGCGATGGTTGGGGCTGAGCTGGACAAGGAGGGGTTGCGGGCTGCCGTCGCCGTTGCCGGGCGAATCCTCTCTGGGCTCCGTCACCGGAATCCATTCGTGCCATTGGACGCCGTCTTTAACGAGCTGGCTCCCGTAGACTGGGAGCGGGCTCTGCGGGCGGTTGCACCCTGCATCACCAATGTCGTGCGCCTCGAGGAGCAGAGGGACTTCGGTGGTGTTTAGGCGCCCTCTGCATGGGCATGTCCATGTCTCGGCGCAACATGACCATTGGATCAAACTCAGACGATGCAGATCAGTCACTGTAGCACAAAGCATGTGGGTGTGTTTGGTTGCATTCTCATCTCAATATAGTTGTTTCCTCTTCGTGTATTTTTGTCAACCTACTAGTGTGGACTTATGCACCCCTCATGCACTCTGCCAAACACCCAAAAGTGGGTCGAGAAGGGAACTTTTGCTCCCATCCCGTGCACCCTTCATACACCCTGCCTAACACTATTCGTGCTTCATATGGTTCATGTTTCGTGGAGTACTGTAGCACCGTACTCTCCGTGTGCTATGGACCTAGTTCTGTTAACATTGATCTCGCCGTTCATTCTCGACCAGACAGTCGAAAAAGCGATACTATGTTACATATAGGAGTAGTTGACATGCACACAACATCATTTGTTATCGTCATATCTTATTACACTAGCAACAAGATTGTGTAGTACTGACGTATGAACCACTGCACATGCCTAGTAGTAGGAGCACTGTGTATGTTCAAGTGGTTGCCGTGTTTCGCACTCCTCTGTCGTAAGAGTGGAAACGCTTTCTGTAATCATTTTCTGAAAAACAGTTCCTCCAGCCATGCACTAAATTACTCACTTTCGCCGACGTGTGGGACAACCAGCACCTGGGTCCACCAGCCATGCACTAAATTACTCCATAGTAGAGTGATGGTAGACTACCCCGATCGAAGCGCCACAGTAATGCCCAATGTGCCGTCAAATCACAAAACCCCCTCCTTTCCAGCAGTAAGTTGGACGGACGAAACAACCATCATTTCACTCTTCTCTCTCAGCTTCCTCTCTTGAAGAAAACCCCCACTCGCTTCACTTCTCCCTCATCTCGTTCCTCCTTTCACTCTTCTCTCTCAGCTTCCTCTCTTGGATGGACGGTGGAGCACCGGCCGATGTGATGTCTATGGTTCTAGCCAAAACCGTCGAGGCTCATGGTACGAAGAAGCGCAAGCACCCCGCCGAGACTATCACAGACATGCTCAAAGCCATCGCCCTGTCCAAGCCCCCCTCTCCGGGATCCCTCATTAAGCAAGTCCAGGTAATGTCTCTTGTTGACGATCTTTTTCTCAAACTTGATCGTGTTTTTTCATCTAACACGCAGTACTAGTACTGGTAGTGCAACTTTTTGGGTGATCTTGCATGTGATTTTAGTGTGCCAAATGACGGTTCTAAATTCCTCTTTTAACCAAAACATGTGAGAGGTTGACACTGATTTCTTATAGATTACTTTCAACTACTCCCTATGTCCCAAATTTCTTGTCTTAGATTTGTCTAGATACGGATGTATTTGATACTAAAATGTGACTTGATACATCCGTATCTAGACACATCTAAGACAAGAATTTTGGGACGGAGGGAGTACTTTATGAACATCAATGCTACCTTTGAAGAGGGTATATTTGCCTCAGTAACTTTTGTTATGGATATTGCAAGTAATCCCTCTGCTCTCATGCCTTTGAAGACATGTTCTAGTGTCTTTGTTCACTCATTTCTGTGCGTATATGTAGTCATATATGGAGTATAATATCGAAAATCATCTTATATTTCTGAATGGAGGTAGTAATAAAATATGGTTTCTGTTTGAATTAGAACCAGGTCCGTGGTGGAGATGAAGTTCTCAAAGTCATGCCGTGTGAACTGGAAGACCTGATGATGAGTTCTACTGCTGAACTATCCAGCTGTTGTGTCCTTGTCGCCACGTGTCCTGAACTAGTGTTTTCCCGTAGCTTTGTTGTCAGGCGTGTTCTCGAGGTTGTACTTGACCACAACAATTTCCTGGTTGTGCCTTCGATTACGAAGGGTGTGGTTCTTGTAAAGCTTCCCAACAAATCTGATGCGGCCTGTCTTCATCATCATGTTTATGAGTGGAAAGACCACTCTGTTAGGTTCTCCAAGGTTGACAAGATGGTGATGGTGCATGTAGACATCTCACACGAAGTCCATGGCCTAGTCAGTTATGCGGGGTTCATCCCGTAGGTCGGTGGCAAGAAATAGTCTGTGGAGTTTAGTTAGTGCAACTTTGCTTGTCTATAGTAAGTACTATTGTTCAGTACTTGATTTGTTTTGTGATCCCTGTATTGTTTATTAGTAATGCCGCTTTTGGTGTGTGGTCAGTCCTGAGAACGGTCTATGTTAATGTCTGTCCACTCAATTCAGTCTGTATATTTTGAAGTATCCAGATCATATTTTTTGTGAGGATGGTTTATCAATTCTGGTTACACTCTAATATCTGTATGCATTGCAGGGTTTATCGCACCCGCCAGGATTTCCAGTCCCATGGATGTTCGGTCCATATGATTTGTCATAACCTTTGGACTGTCCTGCTTGTGGGAGTAGGCGGGGCCCCTGCATGCCACGCGTAGTTGGATGATCAATCTTCTGTTTAGTACTTCAATGTAGTGATTTCCTGGTAAGGATTCACTCATGTCACATCAAGTAAATCTTATTGATTTACTGTCTAAATCTTATCGATTTAATGTCATGTTTTCTTTCTTTTCCTGCAATTTTACGATGCAGGTTTTGCCATGTGACATTCATCACAGAATAAACCGTTTGGTTTGCTCTACGATGGCTATTTTTGCAGGTTTCACTTCTTATGTCGTGTCGGTAACGAAGGCACTGTCCATCACTTATATTATTGGAAAAAATTGGATTAGTCTGTTGTCTAAGTACAAGATGAATCCCTATGATGAACTTCAGTTTGGTATAACAAAAATGCAACAATTAGTCCTCGCGTTTAAAAGAAATGACGAAAAAAATTGGATCACGGTCATGGATCCTAGTCAAGTTAGAAAGCTGATCATAGCAGACCAGACACGATCGCCGCTGTCTCGCACATCGGTACCACCTTCAGCAACGGATCGAGCACCGGCAGTTGCTCTAGCACTGACAGCGGCAGCTGCTCAGTCTGATCCAGCTGAGGATTGGGCACCGACCGCGTCAGTGGATCAGTCTAATCTATCGGAGGATCATGCATCGACACCTGCACCTGCTCCGACACCGGCACCAGCTCTGCAAGGAGCACCATCTCCAGCAACAGCAGCGGCTTCGGCACCTGCACCAACACTTGCACTTGCATCTGCTCCGGCCCATGCAGTTGCACCGTCAACAGACTGGGCTGTGCTACGTCTTGAGCTTGCGTTGGTTTTCCTCGAAGAGGAATGGCTGATGCAACAATAGTAGCGTAAGTATTTCCCTCAGTTTTTGAGAACCAAGGTATCAATCCAGTAGGAGGATCCTCAACACTCCCACGCACCTACACAAACAAACAAAGAACTCGCAACCAACACACTAAACGGGTTGTCAATCCCTTCACGGCCACTTGCGAAAGTGAGATCTAATAAAGATAGTATGATCAGATAAATATATTTTTGGTATTTTATAATATAGATGCAAAAAGTAAAGATGCAAATAAAAGTAGATTGGAAGCAAATATGATAAGAGATAGACCCGAGGGCCATAGGTTTCACTAGTGTCTTCTCTCAAGATAGCATAAGTATTACGGTGGGTGAACAAATTACTATCGAGCAATTGATAGAAAAGCGAATAATTATGAGATTATCTAGGCATGATCATGTATATAGGCATCACGTCCGCAACAAGTAGACCGACTCCTGTCTGCATCTACTACTATTACTCCACACATCAACCGACTCCTGCCTACATCTAGAGTATTAAGTTCATAAGAACAGAGTAACGCCTTAAGCAAGATGACATGATCTAGAGGGATAAACTCATGCAATATGATATAAACCCCATCTTTTAATCCTCGATGGCAACAATACAATTCATGCCTTGCAACCCCTGCTGTCACTGGGTAAGGACACCGCAAGATTGAACCCAAAGCTAAGCACTTCTCCCATGGCAAGAAAGATCAATCTAGTAGGCCAAACCAAACTGATAATTCGAAGAGACTTGCAAATATAACTCAATCATACATAAAAGAATTCAGAGAAGATTCAAATGTTATTCATAGATAAACTTGATCATAAACCCACAATTCATCGGATCTCGACAAACACACCGCAAAAAGAGTTTACATCGAATAGATCTCCACAAGAGAGGGGGAGAACATTGTATTGAGATCCAAAAAGAGAGAAGAAGCCATCTAGCTAATAACTATGGACCCGAAGGTCTGTGGTAAACTACTCACAACTCATCGGAGGGGCAAGGATGTTGATGTACAAGCCCTCCATGGTCGATTCCCCCTCCGATAGAACGCCGGCGAAGGCTCGAAGATGGGATCTCGCGGATATAGAAGGTTACGGCGGTGGAAATTGTGTTTCGTTGGCTCTCTGGATGTTTTCGGGGTACGTAGGCTTATATAGGAGGAAGAAGTACGTCAGTGGCCGCCCGAGGGGCCCACGATACAGGGGCATGCCCTATAGGGGGGGGCTCTCCTATCTCGTGGAGGCCTCGGCTGCTTCTTGACTTACAGTCCAAGTCCTCTGGATCACGTTCGTTCCAAAAATCACGCTCCCGACGGTTTCATTCCGTTTGGTCCTTTTCTTCAAAATACTGAAACAGGCAAAAAAAACAGCAATACGGACGGGGCCTCCGGTTAGTAGGTTAGTCCCAAAAATGATATAAATGTGTAAAATAAAGCCCATAAACATACAAAAGGGGTAATATAATAGCATGGAACAATCAAAAAATATAGATATGTTTGAGACGTATCAAGCATCCCCAAGCTTAATTCCTACTCGTCCTCGAGTAGGTAAATGATAAAAAAAGAAATTTTTGATGTGGAATTCTACCTAGCATAATTCTCAATGTAATTTTATTTATTGTGGCATGAATGTTCAGATCCAAATGATACAAAATAAAAGTTCATATTAACATGAAAATGATGATACTTCAAGCATACTAATCAAAGTAATCTTTCTTCTCAAAATAACATGGCCAAAGAAAGTTATCCCTACAAAATCATATAGTCTGGCTGTTGCTCTATCTTCATCACACAAAGTATTTAATCATGCACAACCCCAATGACAAGTCAAACAATTGTTTCATACTTTAATAATCTCAAACTCTTTCAACTTTCACGCAATACATGAGCGTGAGCCATGGACATAGCTCTATATGTGGAATAGAATGGTGGTTGTGGAGAAGACAAAAAAGGAGAAGATAGTCTCACATCAACTAGGCGTATCAACGGGCTATGGAGATGCCCATTAATAGATATCAATGTGAGTGAGTAGGGATTGCCATGCAACGGATGCACTAGAGCTATAAATATATGAAAGCTCAACAAAAGAAACTAAGTGGGTGTGCATCCAACTAGCTTGCTCACGAAGACCTAGGGCATTTTTGATGAAGCCCATCATTGGAATATACAAGCCAAGTTCTATAATGAAAAATTCCCATTAGTATATGAAAGTGACAACATATGAGACTCTCTATCATGAAGATCATGGTGCTATTTTGAAGCACAAGTGTGGAAAAAGAGACAGTAGCATTGTCTCTTCTCCCTTTTTCTCTCATTTTTTCTTTTTCTTTTTCTTTTCTTTTCCCCCTTTTTTTCTTTGGCCTTCTTTTTTTTCTGTCCTTTCTCTTTTTTTTTCCTTTTTTTCTTTTTGTAAAGTCCGAAGCCTCATCCCGACTTGTGGGGTAATCATAGTCTTCATCATCCTTTCCTCACTAGGACAATGCTCTAATAATGAAGATCATCACACTTTTATGGATTTACAACTCAAGAATTACAACTCAAAGCTAGAATAGATATGACTCTATATGAATGCCTCCGGCGGTGTACCGGGATATGCAATGAATCAAGAGCGACATGTATGAAAATTATGAAGGTGGCCTTGCCACAAATACGATGTCAACTACATGATCATGCAAAAAGCAATATGACAAAAGTAATGCGTGTCATATGAATGGAACGGTGGAAAGTTGCATGGCAAAATATCTCGGAATGGCTATGGAAATTCCATGATAGGTAGGTATGGTGGCTGTTTTGAGGAAGGTATATGGTAGGTGTATGGTACCGGCGAAAGTTGCACGGCACAAGAGAGGCTAGCAATGGTGGAAGGGTGAGGTGCATATAATCCATGGACTCAACATTAGTCAAAAGAACTTATGTACTTGTTGCAAAAATCAAGAAGTCATCAAAAACCAAAGCACTATGCGCATGCTCCTAGGGGGATATATTGGTAGGAAAAGACCATCGCTCGTCCCCGACCGCCACTCATAAGGAAGAAAATCAATAAATAAAATTGTGCTCCAACTTCATCACAAAGCGGTTCACCATACGTGCATGCTACGGGAATCACGACCCTTAACACAAGTACTTTTCATAATCACCTCAACTAGCATGACTTTAATATCACTACCTCCATATCTCAAAACAATTATCAAGCATCAAATTGATCATAGCATCCAATTATTTTCTATTATAGTTTTTATTATACCCAACTTGGATGCTCATCATTCTAGGACCAACTTTGTAACCATAGCAAATACCATACTTTTCTAAAAGACTCTCAAAAGGATATAAGTGAAGCATGAGAGACTAGAAATTTCTTCAAAATTAAGTCACCACTGTGCTCAAAAATAAATAAATAAGTGAAGCACTAGAGCAAAAACTATCAAGCTCAAAAGATATAAGTGAAGCACATAGAGTATTCTAGCAAATCCTGATCAAGTAGGCTTCTCCCAAAAGGTGTGTACAGCAAGGATTATTGTGGTAAACTAAAAAGCAAATACTAATATAATACACGATGCTCCAAGCAAAACACATATCATGTGGCGAATAAAAATATAGCTCCAAGTAAAGTTACCAATGAACGAAGACGAAAGAGGGGATGCCTTCCCGGGGCATCCCCAAGCTTAGGCTTTTGGCTATCCTTGAATATCTTGGGGTGCCATGGGCATCTCCAAGCTTAGGCTCTTGCCACTCCTTATTCCATAGTCCATAAAAGCTTTACCCAAAACTTGAAAACTTCACAACACAAAACTCAACAGGAAATCTTATAAGCTCCGTTAGTGAAAGAAAACAAAACCACCACATAAGGTACTGTAATGAACTCATTCTTTATTTATTTTGGTGTTAAACCTACTCTATTTCAACTTCTATATGGTTTATAAACTATTTTACTAGCCATAGATGCATCAAAATAAGCAAACAACATACGAAAAACAGAATCTGTCAAAAACAGAACAGTCTGTAGCAATCTGTAACTAACGAAAACTTATGGAACTCTAAAAATCCTACCAAAGTAGTAAGTCCTGGAAAATTTATCTATTGATCAGCAGCAAAAGGAATCAACACAAAATCACATTTCTGTGATTTAAAAAAACTAAATTCGTGCGTGCAAAGTTTCTGTTTTTCAGCAGAATCACATCAACTATCATCATAGGTTATCCTATAGGTTCTACTTGGCACAAACACTAATTAAAATATAAAAACACATCTAAACAGGAGGTAGATGCAAGATTTATTACTAAACAGGAACAAAAACAAAAAACACAAAGAAAATTGGGTTGCCTCCCAACTAGCGAAGATAGATCTAAGTAGTGCCGTCTTTGGCACTCAGAGAGGAGGATCTCCTTTCTATGGCATTCATTCTTCTATTTAAGGTAAGCACATGTCCATTAATGGAAGAAGTAAGATTAAGAACGTTACGGAAGTTTGCCTCTAAACTAGACTTCATCTCTTTAATAATTTCATTTTGATAAAAGCACAAGAGAGTAGTTGATTCAACCTTATCATTCATAGGATGCCCAAATATGGTTTTCATTTTTTCATAAGTATCTATAGCGTCCCCTTGAAGAAAACCTTCTTCGAAAATAGAATCTAAAACTTGTTTGAAAGAAGCGGGCAAGCCAACATAGAAACTTTTTAAGTAAACTTCAATTTGATATTGTGGCACATAGCTAGCCCGAACCCTTAATAACCTATCCCAAGCATCTTTTAAAGACTCATGAAGTAAATAGCGAAAAATTCTAGAGTCATCCTCATCAAAATTATTCAAGCTCTCATTGGTGACCCCGGTGGGTCTTTCTATAGCATCATTATTTATGAGCTTAGAGAGGATAGAGGGGTTATCCAAGGTACTAGAACCTAGGAAAGAGCCCTTAGTTCTTTTTGATTCGGCCATGGCAACGGGAAGGCAAACGGAAGAGAGGAGGATATTGGGAAAGAGAGGGCGAATAAAACGGCAAGGGTGAAATGGGGGAGAGGAAAACGAGAGGCAAATGGCAAATAATGTAAATGCGAGGGAGATGGGTTTGTGATGGGTACTTGGTATGTCTTGACTTGAGCGAAGACCTCCCCGGCAACGACGCAAGAAATCCTTCTTGCTACGTCTTGAGCTTGCGTTGGTTTTCCTTGAAGAGGAAAGGGTGATGCAGCAATAGTAGCGTAAGTATTTCTCTCAGTTTTTGAGAACCAAGGTATCAATCCAGTAGGAGGCTGCGCAAAAGTCCCACACACCTACACAAATAAACAAAGAACTCGCAACCAACGCAATAAAGGGATTGTCAATCCCTTCACGGCCACTTGCGAAAGTGAGATCTAATAAAGATAGTATGATAAGATAAATATATTTTTGGTATTTTATAATATAGATGCAAAAAGTAAAGATACAAATAAAAGTAGATTGGAAGCAAATATGATAAGAGATAGACCCGGGAGCCATAGGTTTCACTAGTGGCTTCTCTCAAGATAGCATAAGTATTACGGTGGGTGAACAAATTACTGTCGAGCAATTGATAGAAATCGAATAATAATGAGATTATCTAGGCATGATCATGTATATAGGCATCACGTCCGGAACAAGTAGACCGACTCCTGCCTGCATCTACTACTATTACTCCACACATCGACCGACTCCTGCCTGCATCTAGAGTATTAAGTTCATAAGAACAGAGTAACGCCTTAAGCAAGATGACATGATGTAGAGGGATAACTCATGCAATATGATACAAACCCCATCCTTTTATACTCGATGGCAACAATACAATACGTGCCTTGCAACCCCTGCTGTCACTGGGTAAGGACACCGCAAGATTGGACCCAAAACTAAGCACTTCTCCCATGGCAAGAAAGATTAATCTAGTAGGCCAAACCAAACTGATAATTCGAAGAGAATTGCAAAGATAACTCAATCATACATAAAAGAATTCAGAGAAGATTCAACTATTATTCATAGATAAACTTGATCATAAACCCACAATTCAACGGATCTCGACAAACACACCGCAAAAAGAGTTTACATCGAATAGATCTCCACAAGAGAGGGGGAGAACATTGTATTGAGATCCAAAAAGAGAGAAGAAGGCATCTAGCTAATAACTATGGACCCAAAGGTCTGTGGTAAACTACTCACAACTCATCGGAGGGGCAAGGATGTTGATGTAGAAGCCCTCCATGGTCGATTCCCCCTCTGGCAAAACGCCGGCGAAGGCTCCAAGATGGGATCTCACGGATACAGAAGGTTACAATGGTGGAAATTGTGTTTCGTTGACTCTCTGGATGTTTTCGGGGTACGTAGGCTTATATAGGAGGAAGAAGTACCTCGGTGACCGCCCGAGGGGCAGACGAGACATGGGGGCGCGCCCTATAGGGTGGGGGGCGCCCTCCTATCTCGTGGAGGCCTCGGCTGCTTCTTGACTTGCACTCCAAGTCTTCTGGATCACGTTCATTCCAAAAATCACGCTCCCGAAGGTTTCATTACGTTTGGACTCCATTTGATATTCCTTTTCTTCGAAATACTGAAATAGGCAAAAAACAGCAATGCCGGCTGGCCCCCCGGTTAGTAGGTTAGTCCCAAAAATGATATCAATGTGTAAAATAAAGCCCATAAACATCCAAAAGGGGTAATATAATAGCATGGAACAATCAAAAATTATAGACATGTTGGAGATGTATCAGGCTGCAGTTCGCACTTCATATACCGAAGTCCTTACAAAAACCAACATGTCCACCTTGGTAAGCATTGGCCGCCCAAGTGATTCATTTTTTCTTTCCATGTTGTTTCACATGATTCACTGTGTTGATCTAACTGTTTGGGTATGTCTTCTTGTGTGCAAACAAAGAATTCCTAGAGCAACGAGGGAGTTGTTCAACAATCCGGGCGACCGCGGCCAAGTTTCTCTTACCATGCGCAGCCTTGGTGTGAATGAACCTGCTCAATATAACGGAAGTACAAAGGATGGTCGCATGATGATTGATGCTAAATGATGGTAAAGGTTCAAATCTAAATCATATCTTGCGGTAGGGGATGATGTCAAAATCAAACTTTCTTGGCAAGGAGAGCTGGTCCAAATCAACTTTGAAATTCTTCAGTAGCAGCACGCAACTGCCGAACTGATCTATCCTCCGAGAGATTTTGATGTAATAATCTAGCATGGTGAAACAAGTGTCATGTGTGTATAAGTAGTACAACAGTATTATTTATCACATGGTATATCATTGATAGAATTGCAACTCTGATTGTTGGTTAGGAACTGTCGCTCGATTTCATTCCAACAGCTGTCGTACTTTATTCATTTTTGTGTATTCGCCTTGTTACAACATCTAAAACCAGCGTCGTACCGATCGCTTGCAATATGAAAAGTGCTGAGGTAGAACACATGGGCCCCCAAACATGCAGGGTCGGCCTGCGGCCCAAAGTCTAGAACCGTGAGCCTATCTGAGTATTATATTCTCAGCTGAACCACCATAGAAAAAGCTGAACCCCCATAATGCCCGTGCGTTGCAGAGGAAGTATATTTCTTGGCAAGGTGAGCCTGTCTATGATATAAAAGATTTGTATATTTCTTTACAGAGGGAGTATCTCTCTGTCAAAAAATATATTTATGTGTAACTAGTTACTCCTGTCTTTCTACTTTCTTTCGCTGAAATGTGGGGCAACCAACAACGGGGTCCACGTGCCATATGCACAAATTAGAGTGCACAACTTCACAGTAGACACACCCCAGTCGTAGCGCCGCAGTAATGCCCAATGAGCCGTCAAATCACAACCCCCCCTTTCCAGCTTTAGCAGTAAGCTGGACGGACGAAGCGACAATATTTCACTGGGCCTGAATCCCCTTCTCCCTCGTCTGCTTGTTCAGAGAAAACCCCCTGTCGATGATTGCATAGGGTTTTCTCATGGAGAACCAGGTACAAATTCTTCATCCATCCCCGATAAATCCAAGTCCCTTGGTCGCAGGTAATCCTAGGATGGCAGCCACCGCCGTTGATGCATTTTTCTTCCTACCGAATCTAGTCTATTTCATTTGCAGTGCCCAAAGTGCAAGTACCCTACAGGTTTCTACGCCCTCGGCGAGACGCCACACTTGTTCCTTCTCATCCTAACACAGCATTTCGAAACACACACAGTATGTTCCTAGAATCCTCTTTTCTATCCAGGAGGGTGGTTTTTTTTGAACATGTTGTGTTCTCATATTATTTTTCCTGCAGTGTATTATTTGCTCTGCCAGAACACATGTACTCAAGATGCTCGGCCTTGCCATAACTGAATACACTAGTTTAATGGTCACAGTGAAGACAAGCCATGGATATAAGTTCCGAGTTGGGTTCATGAACCAAGAAGATCGCTGCTTTTTTTATGGCTGAACTTGGATAACTTTCTCAAGTGTTATGGACTGAAAGTTGGCGCACGAATGTTGATGGAAATAGCAGAACCTGGTCTCATATTCACTGCGATCTTCCACCCCGACGTCATTCCAATTGTTCATCCATGTTAGTTTTGTATCTGGTTCTTGCTTGTTGCCTCGATTACTTCTTAATCCACCTATTCTGTCTAACTAATCACAATTTAACTTTAGATGTAGCAACGAATCTCTCACAAAGATGCTACTTCTAACTAATATTTTCTTATAATTGGTGGCATGTGTAGGTTTTTTCAGAGTTAAGCAGTGTGCTTGTTTATTACTCTGTAATAACTCGGCTGTTACTGATGGCACTGAAGTTGACTGGATCGACATCCACAAGTTCCTACACTTTATTGATCGTCTTGAGGTCCTTGTGGGGCGTTTCAATGGTGGAAGGCCACGTGGGATATGTGTGCCACTGCTGCACTCGTTGAACAGGTCCAACCGTGTCGAGAAACTTATGGTACGAGCTGTTTTCTGTTATATATGTTGTTCATAAACTATTGCTTATACACAGTTTTACAGCTGTGATCTTCTTGAAACAGGAACTGCCCAGTTCTATTGTTCCTATACAGATGCCTGACCATGGTCGGGTCAGACTTGCGCTTGGTCACAACATGATGTTTATGTCGACCTACTCAATTCCCCTTGGCGGTTAAAAGATACTTATTCATGGGTGGTCTCAAATAATGAAGGCACGTCCATCTTGGAGAATAGGGCAGAAGATTATGTTCATGCTTTTCCATGGCTCTAAAGCGAATATCCTGTTTATTGACCACATTGTGAGATGAAGCCGCTTTCAGAAGGTTGTGGATGCGCGGGGTGGCGCATAGGCCTTGTCCTGGGGCTTGGAGGCCTCACCCGTGGTTAACTGTAGGCAAAGTAGCACTGTTAGAGGCGTGCTTTGTACGGTTGAACCTGTATAAGTACTTATACTGCTTTTAGCTCTGGTTGTTAAGTGCCCCTGCTGGTTTCAGTTAAGGTTGTTAAGTACTCCTGCTGCTTTTACAGTCTGTCGTGTTTCTTCAGCCCTATCTTCCTCCAGCCGCCAAAACCAAACCAGCGCCGGCGGGGACGCCTGCTTCCGCCTCCCACGGCTAGCTGCGCCTCAGGGCACACATCGCCGCCCCACCGTCTCCTAAATCATTAACGCCGATGTCCTCTGCGCGCTTTTGTGCGCTCGCCGCGGCACCGCCCTCTCGCATTGTCAACATGGTCAACAAACAACAGGAATCGATAGAAGTACGTGGAGAGGATGACAGTAGGGGCCCACCACGTCAGCGTATGGAAAAATAAAATGCTTCCTCCTAGTGATTTCTTGACATCTGGGACCCACGACATTGTGAGCGTATATAGTCAATAGACAAGAGAACAACACAAGATCGGCTGACACCTGGGATGTAGCTACTCGAGCAGTATTGTTTTTGTTATTGTTGAGACGGAGCAGGGTTTGAACTGGGCTGTGGCCCGTCTAGCCTAGGCTTATATTTTATGTTCACCATGTGACCAGCCAAGCTATTTTTTATTTGTGAAAATGAGCCTAGTTTATTTTTTCTGAAGAATACTCAATCCAGGCCTACTTACTTTTCTACACCCTGATGGGCTGCAACTCTTTCAAGACGCCTGCAAATCTTGAAAGTAATATGAAATGGGTTGTAAATATAAAAACATATGACAAATTGGCAATTACTTTATAATTTCTGAATTTTTTCACATTTTCAGATTCCTATTTCACTGGGCATTAACCTAATTTAAATATATCTTCAAAGTACTTTCAATCTGGCTCGACATTTCGGTATTAAAAATAGTTTGGAACCCACAAAAATATGCGAAATTGGCTCTGGACAACCAAAAAAACGACTCCAATAAATTGCATAAGAAGTTGCCATGAGCTATATATAAATTATTAAAAAAAGAGGGAGTGGTGTGACTTGTGGGCCTGTTTAGTTGACGCGTATGCAAGATTTTTTTAGTTATTATATACATCAACAAATGATTCTAGCAGACATAACCGTTGGATGTCAATCCAACGGCCGTCGTGTTTCTTCAATCTCTGATCTTCTTGCTCCAGCCGCCAAAGCAGCGCCGGCGGGACCGCCTGCTCCCGCCTCCCGTGGCCGGCTGTGCTACCGCGCAGGCCTCAACGCCCCCAACTACTCCCACCGCTGGCCAGGGCATCCCTCTACTCATCCACACCTCCTGTTATTCTGCTGCAACGACAGCTTCACACCGCAGCCGAACCAGTGAACCCTCGTACTCCTCTCCGCGCGGGCTTCCACTGCCGCGTCTTCCCCGTCTCGGCGTCGTCCCCTTCCTAGGCCTGACCGTCATCCACCGCCGTGGTGCTCTCGGTGTGGCATGGTCAATGTGGTCAACGACCGAGTTCCATCGGAAGAGTACTGTACGTGGAGAGGCTGACAGCTGGGTCCACGCCAGCCGCAAGGAAGTGCCTCCTTATTTCGCGGAAAATAATTATTCCTCCACCTAACAGCAGGGACCCATCGGACGGGCCACCAGTATTTCGCGAAAAAACGTTTCCCCCTGACTGCTGGGACCCACAAGACGGGCCACCGTATTTCGTGAAAAAAACGTTCCCCCCGCTGTCAGCTCGGACCCACCAGAAGTGCCTCCTTATTACGCACAAAAAAATGAATACACCCTGCTAGCTAGGACCCACCTTGGTGGGAGGCTGACTTGTGGGCCTACTAAGTGGACTGGGACGGTGGCCTTTGTCAACTTTAGTCAATATATGAATGATTCTAGCGCAAGTGAATGTATGATGTCCATCCAACGGCCGTAGTGCTTCTTCAACCTCTGGTCTTTTTGCTCCAGTCGCCCAAAGCAACGCCGGTCGTGCCTCTTACTCCTGCCGCCCGTGGCCGATTGTGATGTCGCGGAGGCCTCACCGCCCCCTACTACTCCCACCGCTAGCCAGGCCATCCCTCTACGCACCCACACCCCCTGTTATTCTACGGCGACGGAAGCCTCACACCGCAGCCGAACGAGTGAACCCTCAAACTCCTCTACGTGTGGGCATCCACTGCCGCGTCTTCCCCGGCTCCGCGTCATCCCCTTCCTAGGCCTCGCCGTCGTCCACCGCCCTGGTGCTCTCGGCGCGGCGTGGTCAACATGGTCAAGGAACGGCTTCCATCGGACATGGACTGTACATGGAGAGGCTGACAGCTGGGTCCACGGCCGCAGCAAGGAAGTGCCTCCTTATTACGCGCAAAATAATTATTCCTCCACCTGACAGCGGGGACCCATCGGATGGGCCACCGTATTTCGCGAAAAAAATGTTTCCCCCTGACTGCTGGGACCCACCAGCTACATCTTCGCACGCAAGGAAGTGCGTTCAAAAAAAAGATTTGCCCCCTGACTGCTGGGACCCACCAGCTACATCTTCGCACGCAAGGAAGTGCGTCCGAAAAAAACGATTCGCCCCCCTGACTGCTGGGACCTGCTACATCTTGAGCTTGCGTTGGTTTTCCTTGAAGAGGAAAGGGTGATGCAGCAATAGTAGTGTAAGTATTTCCCTCAGTTTTTGAGAACCAAGGTATCAATCCAGTAGGAGGCTCCTCAAAAGTCCCACGCACCTACACGAACAAACAAAGAACTCGCAACCAACACAATAAAGGGGTTGGCAATCCCTTCACGGCCACTTGCGAAAGTGAGATCTGATAGAGATACCATGATAAGATAAATATATTTTCGGTATTTTATAATATAGATGCAAAAGTAAAGATGCAAATAAAAGTAGACTGAAAGCTTATATGATAAAAGATAGACCCGGGGCCATACGTTTCATTAGTGGCTTATCTCAAGATAGCATAAGTATTACGATGGGTGAACAAATTACTGTCGACCAGTTGATAGAAAAGCGAATAATTATGAGATTATCTAGGCATGATCATGTATATAGGCATCACGTCCGTGACAAGTAGACCGACTCCTGCCTGCATCTACTACTATTACTCCACACATCGACCGCTATCCAGCATGCATCTAGAGTATTAAGTTCATAAGAACAGAGTAACACATTAAGAAAGATGACATGATGTAGAGGGATAAACTCAAGCAATATGATATAAACCCCATCTTTTTATCCTCGATGGCAACAATACAATACATGCCTTGCAACCCTTTCTGTCACTGGGTAAGGACACCGCAAGATTGAACCCAAAGCTAAGCACTTCTCCCATGGCAAGAAAGATCAATCTAGTAGGCCAAATCAAACTGATAATTCGAAGAGACTTGCAAAGATAACTCAATCATACATAAAAGAATTCAGGGGAGATTCAAATATTTCTCATAGATAAACTTGATCATAAACCCACAATTCATCGAATCTTGACAAACACACCGCAAAAAGAGTTTACATCGAATAAATCTCCACAAGAGAGGGGGAGACCATTGTATTGAGATCCAAAACGAGAGAAGAAGCCATCTAGCTAATAACTATGGACCCGAAGGTCTGAGGTAAACTACTCACAACTCATCGGAGGGGCTATGGTGTTGATGTAGAAGCCCTCCATGGTCGATTCCCCCTGGAGGCAGAGCGCCGGCGAAGGCTCCAAGATGGGATCTCGCGGATACAGAAGGTTACGGCTGTGGAAATTGTTTTTCGTTGGCTCCTTGGATGTTTTTGAGGTAAGTGGGTACATATAGGAGGAAGAAGTACGTCGGTGGCCGCTCGAGGGGACCAGGAGACAGGGGGCGTGCCCGGGAGGGGTGGGCGCGCCCTCCTATCTCCTGCCCACCTCGTTTGCTTCTTGACTTGCACTCCAAGTTCTCCGGATCACATTCGTTCCAAAAATCACGCTCCCGAAGGTTTCATTCCGTTTGGACTCCGTTTGATATTCCTTTTCTTCGAAATACTGAAATAGGCAAAAAACAGCAATACGGGCTGGGCCTCCGGTTAGTAGGTTAGTCCCAAAAATGATAAAAATGTGTAAAATAAAGCCCATAACATCCAAAAGGGGTAATATAATAGCATGAAACAATCAAAAATTATAGATACGTTGGAGACGTATCAAGCATCCCCAAACTTAATTCCTGCTCGTCCTCGAGTAGGTAAATGATAAAAAATGGAATTATTTTCTTTATTGTGGCATGAATGTTCAGATCCAAATTATTCAAGATAAAATCTTATAAAACATAAAAATAATAATGCTTCGAAGCATTGATAGAGGCAAAGGTGTCCCGATCTTTCGATGAGATGATAACTATCGATTTGGTGAAGATGACTTTGATGATCCGACTACAAACGTTCACGATGTTGCACCTTAGCAATCGCTAAACCAACTCTGAGAGGTTATTGACCACGCCGGAGCACAATCAACCTGACCACGAAGGTCTATTCCTGCGAGCAATCAAAGAACAAGCAAGAATATGATAAAAGCAATCTGAATATTGCGAGTATATATAAGGTATTGATAAAGGTGGGGATCCGTAAGCGGTCTTGGTCTGGTCGTTGGACACAAACGAAGTACACGAAGTTGCAATGGCTAACTTTTAACTAAACAAATCCCCCAGGCAAAAGCTACTAGATGGATCTACTTATATAGGAGCAAGGGGTGGCGGCCAAGGAGGTGGGAGGACGTCCCAAGGCAGCCTAAAACTAAACCTAGGTCGTACAAGGCCAATGGGCCCAAGTGGAGATGACGTAACACCTTTGGACTTGTAGTTTGACTCGGATTCTGGTGCAGCGTCAGATTGTTTCGTCCATAACTCAACGCTCCGGACGTATTTTAAGGTGATTCTAATTGGGTTGAAAAGAGCATGAAATCTACTTTCCAACAAAAGAAGAATCACCCAATTTGAAGTCCGTATGAAAAAGTTGTTGGCGTTTTGAGTCAGGTATGTCTGTGCAGTCTGAATTTGACTGCAGAAAGTGAGAGACTTGGACTCTATCTTCTCTTGGCCCAAAAGTGACGTGAGAGGACTTTTTGAACAGCACATAAACTTCTCCTTTTCCCTTATCTTCATATATGGATTGTCCAAATGTCGCATACACCTGCAATTAGACAAAACACAAAAGTGTGTGAAGTATTTTTGTTCTGGATAACATAAATAGATTATTGAATAGTTTGCACTAGAAATCACCTGATAAATATGCATGTATGCAATATTTTTGGTCTTATCCAAGGTAGTCATGTCCTCATCATCCTCCACTTCTTGAAAATAAAGCCGTCCTCGGCGTTGATTAATCTGAAATGTGGCTAACAAAAGAGACAATGTGTACATGTTGTATATGAATATGTCATCCATTTTTACTTCTCTTTGTTTTTGCACATATAACACATGTATGCATGAGTAACTTTCATAGTTCATAAAATATAAAGCCAAAATATTATCACAAGAAGTAGAAGGCATGAAAATATTGCAACCCAGTTTGCACATATAAGTGAAACTCTTATTCATTTCAAAAGATTGACAATGTTCATCATTAAACCATCTCAACATTGGTGAATAAACTTTACTTGCATCAAATTTACATGCTACAACATGCTTAAATAAGCAAACATGCAATAAGTCATTTGACACAGAATCATCACCAAGATTAGAGGTCATATCAAAATGATTAAACATTGATTCTTTTGCATCAACAGTTAGTTCAATGGGTGCACTCAACATTGTTGGTATTTCAGTTGTTTGATCACATGACGCATACATTACAGTATCAATATTCTCTAAAATAGGTGATGTGCTCAAATCACCAGGTAACTCAACACATGATGCATTCAAGTTAACTAGGGATGCATCATTCTCATGTGAAGTTATATCATCAATACCTTTAGTGTTACCTTGTCGCAAAGACGTAGCTGATGTAGGTATGGGCGTTGACAATGCACCATACACTTGAGATGATGTCGCGCTCACAATCTGAGGTGGGGCTGCTCTAGTAGGTGCAACAGTGGAGGAACCAACCGGTGGTGGTGAGCATGAACTGGAATAGTAGTTGTTGTAGTCACCCAATGCATCCTCCTGTATCTGTCTCTCAAAGGTACAAGCGCGAACATACATGCCAGTAATGCAACGAGGAATATAGTGAAATCTTGCACGGATATCATGGTTCAAACCACCAAAAAATCTATTCATTGTATCATCCTCAGATTCTTCTATGTCACAATGATGCATATAAGATTTGAACTCTTGGTAGTAAGCATGAACGGTGTTACTGCCTTGTTTTAATTGTTCCAGTTTGCGAAGCAATTCACGACGATAGTAAGGAGGAAAAAATTGTTGTCTCATTACAGCTTTCAAAACTTTCCAAGTTGTGGGTTGGTTATCAATGTTTTTCTTACAATGCACACTCCACCAAACAGAAGCAAAGCCAGTAAATGCTCTAGTGGCAGCTCGTACTCGCTCAAGTTCAGAAAAGTCATGGTTACTAAAAACTTGTTCTACTTCAAACTCCCAAGCTAGATAAATAGCAGGATTAAATCTACCCTCAAATGACGGTAAAGAGATAACCTGACCATGTGCTTGTGTGTGTTGTCCCAACTCTCATGATGGTGAAGATGTGTCCGTCGTCCAAGAACTTCTATCTCCGGAACCTGTCATGATTAGTAGAAACAAGAAACAAAATTCGAGAATAATGTTCCTATGAACTACTAGGATGTGGTTGTAAAGTGCTCACAGTAAAGCAAATATCAATATCTTACAAGTTCTTACCATGCGCCAGGTGGTGACAGGCAACCAGCGATGTCAAATAACTCCGAAAATTGTGTAAAGCAATTGCCAGGGGAACGTACGTATACACGGTGTAGAAATATGTGGAGCTGGGTTGGCTATATATGGTAGCAAAAGATTAGCAATAATCAATTCAGAGATGCAATGTTAAATAAACGCTCAACAACGGTACTGTGCTGGTCTTAGGCTAGACCGGACTAGAGACGCGAGCCTAGAACACTAATGAGGTCACGGTGTAGCACAACTAGCATCAACGAAGGATACTAAGTAGCTCTTGACAGCAAGATATAAGTGAAGATCACAACGGCAGTGAAGATAATGATGAAAAACAACTGCCAAGTAGAACATACAACAACTCTCTCTCCAACTTTCCTCTTGAAAAGTTTGAGCCAATTTTCTGATAAATTCTTTCAAAGAATGCTACTAACTCAAGCTTTCCAATGCAAAAAGAATCACTCAATTCCGAGTTGATATGAGGAGCCAAAGAATTCTAAAACTG
Organism: Triticum dicoccoides; assembly: GCF_002162155.2. Classification (NCBI taxonomy): domain Eukaryota; kingdom Viridiplantae; phylum Streptophyta; class Magnoliopsida; order Poales; family Poaceae; genus Triticum; species Triticum dicoccoides. Next base: position 230,513,080 of record NC_041391.1, read on the forward strand.
GCCTGAAAATTGGAACAAGCTGTGTTCACGAACTTCAGAGGGCAAAAAGACCTATTTAGAAGCCGATTTTGAGGTATCAAATATTGAACTTTCTTCTGCAACTATTGAGATGCGGCTCGTCTCTAACTTCAATTTGAGTACTCACGGAGCCAAAACGGACTTCGTATGAGGAAGATACACCTGTTTTACTGAACTGTGTGCAAAACAGATTCCAATCCGAATTCAGGTACGAGATTGATTCTAGATAGATCCGATTTTTTTTCTTCTCTCTTTTTTTCTCACTTTTTTTTATTTTTCTTCTCCCTCTTTTTCTTTTTTTTCTTTTTTCTCTCTTTTTTTCCCTCTATCTTTTTTTCTCCATCTTTCCAAGACAAACTAGATAAGATGCAGATTGGATCAGGCGAAGATGTGAATGACCTCAACTATGATTATGACAATGAACAGTGCGTAGCACGTGGTGGAAATTAATGGATGGGATGGCGGACAGTGGAAGGGATAATGATGCAGCAGCGACGTGATTAATGTGAACAGAACTCGAAACTCTAAAGTAACTAGACACTAAGACCAGCAACTGACACGACGATGCAACCGATAATTCAACTATGCAAGCAATGAATAGAAAATTGCAAAGGCTCAGACTGGCTTGGATAAATGATGAATAGATCTAACTTTTTTTTGTGGCTTTTTCATGGACTGTAGGTATGAATGACAGATGCGATCTAAATTATGAAAAAACTGTCAAATCTCACCGAGCAACCTAAAAACTGATACCACTTGATAGAGGCAAAGGTGTCCCGATCTTTCGATGAGATGATAACTATCGATTTGGTGAAGATGACTTTGACGATCCGACTACAAGCGTGCACGACATTGCGCCTTAGCAATCGCTAAACCAACTCTGAGAGGTTATTGACCACGCCGGAGCACAATCAACCTGACCACGAAGGTCTATTCCTGCAAGCAATCGAAGAACAAGCAAGAATATGATAAAAGCAATCGGAATATTGCGAGTATATATGAGGTATTGATGAAGGTGGGGATCCGTAAGCGGTCTTGGTCTGGTCGTTGGACACAAACGAAGTACACGAAGTTGCAATGGCTAACTTTTAACTAAACAAATCCCCCAGGCAAAAGCTACTAGATGGATCTACTTATATAGGAGCAAGGGGTGGCGGCCAAGGAGGTGGGAAGACGTCCCAAGGCAGCCTAAAACTAACCCTAGGTCGTACAAGGCCAATGGGCCCAAGTGGAGATGACGTAACACCTTTGGACTTGTAGTTTGACTCGGATTCTGGTGCAGCGTCAGATTGTTTCGTCCATAACTCAACGCTCCGGATGTATTTTAAGCTGATTCCAATTCGGTTGGAAATATCATGAAATCTACTTTCCAATAAAAAAAGAATCACCCAATTCGGAGTCCATATGAAAAAGTTGTTGGCGTTTTGAGTCAGGTATGTCTGTGCAGTCCGAATCTGAATCCAGACGTGAGAGACTTGGACTCTATCTTCTCTTGGCCCAAAAGTGACGTGGGAGGACTTTTTGAACAGCACATAAACTTCTCCTTTTCCCTTATCTTCATATATGGATTTTCCAAATGTCCCATACACCTGTAATTAGACAAAACACAAAAGTGTGTGAAGTATTTTTGTTCTGGATAACATAAATAGATTATTGAATAGTTTGCACTAGAAATCACCTGATAAATATGCATGTATGCAATATTTTTGGTCTTATCCAAGGTAGTCATGTCCTCATCAAGCATACTAACAAATAATCATGTCCTATCAAAATAGCATAGCCAAAGAAAGCTTATCCCTACAAAATCATATAGTTAGGTCATGCTTCAATTTCATTACAGAAAATACTCCCATCATGCACAACCCCAGTTTCAGCCAAGCAATTGGTTCATACTTTTTAATGCGCTTCATCTTTTTCAACTCTTACGCAATACATGAGCGCAAGCCATGGACATGGCACTATGGTGGTATATGGTGGTGGTTGTGAGGACAAAAAGGGAGAAGATAGTCTCACATCAACTAGGCATATTAACGGGCTATGGAGATGCCCATTAATAGATATCAATGTGAGTGAGTAGGGATTGTCATGCAACGGATGCACTAGAGCTATAAATATATGAAAGCTCAACAAAAGAAACTAAGTGGGTGTGCATCCAACTTGCTTGCTCTCGAAGACCTAGGGCATTTTGAGGAAGCCCATCATTGGAATATACAAGCCAAGTTCTACAATGAAAAATTCCCACTTAGTATATGAAAGTGACAACATAGGAGATTCTCTATCATGAAGATCATGGTGCTACTTTGTAGCACAAGTGTGGAAAAAGAGATAGTAGCATTGTCCCTTCTCTCTTTTTCTCTCTTTTTCTTTTTTTCTTTTTTTTCTTCCTTTTTTTCTTTTTTTCTTTGGCCTTTCCTTTTTTCTTTTCCTTTTTGGCCTTTCTCTTTTTTTTCTCTTTTTTTTCTTTTTAAAGTCCGAAGCCTCGTCCCGACTTGTGGGGGAATCATAGTCTTCATCATCCTTTCCTCACTGAGACAATGCTCTAATAATGAAGATCATCACACTTTTATTGATTTACAACTCAAGAATTACAACTCAAAACTAGAACAAGATATGACTCTATATAAATGCCTCCGGCGGTGTACCAAGATATGCAATGAATCAAGAGCGACATGTATGAAAATTATGAAGGTGGCCTTGCCACAAATACGATGTCAACTACATGATCATGCAAAGAGCAATATGACAATGATGAAGTGTGTCATAATAAACGGACCGGTGGAAAGTTGCATGGCAATATATCTCGGAATAGCTATGGAAATGCCATAATAGGTAGGTATGGTAACTGTTTTGAGGAAGGTAAATAATGGGTGCATGATACCGGCGAAAGTTGCGTGGTATAATAGAGGCTAGCAAAGTGGAAGGGTGAGTGTGCGTATATCCATGGACTCACATTAGTCATAAAGAACTCATATACTTATTGCAAAAGTCTACTTGCCCTCGAAGCAAAGTACTACTATGCATGCTCCTAGGGGAAGGGTTGGTAGGAGTTAACCATCGCGCGATCCCGACCTCTACTCATAAGGAAGGCAATTAAAAGAGCACCTCATGCAACAAATTTGTCACACAACTTTTACCATACGTGCATGCTACGAGACTTGCCAACTTCAACACAAGTATTTCTCAATTTCATAATTACCCACTAGCATGACTCTAACATTACTACCTCTATATCTCAAAACAATTATCAAGCACAAAATTCATCATAGCATCCAATTCACTTCCTATGATAGTTTTTATTATACCCAACTTGGATGCCTACCATTCTAGGACCAATTTTATAACCATAGCAAATACCGTGTTGTTCTAAAAGACTCTCAAAATAATATAAGTGAAGCATGAGTGACTAGCAATTTCTTCAAAATTAAGCCATCGCCGTGCTCTAAAAGATATAAGTGAAGCACTAGAGCAAACACTATCAAGCTCAAAAGAAAAAAGTGAAGCACATAGAGTATTCTAGCAAATTCTAATCAAGTGGGCTTCTCCCAAAAGGTGTGTACAGCAAGGATGATTGTGGTAAACTAAAAATCAAAGACTAATATAATACACGACGCTCCAAGCAAAACACATATCATGTGGCGAATAAAAATATAGCTCCAAGTAAAGTTACCAATGAACGAAGACGAAAGAGGGGATGCCTTCCCGGGGCATCCCCAAGCTTAGGCTTTTGGCTATTATTGAATATCTTGGGGTGCCATGGGAATCCCCAAGCTTAGGCTTTTGCCACTCCTTATTCCATAGTCCATCAAAGCTTTACCCAAAACTTGAAAACTTCACAACACAAAACTCAACAGAAAATCTTATAAGCTCCGTTAGTGAAACAAAACAAAACCACCACATAAGGTACTGTAATGAAATCATTATTTATTTATTTTGGTGTTAAACCTACTGTATTCCAACTTATCTATGGTTCATACCACTTAATACTAGCCATAGATGCATCAAAATAAGCAAACAACACACGAAAAACAGAATCTGTCAAAAACAGAACAGTCTGTAGTAATCTGTAACCTATGAATACTTCTGGAACTTTAAAAATCCTACCAAAATAGAAAGTCCTGGAACATTTTTCTATTGATCTACAGCAAAAAGAATCAACGCAAAAGCACGGTTCTGTGATTTAACAAAACTAATTTCGTGCGTGCAAAGTTTCTGTTTTTCAGCAGAATCAAATTAACTATCACCATAGGTTATCCTATAGGTTCTACTTGGCACAAACACTAATTAAAACATGAAAACACATCTAAACAGAAGGTAGATGCAAACTTTATTACTAAACAGAAACAAAAACAAAAAACACAAATAAAATTGGGTTGCCTCCCAACTAGCGCTATCGTTTAACGCCCCTAGCTAGGCATAAAAGCGAGGATTGATCTAAGTAGTGCCATCTTTGGCACTCAATTCATAAGTAGCTCGCATGATAGATTCATAAGGTAATTTAATTTCATTTCTTGGAAAGTGCTCCATGCCTTTCCTTAATGGAAATTAGAATCTAATATTCCCTTCCTTTATATCAATAATCGCGCTAATCGTTCTAAGGAAAGGTCTACCAAGAATAATAGGGCAAGAAAGATTGCAATCTATATCAAGAAGGTTAAAATCTACGGGCACCAAATTTCTATTTGCAGCAATGAGAACATCATTGATCCTTCCCATTGGCTTTTTAATGGTGGAATCCACAAGGTGCAATTTAAAGAGCAATCATCAAGATCGTGGAAACCTAGAATATCACATAAAGTTTTCGGAATCGTGGAAACACTAGCACCCAAATCACATAAAGCATAACACTCATGATCTTTAATTTTAATCTTTATAGTAGGTTCCCATTCATCATTAAGTTTTCTAGGTATAGAAACTTCCAAATTAAGTTTTTCATCATAAGATTGCGTCAAGGCATCAACGATATGTTTGGTAAAAGCTTTATTTTGACTATAATCATGAGGAGAATTAACAACGGATTGCAACAAGGAATACAACCTTCGAAAGAACAATTATCATAATCAAATTCCTTGAAATCCTAGATAGTGGGTTCAATACTATTTAAAGTCATGACCTCTCCAATCCCACTTTTACCAAATTTAGCATCAAGATCTAAAAACTCCGAATTCTTGGGACGCCTTCTAACTAAAGTTGACTCATATCAAGTCCCATTATTATCAAGATTCATATTGCAAAACAAACATTTAATAGGATACACATCAATAACTTTAAGATCTTCATCATTATTTTCGTGGAAACTAGAAGAACACGCCTTTACAAAGCAATCTTTCTTAGCATGCAATCTAGCGGTTCTTTCCTTGCACTCATCAATGGAAATCCTCATTGCTTTGAGAGACTCATTGATATCATGCTTAGGAGGAGTAGATCTAAGTTTGAGAGAATCAATATCAAGCGAAAGTCTATCAACGTTCCTAGCCAAATCATCAACTTTGAGCAATTTTTCTTCAAGCAAAGCATTAAATTCTTTTGAGAAATCATAAATTGTTTCACACTATTCTCAAAATCAGAGGGCATCTTATTGAAATTACCATAAGAATTATTGTAGGAATTTCCATAATTATTAGAGGAATTACTAGGGAACGGTCTACAATTAAAGTTTCCTCTATAAGCATTGTTACCGAAACTATTCCTACCAACAAAATTCACATCCATAGATTCATTATTATTCTCAATCAAAGTAGACAAAGGCATATCATTGGGATCAAGAGGAGTATTTTTAGTAGCAAACAACTTCATAAGTTTATCCATCTTTCCACTCAAAACATTGATTTCTTCTATATCATGCACTTTTTTACTAGAAGATCTTTCGGTGTGCCATTGAGAATAATTAGCCATAATATTATCAAGAAGTTTTGTAGCATCTCCTAATGTGATTTCCATAAACGTGCCTCCCGCGGACGAATCTAAAAGATTTCTAGAAGCAAAATTCAAACCGACATAATTTTTTTTATGATCATCCATAAATTCAAACCATGAGTAGGACAATTGCGAATCATCAATTTCATTCTTTCCCAAGATTGGGTAACATGCTCATGATCAAGTTGTCTAAAATTCATAATATCATTCCTAAGAGTGATAATCTTAGCGGGAGGAAAATACTTAGAGATAAAAGCATTCGCACTTGTTCCAAGAATCAATACTATTTTTAGGCAAAGACAAAAACCAAACTTTAGCACGATCTCTAAGTGAAAACGGAAATAACTTCAATTTAACAATATCATTATCCGTATCTTTCTTCTTTTGCATATCACACAAATCAACAAAGTTGTTTAGATGAGTAGCGGCATCTTCACTAGGAAGGCCGGCGAATTGATCTTTCATAACAAGATTCAAAAACACAGTATTGATTTCACAAGACTCAACATCATTAAGAGGAGCAATCAGAGTACTAAGGAAATCATTATTATTGGTATTGGAGAAATCACACAATTTGGTATTATCTTGCGCCATGGCAACAAGTAATCCAACACACAAGCAAACAGAAAAAGGCAAGCGAAAAAGAGAGGAAGACTGGGAAAGAGAGGGCAAATAAAACGGCAAGGGTGAAGTGGGGGAGAGGAAACCGAGAGGCAAATAGAAAATAAAGTAAATGCGAGGGAGATGAGTTTGTGATGGGTACTTTGTATGTCTTGACTTGAGCGAAGACCTCCCCGGCAACGGCGCCATAAATCCTTCTTGCTACATCTTGAGCTTGTGTTGGTTTTCCTTGAAGAGGAAAGGATGATGCAGTAATAGTAGCGTAAGTATTTCCCTCAGTTTTTGAGAACCAAGGTATCAATCTAGTAGGAGGCTCCTAAAAAATCCCACGCACCTACACAAACAAACAAAGAGCTCGCAACCAACGCAATAAAGGTGTTGCCAATCCCTTCACGGCCACATGCGAAAGTGAGATCTGAAAGAGATAGTATGATAAGATAAATATATTTTTGGTATTTTATAATATAGATGCAAAAAAGTAAAGATGCAAATAAAAGTAGATTGAAAGCTTATATGATAAAAGATAGACCCGGGGGCCATAGGTTTCACTAGTGGCTTCTCTCAAGATAGCATAAGTATTACGGTGGGTGAACAAATTACTGTCGTGCAATTGATAGAAAAGCGAATAATTATGAGATTATCTAGGCATGATGATGTATATAGGCACCACGTCCGTGACAAGTAGACCGACTCCTGCCTGCATATACTACTATTACTCCACACATCGACCGCTGGGTAAGGACACCGCAAGATTGAACCCAAAGTTAAGCACTTCTCCCATGGAAAGAAAGATCAATCTAGTAGGCCAAACCAAACTGATAATTCGAAGAGACTTGCAAAGATAACTCAATCATACATAAAAGAATTCAGAGGAGATTCAAATATTTCTCATAGATAAACTTGATCATAAGCCCACAATTCATCGGATCTCGACAAACACACCGCAAAAAGAGTTTACATCGAATAGATCTCCTCAAGAGAGGGGGAGAACATTGTATTGAGATCTAAAAAGAGAGAATAATCCATCTAGCTAATAACTATGGACCCGAAGGTCTGTGGTAAACTACTCACAACTCATTGGAGGGGCTATGGTGTTGATGTAGAAGCCCTCACTACAAAAAAATACACTTCCGTGATGATACATGTTTGTCACAGTAGGTCGCGTTTTTTGTCATGTATGTACATCCATGACGATTTTATGAGAGAATCAAGATAGTCATACCTGTGCTGTCGTAGAAGTGTTCCATGACATTACCAAAATTATCATCACAGAAGTGTCCACTTCCATGACGATAAATCGCGCGTCACAGAAGTGCTTTCGTCAAGGATGACCGACACGTGGCATCCACCGTAACGGAACGCCGTTAAGCTATCGGGTCGGGTTTTAGATCCGATAACCCGTTAACAGCCCCGACCCATGGGAAATTTCCACGTGTAAAATTCTTATTGGCCGGACGAAACACGTGTCAGCTCGTCAGTGGGTTAGATAGGCGCCTATGATATGTCGACACGTGCCACGACCCACCACTGGCCCATTTAGCTTACAAAGCCGGCCCGTTTGACTTGGTCAAAAGTTAACAGGCTAGCCCATGAAAAGCCTGTTAATGTTCTCTTCGCAAATAGCCCATTTTACGGCCCGTTAACTCACGGCCCGTTAGGCCCTAAAGGAAATCGGCCCAAGAACGTCATGTGGGCCGTCGAATATAACACCAAGCCATTTCAATTTTGGCCCATGTATGACCCACGACGTCTTTCGGCCCATATGAGGCCTTCGTATCTTTCGGGCCTTTACAGGCCCACGGTGACTCTAGCCCATAATGAACAGTAATTTTCTTTGTACTCGTTAACGGCCCGTGATTTACATGGGCCATTTCCAGCCCGTGTTAGCTTTCGGCCTATTGACGGCCCATACTTTCTTGGGCTCCTTTTCAGCCCTCGATTACTTCCGGACCGTTACTGGCCTGTTCCCCTAATGGGCCAAATTCGGACCATGGCAAGAGTCGACCCATTACTGGCATGTTCCCTAACGTGCCAAATTCGGCCCATGGCAAGAGTCGGCCCGTTACTGGCCTGTTACCCTAATGGGCCAAATTCGGCCCATGGGAAGAGTCGGCCCGTTTCTGGCCTGTTAACCTGTTGCGTCGTTTCCAGCCCGTCCTATATTCAGGCCCATTAACGACCCGTTATGCCTGTGACAGAATTAAGCCTTTGCTGTCCTACGGCCCATTACCGTGCTGGGCCAATACCAATTACGCCCGATTACGGCCCATGTAGACCATTTATCTGACGGCCTGAGGCCCACCGATTACAGGCCCATTTATCGATGACCCGAGGCCCACCGATTACAGGCCCATTTATCGACGGCCCATAGGATACCCATGGATCCTACGGCCCGTATATGGCCCATGGTAGTTGCGGCCACTAGCAAACCAGGGAAAAAGAAGACTAGGAAATAAATAAGGCCGAAACTAACGCTAGGCTATTAAGGCGATTGCACATATTACATCCACTCGGCATCAAAGATCGCCACGAGTGCAAATATAGGGAACACCCTACACTATACAAAAATGGCTTGCTGCTTTCTTTAGCCGGTGGCTGCACGTTAAGATTAAATTTTGTATCGCACCAAAACAAATTACAACTATATAACAAAAGGAAGGTTGGCATAAAACTTAACAGTCTAGCAGATAAATGGACCACCAGAAGTTCAGAAGCTCAGTTCATTTGACCTGACTGTTACGTTTTCATGCTGTATTGTCCGATGGAGAACCATAACCCTCGCCTTCATTCCCCCTAGGCCCCTGAACAACATAGCAAATTTCTGATAGTCTGGTTTCAAAACCATGCATATCTTGACGACATTGAGCAATATTTCTCCTTGCTTCACAAAGGGTCTCTGTTAGGGAATGGACTTGTGTCTGGAGCGCAGATACAACATTGCTTTGAGCTTTCATATCTTGATCATGAGGCAGTTTGGACGATATTGCCTTAACAACCAACCCAGTATTACGCAGGAACATGCTTTTGGCACTGTTAGTGGACAGGTACTGACCCACTGCAGCAAGAGCTGACATTGCGGTTATAGTTGCCTCGCCACCTTCATAAGGTGGCGGTTCCACCATTTTTTCCATAGCTCGCTGAAAAGTTGAGGTTTTACATTAGTAGTACCAAAACAGAAGATATTAAGGAGGCAACAAAACCAAACAAAATAGCTTTGGTCTATATACAGAACCTATTCTGGTGAACCCATGTAAAATATTAGTTGTATTTTATTGCAAAGTACATAATAAAACCAGGTTCCAAACATATGACCATGTACCATCGCTAATGTATTGTCTATTTCTTCATATTGTATTGAGGGCTAAGGATAAAGAAACGAAGTTTATAATACGGTAAGCATAGTATGACATCATTCATATCACAAAAGAACTGAGAACAGACAAACAGGCAATTGTAACATTGTGTGGGCAAGTCTAGCACAGAACTAGATTACGGGTCAAGATCAAAGGAACATCCTCCTCTCTTTTAAACCTTGTAAGGTGTAATGATACACTAAGACAATTGTGTATAAAATTGAAAAGAGTAATAGACATTGGCTGCAAACCATGCAGTTCAAGGCACAAGTCAGAGTAAGTAGTAGTTAAAAGACATGAGTATTAAGGACTTACAACAGCGGCTTTGACTGGTGTAGTCATGCCCTTCTTCTTGCTGGTGTGACAGTCCTTGAAGATTTCCACATCATTTGGTTCAGGTACTTTTTGGTCCTTGCGGGCTTTCCTATGCATTTCAAACAAAGTCAATATTGATCTGATAATATGGTACAGCGAAAAGAGTGAAATAGCAGCTAATTACAAGAGCCTCGCAGTGTGCAATATAGCTACAAGATCCTGTCGTCTGTTGAAATTTCACTTTCGTACGGTTGGCCTTGTTCTTTGAACAGTTCACCTACAAGAAGATAGATTTGTGTGGCACATGTGTAAATAGGACTTCAACATGTGATCTAATCACATATATATAATGTACCTGATACTTCGGATCAGACCAGTGTTTAACAAGGCCCCTCCAGTCGTCATCCGATATATTTTCCACTAGAGATGTTTGGGAAAGTTCACTGTTACCTTGCCTTCAAAGTGAGTTTTCCTCAAGTTATACCGATACTGTCGCAGAGCAGACTTGAAAACATGGGTGCAAGCTTGTCTGGTTGCATCATCTTGGCTATCCAACTTGAAACTCATCTGTTGAAAATTATGGGAGTCTCATTATCAGCAACCTAGAAAGTATGGGACAGAGCAAGACGATATTACTAGTTTCCATACATAACCATACTTACAGATAAATGGTCGAGGAAGGTATTGAACTGGGTTTCGTCTTTGTCATTCCTGTACTGAATCCATGTTGGGAGGATATTACTAGTCTTGCCACCTAACGGCAACCGCTGCCTCTGATACTAACTTGGCTGACTCTGTAGCATCACGTGGCCTTTTTAAACCTGCCTCAAAACGGATCTCCATTCTTCCTCCTCTAGATTTAGTTAACCTATCAAGGATTATCCCTGATGTTTGTTTCCTCTTGCGCCTAGGTGCTAGTCCAACAACGAACATAGGAAGAGTTAGTGTACATCAAACTGTGAGACTACATATAAAGAAGCATGCAACTGTAACTTGACTCCAGCAACTACCTTCTTGCTATTGAAGCTCACAAGGTTCATCTGATATTGCCAACTCGTCTTGTGTCAAGAGTTCTTGGGAAGTAGTGTCAGGTGGAAAGGGAGCTTGGGAACGTGTTGCTAGCTTAGTTGAGGGACGAGTAAGTCGTGCAGGTGGTAGTACTATGGTAGGTGTGGCAAGGACTAGGGTTGTCTCTGCTTGTTTGGTGGCAGCTATTTATTTCTGTTTGGCATTTTTTGCAACTCGTGTAGCATGGGATGTCGTGTTTGTAGAATTTTCCACTGAATTTTGACCTTCTATTGCACCATCAGTACCAGCAGAATCTGCAGGATTCATCCGCTTCTCATTCCCTACCATTTTGTGTTTCTTCCTCTTTCTCTGTGCCATGTTAAGTCAAGCCGACAAGAAAAACGAATAACAATTTGGTTCTTCAGAAAAAATTGATGTGTGATGCAGACGAACTGAACTTTGATGTTAGACAACCACATGATGGGAGGATGTAATATGTATGAAAAACAGGACAGAAGAGATAACTAGAACTATGATGTGTAAACTAAGAAGAAGACATTTCACCAAATTAGAAGCAATGCAATGGAAGGTTGAAACCATATGAAAGATGCTACAAATATCGCTCTGCCAAGTTAACAGTGTCTCATCATAAATGGCGTTTAAACAAATGTGAAGCAGTACAAGAAATAAATCATATGCAAGATGCAAACAACATCACACTACCATGTTAGAGGTCTCTCGTCATTAGTGCCATTGCATATTCACAGCATTGCATATTCACAGCTTATGATGTGTAAACTAAGGAGAAGGCATTTCAACAAATTAGAAGCAATGAAAGCTAGACACCATATGAAAGATGCAATGAATATCACTCTACCAAGTTAAAACTATCTCGTCATAAGTGCCAATTCAACAAAATAGTAGTACAAGCTAGAAAAGAATGTGAGACGTAACCTATATCACACTTCGAAGTCAAACATGTCTTATGATAAGTGATTGTTGCAGGTTACACAACAGTAGTAATTCGATGTAAGAACATGGTGTGATAGACAGATATTGTATGTTCTAGAAACAGGAACACGTGTCTTATTCAAGTATAATGTGTAAAGTAAGCAGATGGAATTCAACAAAATTAGAAGCAATACAGGCTAGACATCACACATAACATGCAACCACATATAATAGTGCCAAGTTAGAGGGAGCACCGATGATGTTGCACTAGGGGAGACGTGCTCATCATAAACACAGCTTTGTTGAGTGTCTATGCATGTGTTGTCTTGGAAATCATCTTGGGGGTGTGGAGGAGTAGAAATTGTAGAGGCCCTCCGTTTGGAAGGAGCACCTTTATCCGTTGCCTTGCTAACTTCCTTCCGCTTTATTGATTTTTAATTGTCAAGTAAAACCAACAAGAAAAGGCAATAAAATTCTCTCTTCAGAACTCATTCATGCATGATACTGACAATCACTACTTTGATGTAAGGCAAACACATGATACCAGGATGAAATATGTACGAAAAACAGGACGGCATGGCATGTTCACAACCGTTTGTCTAAACTAAGCAGAAACCATTCCAGCAAATAAGAAGCAATGCAAGCTAGACACCACATGAAAGATGCAACCAATATGACTCTGCCAAGTTAAAAGTGTCCCATCATAAATGGAATTTCAACAAATTAGAAGCAGCGCATGCTATAAATCATATGAAAGATGCAACTAATATCGCACTGCATATACTAAAGGTGTCTCGTCATATTGATTGATGTGGGATACAAAAAATAGTTTTATGTAAGGAAATGCTTAATAGACAGATGTACTATGTACTAAATACAGGAAGGCATGTCACGTTAACAGGTATAATGTATAAGCTAAGCAGACTAGCACATGCAGTTTAACCAGATTGGAAGAATTACAATCTAGACACCATATGCAACATGCAACCACATATCATGATGCCAAGTTAGAGCAAGCACCTGCGATGCTAGTGTAGGGGAAATGATGTAATCAACTACAGAGCTACATTCACTATCTTCATCTAGCATTTCTGTTTCTTGAGAATCATGTCGGGAGGCTGACACTTCATTCTTTAAATGAGGAGTAGTCTCCTTGCCTGCCTGCCTCGTCATAAGTGATTGATGAGGGATACACAAGAACATTAGTTTAATGTAAGAACATGGTTAATACACAGATGTACTAGTATGTACCAAAAACAGAAAGGCATGTCATATTCAAAGGTATAATGTGTAAGCTAAGCAGATGCAATTTAACCAAATTGGAAGCAATACAAGCTAGACATCCGGCTGGAGTGGTGAGCATGATCATCTAGGACCTGAGAGCCTAGTGGGAGGCGGGCTGCTTCGCCACCATCGCATCTTTTTAGTTGGCTTCCAGGTGATGCCTATCTTTGCTGGTCTTGTCACTGGCTCGGCCAGTGCCCTGACTAGCTATTTGTCTTCTGGTGCTCACGGGATGGTGGTTCATGTAAAAAAAAATATTTCCTTATCTTACCGACTTCGGCCTTTCGAATACAAGCTAGACACCATATGGAACATGCAACCACATATGACACCGTGAAGTTAAAGCAAGCACCTGGGATGGTGGTTCATTGCGAGCGAGGTCATCAACTCCAGAGCTATGTTTACCATCTCCATATGCTGACACTGCACCCTTTATAGCGCTATAACGTGTCTTGCCTACCCGCATACGAAGCTGGAGCGACTTCTCTCTTTTCTTTTCTGCTTCTCTCAAGGCAGAGTCTGAAATACCCTTGCATAAAAACACAATAGTGAGAGTATGGGTGAAGTGTGTGCAGAACTAGTGCACTGTACAAGTAGCAGATAGCAGGTGGCTGAAAAATAAATGACAGGAGACATATGATAGCTCTACAACATTGCATGGTAAACAAAATTAGATTCTACTCCGTATGATTTTGTAATATATGAGCACAGGAAATGCATGTACTCCTCCAGCACACCACCACATGTGGTCATATCTAAGATAACACTCGACTGAAAATAAATAGGTCAGTCGATTTTTTTATGAACCGTCCGATCTATAAGGAACGGGCAGATGGCCTTCGTCTACCTTCCGCCAGTCAATGTTGACGATCTTTCTCGAACCGCCAGCGACCACCGGCCCAGACCCCTGCCTCCGCCGCCCCGCCCTCCCATCGACCTCACACCACTGTCGTGCTTGGAAGCGCCCCCAGGCCATCCCTTTAATCCCGGCCAACCTCCAGATCGGGCGCCAGTAGCTCTAGGCCGCACACGCCCCTAAGATAAACACCAAGGCGCTGCTTCCCTGGCGTAATAGGCATACTAGCGCCTGTTACACCGGGGAATGCTTCTGTTAATTGGGAATCAACTGGCCGGAAATTGAAATTCAGGGGGGCGACAGACCTCTAGCTAAGGTGAAATAGTATATGAGGAGAAACCTTGTGCATCGCGAGTTACTAGGAACATCTAGTATCAAGAAGAAGCGGTCAACTAGTGTCTTCTGCGGGATGAATACCATGCAAGCAGAGACGTAAGATTTGCACGAATAAGGGAAGAGGAGTACCTTTTCGGTTGCCGGTGTGGTCACCTCCACATGTCGCCCCGATCTTCTTTTTACCAGGGAAACCGATGTTCTAGAGGGTGCAGGCTTGGACGAACCCATGGCCAAATTGTTGACTATGTTGCCGTGGTCGTATGTCGGCGGAGGGGAAGCAGGTCCGAGGCGGCGAAGGACGGCATAGCAGGAACAGCTCGGTGCGGTGGAGGGTGGTGAAGTTGGAGCAGCAGCGGTGAGGCGCAGGACGGCGTGGTTGAACTGGCCCGGGTACGGACGGCTCGGCCTCGGCTTCAACTACTAGCCGTGGAGGGCATTGCGGTTGAGGTTGCGGTGGATGACGACGTTGGGATATCGGCTTCGGCGTGATGGAGGAGGGCGACGGTTGATGGGTGGGATGGGGTGGCGGACAGAGGACGCCGGGGTTTCGCGGCTGGTGGAGAGGTAGTTTTGGCGCCCACGGAGTACGAATGGGGAATCAGACGGGTGGGGGGAACCCTGTTTCGGTCTGGGATGCACTTGTTTTTGGCTTTTTTTAACAGAAGATGGGATGCACTTGTTTGAAATTTGGGGAAAGTACAAACTTTACCCCCCTCTTAAATTTCAGACCTACTGCGGGTTGGGGGTAGGATGGTAATCCCAGGTGTCCCAAATAGTGGGTGGGAGCGATTTCGGCCACGTGCATGTGTGCTTAGGCGGCCATTGTGTATGAATGTTTTTCGGAGGCGGTTGCGTGGCGTCTAGATGAAGCTACAAACCTACCCCGGTTTAGACCTTTGGACGTCGGGCCGGTAGGTTTCACGGGTCGGAGTTATTAGAAAAGTAATTTCCTTGTACTACCAAATATTGGTCTCACGCGGTTTCGGGCGAGTAGAGGCTCTTTTGGCGCTTCGTTCGAAATTTTGAAACACAAGCATTCACGTTTAGAGTACTCTTGAACTATGAGGATTGACCTAAATAGACAACGTTATATTTGACCTTGTATGTTTGAAAACCTCATTAAATTATCCGCTTCTTTTTGAAATTTTGACACTTGAAAATCCTATAACTACGATTATTTTGGAATGGAGGAACTAAATTTGAATCTATTTTGCACACGACTACATATGCTATTATGTATAAAATCAGAGCAAAGATTGGTGCCCCCATAATTTAGGTATGGTTTACAAATGCCATGATATCAAATTCCAATAATTGAATGGACTTCATGTTGAATTAGATTTTTTTAAACCACCTTAAGTTGAATTCAAATGTATGCTAGTTCATAGGTAGCTATTTATAATGTCCATTGTGTAACTTTTGTATGTATAATGTGCTTTACACACACAACATGAACTATGCTCACGTTTATATTCGATTACTAAAGCGATGCATTGTCTGGAGTTCAAAATACTAACTATGTGGATCAATTGTGTCGAATAATAACATAGACATGCTCAAATTCGATAGAATCTAGATGTCTGATGGATCAATGACCACTCCTTACGCGAATTGCAAATATCACGATCCCATCCTAATATTTGGATACAATTTATATCTTTAATTAATGTGTAGAGCAGTCTTTTACATGTAGTTTCACTCTCCATCGGTGGTCTCTCACACATGCTCACACACTCTCTCCCGAGGTGTCTTTCTCGCACACATGCTCTAGATATAACCCTACCTCCCTCTCGTAACCATTTACAACTGTTTTCACTAACCTTTATCACAAGCACTCTTTCTCTCGCAAACATACACACGCACAATCCTCATCGACCCTTTCTATATACATGGACCTGCCTACGTGTCTCATGTACCACATTATCTTTACGCCTGTCTCTCACACATTGTCTCACACCTCTCTTCCTAATTGACGAGTATGATTCTAGCAGAGCATTCTGTAGGATGCCCCTTAAAGTTAGGTTGGATGAATAGTAATATCAGAGATAAAGGGGTTACCTTAGTCCGAGAACCTAGGGTTACAAATCCTAGCCGGCTTTATCAGTGGACACAGAGTCCTTCACAATTCTGCTATCTTTGTCTTGTACAACTAGTCATCCATGGGTCTTCCTAAATGCGTCACGGGCCGACCAATGTGGCACAGGACAGAACCGAACGAAGGGCCTCACCTCAACCCACCGGACCTCACGCGGTGACAGACCCTCTACCCCCATGTCTCATTATCTTCTCACACCCACACATACCAACACAAACACCACACACACAAAAAATTTCTCCTGGTGCCTCTATTCCCTCCCCCTTGCATATACACACTCAAGGGAATGGAATCTCTTGTCGTGACGTCATATTCGTCTCTCTCTCTCTAGACCACTCGCATTTCTCATGCTATCTCTCCCACGCCC